>NC_140165.1:314489478-314496978 GCF_963971535.1 Notolepis coatsorum
GTGGTGGCACGCAACGGGGTTCCGGCGCACCGGACCCGTGGCACGGAAAGTGTTAAAAGAGGAAGCGCTTCTCTGCACTGTAGGCCAACCCCAAGCTGCTGTTCCCACCCACACTATCTGTTCTGCCCCTAAAGCACGGCACACGTGAGGAATTGTGCCTATACTGCACCCAGGTCACAAACTAATCCAGAATCACACTGCACACTACACTACAAACATAGCCTGAGAATATAAATACCACACATCTGGTCTCAGGGAGTCACAGCACATAATTAATTAATATTAAGAACAATACACACTGGTGGCACACAGTAAAGATAAGGGGGCATGTTAGGGTAGTGGGAATGGGGCACTATGAGGTTTAGGTCTGGGGCCAGAATGCTCCTCCCACATCCTAGCCTAGGTTGGGGCAGTGGAAGCGCCAGTCACAGTTTATAGACAATACGACAAAAAGGATATAACGCGGCCCGAAGCCGCGTGTGGGCGGGGAGGGTCCCAGCACATATCACCATCCCCACAGGACGGCTCCCCACGCTCCCACTGGGACTCCATGGACCTCATCTAAGCAGGGAAGAAGGGACAGCATGGCGCAGTACTGCGATAGGAGATTCCAATACACATAATAGTCGGATATGCACTTGCCTGTTAAAACGGCCAGGTAAGCATCTAGGTCCTCATCAGGACCATCACTGGGCGTGTCCTCCTCTTGGGGTCCCGCAGGTACATCAACACACATACATACAGCGGTCAGGTGGCGTAGCGGAGATTGTGCTTGTCACTAATGCAAGAGGCTGCGGTCTCGACTCCCGGAGAGTCAGCATTGCCTTGGCTTGGGCTGATCGCTATACTAACTCGTTTGGCTGATTTAGGGGGAGGGGAGCCGTGGGTGGGTCCTATGGGCGTTGTGGACAGCGACCCCTACAGTTCGGTCGGGGCGCCTGCTCAGCAAGGGTAGGATCTGGACAAAGGTAGTGTGACCCAGGGTTAGAAATTAACATTTTTTTTCAAGGGCTTTTTTTGCCCCCCTTAATTGATTTTCGGGGGCTTTTTTTTGTATTTCGGGGGCACTGAATTTTTATGATAAACGGTAGGGGTGGGACGGTTCACAAAATGGACGGTTTGGTTCATATCACGAATTTGGGGTCACGGTTTTCAGTTCGATATACGTTAATTTTTATTAAAAAAAATGTAACACTCAAATCTAAAAGTCAAGATAGACTGCGCTCACAAATTATAACACTGGGTGCTGAAATCCCGTCGAGTATAATAGAAAAAGAAAGCAATACGCTTGGACCAGCACTCACAGATTTTGGTATATTTAATGGCAGCCTGAAACAAACATGTTTCGGAACATAATCGTTCCGAAACATGTTTGTTTCAGGCTGCCATTAAATATACCAAAATCTGTGAGTGCTGGTCCAAGCGTATTGCTTTCTTTTTCTATAACACTCAAATCTAAACATGTTTCTCATTTATTAAAAATAAAATAAAAGGTTTACAGTGTTTACAGCCTTAAATAATGTTTGGCACACAAAGACCGAACTGACTGAAAAATATAGGCTACATTTGTCAAAGTATTAATTTAGTGCAAACAAACAATATGCTCAGCCAGCACTAGACTTTCCTTTCTTTAATTAATATAAACACACAAAAACAATGTCAACCATGTTTAAATTCCCTGCTTGTCAGTTCTTAATGGAAAGATTCGTTTTCTGCTTGAAATTATTGTGTTTCTGTCTACATATATTTAGACTAACATTATTTAAATATTGAGTGCAACTGTGGTGGATTACGTAATTCGGTGAGTTGGAACTATCTATGGGTTGGCGCCGGGTCCCCACGGACATTTTAGCGTGTGGCACCGCCACCTTCAGCTCCGGTCACGTTAGGAGCAGTTCATAACGTCAACAAGCAGCGCGAAAGCGGCAATAGTCCCGGTTGGAGTTAGTAAAACACAGTTGTATGTTAGCCTTCTTGGATGTTGAATAAACGCCTATCATTGTCTTTAAACACCCCGCCTCTCAGACTCCCATTTCCTCCTCTGCTACAGTAGCTAGTAGCTACGGTGTTAGCTGTTGTTGTGAAGGGCTAGCTAGCTAACAGCTACAAACATTGTACAAACTGCTAACGCTATGGCAAGATGTGTGTAGGCCTATGTAATGTTAATGGCTATGTTTTTAAAGTCGTAATGAAGATTGATTTATATTGTGCGTGCCATTTTTACACAAACTGACTAGCACCTGGCTGCTGCTGCTGCTGCAGCCAGTGCAGAACACCGGCTCCGCCAAATGATTTTTTTTATTTGCGCGTCATCTGAACCGTATACGATACACAGACGCTCCATTACCGGATAAATATATATATATAATTAGTAAACTGTCGGGGGCATTAAGTGCCCCCCTTAACTGATTTTCGAGGGCATTTTATCCATTTTCAAGGGCATTATGCCCCAAGCCCCCGTTAATTTCGAACCCTGGTGTGACCTTCCACACGTTACACTCTCCCGGTGAGAATCTGCGCTGCCAGGCTGGCTGCCGGCTGGCTGCACATGTGTCGGAGGAAAGCATGTGACAGTCTCCGGCCTCCCGGACCAACAGTAGGGGGGGGAGCGCAACAACCAGGAAGGGGGTTGGGAATTGGCATAACGACTAACTGTGGGATGGGAGAAAAATCGGGAAAAGGAGGGGGAAAAAGATAATAAAAATAAAAAAATAAAAAATATAAAACACACATACATACAGACACACACACACCCCCACCCGTGACACTATCACCAGTAATGAATCTAAGAGCAGAATGATACACTGTGTTTACGGGTAAAAGAGGGGAAGGGGCAGCATTTATATAGATTACATCACCATAATCCAAAACTGACATAAAGACCGCTTCAACAACCCTCCTATGTAGTCTTTGCATTATGTAAGATCACTATTCTGACTTGAATAGTGATTATTAATGGGAAAAAATGTCATTATGATATAGCAATGCTCTTAAAATAGGCTTACATATAACTCTCTTGAAAAGTTATAAAAAGCGAATAACGTCTAAAAGCACAACGCCGTTTCCTGAGGACAAAGACGGACATTAACGTTAGCGGTATCTGAGGGGACGGAGACAGGAGAGAGAGAGGGGGGGGAGAGAGAGAGGGAGGGAGGGAGAGAGAGAGAGGGAGGGAGAGAGATTGAATACCTCCTCTGCAGCAGCCTCCTAATTGCTCTCATTACTGTGTAACTTCCTGGTCCATGTGGGCTACTCTGACCTTGGCCTTTGAAATGTAGACCCATGGCGTCTGGGAGATGGGGGGCAGCCCGGGACGGCTTGAGGAACAACCAGCCTCTCTGTCAAAACACAATGTGTGTGTGTGTTTATAATGCGTATGTGTTTATATAATGTGTGTGCGTGTGTGTGTGTGTGTGGGTTTGCACGTGTGCGTGTAGGTGTGTGTGGTGTGTGTGTGTGTGTGGGGGGTGCGAGTGGGTTCACGGCCGCCGACCCATCTGATGTAAATCTGATACACGCTATGACACAGAATCTATTTCCACGGTCGGAGTCTACTCTGCAGCCCCCCGATATGAATAACATTACTATAATGAGACGCAGGGTCTGAGCCCAGGATTAGACGTCGACCGGCAACAGTCTGGCTTCCTCGTTAGTTAGAGGCCTCCGGCGAGGACCGGGCTGACCGGCTGGGCCTTGTTGCGACCGCTGACACACTTGGCTCAGAGACCGGTCCTGGGTCTGCGGGCTGCAACCACTTCTATTCAGCGTCTGGCCGTTCCTGACCGCCACACTCTTTTTCTTCCACTCTATTCTATTCTATTCTATTCTATTCTATTCTATTCTATTCTATTCTATTCTATTCTATTCTATTCTATTCTATTCTATTCCATTTTGGTGGGCACGGTTATCCAAAGTGCTGTATTGCACCAATACAGCCATGCTTTACCTTATTAAGCTTCATGGGACTGCATTTCTATTCTATTCTATTCTATTCTATTCTATTCTATTCTATTCTATCTACACAACACAACATTCTGCACTCGCACAGACAAAAACGCGCCACAGGTCACTTTAAACACACAATGAAAAGGTCACTTTTTAAAGGAAGCAAAAGGACACTTTAAGAAAATAACTTGTCGTGATTGTTGTACAGTATAGTTAGTAACACCAAGTATAGCATAGGGACATAGAAGAAAAAGTGCACATTGTATAGGTATGTTGATCTCTGATGATACAGTTTATAAACAGCTGATCTCTCATACAGTTTATAAACAGCTGATCTCTCATATAGTTTATAAAATGCTGATCTCTCATACAGTTTATAAACAGCTGATCTCATATAAAGTATAAACAGCTGATCTCATATAATAGAGAGAGAGAGGGAGAGAGAGGGGGGGTGAGAGATGAGGAGGGGGCAAGAGAGAAAGAGAGCTGGGAGAGTGTGTGTGTGTGTGTGTGTGTGTGTGTGTGTGTGTGTCTGTGTGTGTGTGTGTGTGTGTGTGTGTGTGTGTGTGTGTGTGTGTGTGTGTGTGTGTGTGTGTGTGTGTGTGTGTGTGTGTGTGTGTGTGTGTGTGTGTGTGTGTGTGTGTGTGTGTGTGTGTGTGTGTGTGTGTGTGAGTGTGTGTGTGTGTGTGAGAGAGAGGGGGGGGGGCGGGGGGGGTGAGTCCTCAGCCCTTGTGTGGGTGAGTGTAACATGGTCCTATATGAGAGCTGATCTCATATAAAATAACGAGATGATCTCTGTCATACAGTATAAACAGCTGATCTCATACAGTATAAACAGCTGATCTCATACAGTTTATAAACAGCTGATCTCATACAGTTTATAAACAGCTGATCTCTCGTATTATAAAGAGCTGATCTATCATACAGTATAAAGAGATGATCTCATATAATATAAAGAGCTGATCTATCATACAGTATAAAGAGCTGATGTCATAGCAGCTGGGTCCATGTTCTGTTCTGGTGGCCAGCTGTGTAGCAGCATCCCTTACTCTGCTTCCAACCCCCATAAACAAACTGCTCTACAATTACCCATCATTCACAGCATTACACCCAGTACACAACCGTCTGTCTCGCTGTCTGTCTCTCCGTCATTCGATCTTCTTCTCTCCATTCTTAACCCTTTCCCTCCCTTAAGGAAAAGGATTAAAGAGGATAGAGAGGAGATAGAGGAGTGGAGGAGGGGGTTTAAGGTCTATCCCCTATTTATGACTACTACCATACTGTCTTTATACCTGTATCACTGTACATATTATACAACAACTCTGTACTTACAGTGCATCTGATTGGTTAATATTTCGCCGTCGACTAAAGACACACTTCTTCAATCAATATCTGAAATTAAAAAAAGAATCATCATCATCATGCACTCTTCCTAATATATTAATAATATGTCTTTACTACTAATGCAATCAACTGTTTGGCGAACATTGTTACTCAGCTGAGAGAGTTGTACCCTTCCTGCTGACCAGTGGTGGCTGGTCCATAGAGGGTGCAAGGGCGCCGCCCCCCCTGCTGGAAAGAAGAAGAAAGAAGAATAGAAGTGGTTTCGGTTCTGGGCGCTAGACATAAGCGCCCACTGACTGGGCGTCACTGAGCAACGCAGCCAATAGAAAAATGCACAGAGCTACATAAATGGACCTAGCAACTAAATTTAGCCAATCAGCGTCTTCAAATATGATGCCTGAGGGCGCATTTTTCTAGCGCTCCAAGCAAGCAGAGTCACTGGTGTGTTCGTCACTCGTCAGACAGAAAAGAGTTGGTGCTTGGAGGAGGAGGAGGAGTCTTTTGTGTCAGACAGACTGTGACGGAGAGTTAGCTAGCTTGCTAGCTACCATGGAGGCAGAAAATTCCAACCCTTGAAAATTCTGTTAAATCCCTCAAAACAATACCTTTTGAGAGACGAACACTGCAAGAAAAACTCAGAGTAAAAGAGTTTGGACCTTATCAGCCTGATATCTCAATTCAGCAACAATCAACAGACAGAGGAAGACAATATACTCTGTCGTTTTCTAGGAGCTGGTTCGGTAAGAAGTGTTGGAGTGTCGAGGCTTCTCCCGCAATTGGTACAACAAGAAGCTATGGCTAGCTGGGTGCAGTCATGCAGTAAATGCCGTATTTTGCTTTCCATGCCTGCTTTTTAAAACGACGGGTACAGATACAACATGTCCATGGACTGTTACTGGAGTAAAGTGGATTAAGGCTTGTGGACGGCCCCATACACAGCTGAATGTGGACAACATCAAAAAGAACAAGGCTGTATTTTCGAAGGTAAGCAAGCAAAAAATATGCTTCAATATGCTTCAACATTTGACAGAAGTCATCACTTGTTATCTTATAGATAGATAGATGGCTAGCCGATCGTTAGGTAGCCAGCTAATCTTCTCTCCTCTCCAGACCTCCACCACAACAGTAGTGAGCTAACGCTAATGCTATATAATCAGGACAAAACATGGTATAACGTCGCCCAAAAGAGTTCCCTAAAACATTCAGATCAGTTCATGAGCTGAAGGAAAACTACATATGAGTTAGCTTGGAAATTAATTGGAAGTTGTCCGGTTCATGTAACAACTGAGCTAACGTTAGCTCCGTCCGAAATCCGAATTTCATGGATATATCCTTGGGTAAAATAGTTCAGGCCTTTTTGTAGAACAACGCTAAATGTTTATTCAACATAATAATAATAACAATATAACAATTTGTAGTGCACTTTACATTTGGAACCAAATCTCAAAGTGCTAAGATTTGACATCAATACAACGTCAACACTGTCTGCTTGCTAATTCTAGCTAACCGGAACTGATTTGCCGACAGGAAAGCAACCAACAATATTGTCCGTGCAGAACCCTTATCCCCAACACATAGTTCCGCCCCACCTAGAATAATTGTCACCAGCCGCCACTGCTGCTGACCTGTTGTACAGAACTTGTAAGTCACTTTGGATAAAAGCGTCAGCTAAATGACTAAATGTACCCAGTATTACTAATTTGTATATTTGGTACCCAGTTTTAATCACCTGTACATTGTATATTACTATTGCACTTTACTGCTACATTTGCACTCTGGTTGGATGCCAAACCTCTTTTCATTGTACTGTACCTGTGCTGTATGATGACAATACATTTGAAGCTAATCTAATCTAAATTTAAGCTCTCTTTTCATTTCAGTACACAAGTACTCAGTGCAATAACCCAGTCCTTCCATCGTGTTCCTACGATAATTCCACGTTGCCTCCTCACGTTTCCTCTCAGCCTTTTCATTTCGTACTAATCAGACTCTCGCTCCACATCTCCTGTCTTCCTTGTTTGCATAATTATGTTCTTTGTAGTTAAGCACAGAGACACGTAGTAGTTCCTTCCTAGTAGTAGTACCTCATTACCTCATCACCTCAGTACCTCATGCAATAGATGTGTTTCTCGTCCACGTCAGACTCAAGGCGGAAAAAAGGAACGTAATCCTGGTCAGAACAACGAGGCGGACTACAATATATTTGCATTT
>NC_140165.1:314501978-314521978 GCF_963971535.1 Notolepis coatsorum
TAGCGGGCGCGCACACATGTACTGTACACACACACACGCACACGCACACACACACACGGTTTATTATTTGTATTTTTGCACAATTGAGGCGGGCATATTGGCCACCTTCATTTCACTACATGTCTCGTGTAGGCTATGTAGGTGACAAATAAAACTCTTGAATCTTAGCCAGTCACATTAAGACAAATTCATTGACTGTCACAGACAAACACGCAAAACGTACATGCATCATGCACATAATCAATATCTGAAATGAAAACAATTAAATAATAATAATAAACGTCCTGTCCTATACTACCATGCACTCCTCCTACTATACTAATATGTCTTATGTCTATATGCACTCAACACTGCAGCACCCATGCACACACACACACACACACACACACACACACACACACACACACACACACACACACACACACACACACACACACACACACTCACACACACACACACACACACACACACATACACATTTACATTTTTACATTAATAATTTACTGTAGTTGACGCTTTTATCCAAAGCAACTAACAGGTTATGTACAACAGGTCAGCAGGAAGGGTACAACTCTTTCAGCTGAGTAACAATGTTCATCAAACAGTGTTGAAACTTGGGTGCTGCAGTGTTGAGTGCATAGTAGTAGAGACATGTTAGCATAGTAGTTAGTAATATAGGCAAGGAGGATTATTTAGTTAGTAGAAGAGTGCATGATAGTAGAAGACAGTACGAAGGTCAGTTGTTTTTTCCTTCTTTTTCATTTCAGATATTGATACACATGCGTGCTGCACACACATCACATCAATTGTACAGCCCTGTCCTATATCATATTCTATTTATTTATTTATTTGTATTCTACTTTAGTTTAGTTTTTATTTTATTCTACTTTAATTGTCTGTCAATGTTGATGCACCAAAAGACCAAGACAAAGTCCTTGTATGTGCAAGCTTACTTGGCAATAAAGATCTTTCTGATTGTGATTCTTCTGATACATGTGCACCCACACCCGCACACGCACACACATACACACACAGATGATGTTTGGACATGTGCAATAATGCAATAATGGCATTCTCTAAGGTGCAATATATCCCCTGCCGATGTGCAATACTTTTTTAATTTTCTACTGTGATGTTTTGCAATGCAATCAAAAAAATCAAAAAAATAAACGTGTTAATGTTCTTGTGAGTAAGTGCACGTGTAGCAGAGGGTATGTGTGGGTACATGAATGTGTGGTGTGATAGCGAGTATGGGTACTGTACACTAATGTATGTACAGTATGATAGTGTGTCTATGAGTACATGGAATGTGTTGTGTGGTAGTGTGTGTACTGTATGTAGTGTGGCAGATATCACCCCCCCCCTCTCATGGATATGTGAAGAACGGGAGATATTATTGCCCGGAACAATTAGGTAGCTCTGATTAGTACTGATAGAACACACCTGTGCATCATTAGTTCACCCACATCTCACACGCACACGCTCCAGACACACACACACTACAAATACACTACACTAGGTTAGTCCTGAGGTGAGTTGAGTGGAGGTGAGGTTGGAGTTGTGACATAGAGAAAGAGATTGAGATATTCGGAGTTGTGTAAGGTGAGAGGTATAGTGAGAGGAGAGGTGAAGGCGAGAAGGTGTTCATTGTGTACTGGACCCTGGACTGGCTGAGAAACCCCCTTGTGTACTGACCCTGGACCGGACGACCACCCTGAGTATTGAACAATCCCTTTATATGTGCGAGAGCCTGTTTTGTGTTTTTGACCATCGGACTGTATTACGACCATTCTCTTTGCCTATCGAACTGAATTCTGCCCTTATTCAATCAATATTCTTATTGATTGATATTGCACTTGTGTGGACATTTGAATTTGTTTGTTTTGGAACCGTGGCGAGTCTGAACCCCACCAGGGCCGTCACAGTAGTTATCGTTCTTTTAGGTGCCGCACAAATACATTTCATTGTACTGTATTGTGCAATGACAATAAAGCTTTCTACTTCTACTTCTACACGAGCAAATATATACTGTGAACAAGAACCGACGTTACTTTATACACATTGCGTTCGAGTCGACCGCCGATGGAATCGGGGCCTTTATGATAATACACTGACCACCGCTGCGCAGTAATAACAGCCCTCCCAGCTGCTCCGCTCACGCAGATCAGAGAGCGAACGTAGAAACACACCCAGTGGTGGAAACACAGTCGGATAAACACAGCGCTCTGCAGACAGAGACCCTGTGAGCCGTTTAAAACCCAGATACTGAGGCAAACACACGCTGTGTGCTTCTATCACCACCGCCGGGGTGACAGTGGCTCAGGAAGTAGAGCGGTCGTCTAAGTCAGGGGTTCCCAAACTTTTCAGGCCGGGACCCAGAAAATAAGGCGTCAGAGAGCCGCGGCCCAATGCACATCGTCAGGCTTTTTTTTCTTTTTTTTTTTCATTTGACCGATTTTTTAAGCCAAATATCACTTCAATCCTATTAAGTTAGTTCAAGTTAGTTATTCATTTATATGTGCTATTTATGAGAGGGCTAACTTGTTGCAAAATAATAATGATAATAATAATAGCCTCATTAAAATACTATTGTTGCTTCGGTTGTTTTCAGCGTTTTATGTGCATAATCTGTTATTTAGTTTGAAATGTTCGTTGAAATAAGTAGATTTTTCGTTTTTGTTTATTTATTAAGTTAATATAAAACCATATAGTCACATTTTAGAATACAATAGAATAGAATTTTAGAATACAACTAGAAACACTGTCCTGGCCTGCTTCTAAGTTCAGTGGCCTGACAAAAAAAAAAAAAAAAAAAAAAAAAAAAAAAAGATTTTGGAAATCATCTCACGGCCCTCCCATGGCTGCCCTTTGGGTCGCGACCCCGACTTTGGGAACCACTGGTCTAAGTAATCGGGAGGTTCTCGGTTCCATTCCCGCTCCTCCCGGACGGTGTGTCGAGGGGTCCTTGAGCAAGACACTTGTGTACAGTTTCTTCGCCCTCAAATGTATATACTCTCTTTTAGAAACTCTGTCTCTTAAACAGTACTGTATGTCGTGTGTGTCATAAATGTCATGATGAATTGAAAATGGGGGACCCTGATGTAAACCAGATGAAAGTCTTTCTCCGGTCTGCATCCCCTTAACAATTGTGTGTATTGAGCCGTACTGTATTGTACCCATTCTGCAATCTGTTATTAATAAAGTTTTCAATCAATTCAATCAAACTTAACCCCCTAACTGCTCCCGATGAGCAGGCCGGCACCTTGCATGGCCACCTCCGCCGTCGGTGTGTGAATGTGTGAGTGAATGTGAGGCATATAAGTTCTAAAGCGCTGTGGATAAAAGCTGCTATATAAAGGCACCATTTACCATTTGATTTATTACTGTCCCCATAACAAGTATGTATAATACAACTCTTGGGTTTGTCCTCACTTCCGCACATTGCATTAACGAATTACTAAATGGAAACAAAGATTTGAGAGGACAATACGTGTCTCTGTCCTCGCTGTTTATCTCTCTCTCTCTCTCTCGCTCTCTCTCTCTCTCTCTGTGTGTGTGTCTGTGTGTGCTGACGGAAAAGGGGCGGGGCCGGATGAATGTAGTTTTTCTTTTTTATGAGTTGTTGATTGACAGGAGCCCCCGGGGCTGTAGACAGAGGGATGACATAATTGGGGGATGTGGACACACAACTCCCAACGGGACCTCCTCCCACCTCCCAGCAGGACACACTATGTGTGTTTTAAGAGGAGGTGAAAGGAGAGGATAGAGGAGGAAGAGGGAGATAGAGGAGGGGAAAGGGGGGGGGGTAAGAGGAGGAAGGAGAGGACAGAGAGGAGATAGATGAGGAAAAGGGAGATGATAGAGAGGAGATAGAGGAGGGGAAGGGGGGTGAGAGGAGGAAGGAGAGGATAGAGAGGAGAAAGAGGAGGATAGAGAGGAGAAAGAGGAGGAGAAAGGAGAGGATAGAGAGGAGATAGAGGAGGAGAAGGGAGAGGATAGAGAGGAGATAGAGGAGGGGAGGGGGGGTAAGAGGAGGAAGGAGAGGATAGAGAGGAGAAAGAGGAGGATAGAGCAGAGAAAGAGGAGGATAGAGAGGAGAAAGGAGAGGATAGAGAGGAGAAAGAGGAGGATAGAGAGGAGAAAGGAGAAAGGAGAGGATAGAGAGGAGAAAGAGGAGGATAGAGAGGAGAAAGGAGAGGATAGAGAGGAGAAAGAGGAGGATAGAGAGGAGAAAGGAGAAAGGAGAGGATAGAGAGGAGAAAGAGGAGGATAGAGAGGAGAAAGGAGAGGATAGAGAGGAGAAAGAGGAGGATAGAGAGGAGAAAGAGGAGAATAGAGAGGAGAAAGGAGAGGATAGAGAGGAGAAAGAGGAGAATAGAGAGGAGAAAGGAGAAGATAGAGAGGATATAGAGGAGGGGAGGGTGGGTTAAGAGGAGGAAGGAGAGGATAGAGTGGAGAAAGGAAATGATAGAGAGGAGATAGAAGAGGAAAAGGGAGAGGAGATAGAGGAGGGGAAGGGGGTTAAGGGGAGGAAGGAGAGGATCGAGAGGAGTAAGAGGAGGATAGAGAGGAGAAAGAGGAGTGAAGGAGGTTGGTTAAGAGGAGAAAGGAGAGGATAGAGAAAAGAGGAGAATAGAGAGGAGGGCTGAAGGAGGGGGTTTAAGAGGAGAAAGGAGAGGATAGAGAGGAGGAAGGAGAGAATAGAGAGGACCACCAGCCGTTCTGCCCCCTGTGATCCGGTCGCCGGTACCGCAGCATAGGAACAAACACAAAGCGGTCCAAGAACAGTTTCTACCCACAGGCCGCTCGTTACTGGACTCAAACGCTGCTACAACGCTCAGCCACTTTACTGCACCCCTCGTGCATCAATACAATGTGCAATTATTTTTATTTACTTATACGTATTTGTACTTGTTGTTATTGCACATAACAGTTTATTGTACATAAAACCTGCTTTTTTTATTCTGTTAATTGTTGCTCTTTATTCCTTTATGAGCTGTTGAGCAAACGGAGAGTATTAGAATCCCATTGTACTTGTTGCATTATGGCAAACAAAACGATCTGAATCTGAATCTGAGATAGAGGAGGGCTGAAGGAACGGGGGGGGGGGGTGTTTAGGAGGAGAAAGGAGGGGGTTTAAGAGGAGATAGAGGAGGCCTGAATGAGGGGGTTTAAGAGGAGATAGAGGAGGCCTGAATGAGGGGGTTTAAGAGGAGATAGAGGAGGCCTGAATGAGGGGGGTTTAAGAGGAGATAGAGGAGGGTGGGGGTTGAGGAGGGGAGATGTTGGGGGGAGGGGTTGAGCAAAGTGGCGGGGAAAGAGATCTGAGGAGGAGAGTTTTGGGAAAAGACATTATCATTAATCATATGACGGAGGTACAGATCCAGGCCATAAAGAACGGCTCGGAACCTACAGGCTGCACTGCTGCCCCAGAAACACCGTCTTTGAAGAGCTGAGGCTCGAGGGGGGGGGGGGGCTACGGAGGACAGTTGTCAGGCTATTCACTGGATGTTTTACACACATTTGAATACTTTATTTGGTTCCACAAATTATATTACATAAACAGGGAATCAAATGTATCGTGGCCAAGCAGCACTGAACACTTAAGGGACACATAGAACCTCCTTCTCCACGCGGCTAAGCTGCCAATAATAGTTGAGACAGAGCAATATTTGGCTATTTTTTTTTACTTTTCTCTTAGACATTGCGGCAATTCTCAGATCGGTCATGGTGCATTTGCGTACATGGCCCAGACTTCCGAATACTATATTCCGTACACTATAATCTACACCTGTTACCCAAGGCCGGCCATCACATTGAGCAGTGGTTGGTATTTTATATACTTGTCCCAGAAAGCCTGGTCCATGTACAGGTCAAAGGCACAGCCTACTTCTATGATTAGCACCTCCTTGTGGCTGGTATCAACAAAAAGGGTGTTTGTACAGCATGCATTACATCCATTTGTTATGTGTGCAATGATTCTAGCCAGGTGTTGTTGTGAATCACAGAATGGACCGTGAGTTTGAGGATACCAGGTGGTGGACAGATTGTATTGAGTTGGTAATAATACCTGCAGTCTTGCTTTGATGGTACATTTTAAAAACATCCTCACCAACAGCCGCGGCGTTCTTAGAGTGTGAGACTGAGTGGTCAGCAAACTCTAAACAGGCTAGCTTTCCCTGTAACCTGACACCCAAATTTGTCCCCGTAATGTTTTTGGTAAACAGGTCAGTGTCCCCTCTGTAGTGTAGAAATACAAGTACACACACACACACACACACACTCACTCAGAGACGCACAAATACAAATAGGCACGTGCAAGCACACATTCAAAGACAGAGCCGGTCACTTTTCCAATGACTGTACACGAGGACACACGCACACAAACATGGTACCTACGTATGCGTCCACGCTCCACAGACGTCATGAGCACACAAGCACAGTGTGTTTACAGCCGGGTCATCTCTGTAACTGGGTCAGTACACCCTGACACAACCCTCCCCATCATATGTATATACTCTGTCAGGATCTAGGGGTAACAGTACTGTATATTTGAATACCGTTTATGTCACAAATGTATCAGTACTAAATACCTATATGTCCCTATGCCATAAATGTCATGTATGTTGTGTATGTCATAAATGTCTATATGAATTGAAAATGGGGGACCCTGATGGAAACAAGACAAACGTCTTTCTCTGGTCTGCATCCCCTTAACAATTGTATGTATTGAGCCGTACTGTATTGTACCCATTCTGCAATCTGTTAAATAAAGTTTTCATTCATTCATTCATTCATTCATCATTCATTCATTCATTCATTCATTCATTCATTCATTCATTCATTCATTCATTCATTCATTCATTCATTCATTCATTCATACAGCCATGGACCTTGGAGCTGTAGTAGAGCAGGTCCAAACGGTCAAACCCAAGCTCAATATGTTGTTGTTGTAAATGCACTTCTGTTCCATTGGCATCTCAACGAATACAACGAGGGTTGTTTAAAAGGAGGCATATGAATATAATATTATTTATGGATAATTGCCTTCATTTTATTTCTTTTACAGATTGAAATGACATAGGATTCAATTAATTATTCACCCACAAGAGTCCGCGATTCTAGGCTAAACTGGTCCTCCTGGTTTATTGGAGAACAAAGTAAGCTTAGCATTGTATTGTATTTTATCTTAGTACTTTTTATCATGTCTATTTTTTTATCTATTCTAGGGATGTCCGATATTATCGGCCTACCGATATTATCGGCCGATATCGGCATAAAAATGTGATATCGGAAAATATCGGTATCGGTTTTCAAATTTTATTTTTATTATTTTTTTTATTTTTTATTTTTTTTACATTTATATAACCTTTATTTACCCAGGCAAGCTAGTAAGAACTAATTCTGATTTTATTTATTGTCAAAACTATGCATAATGTTGTGTTAATTCCACAACAAGAGATATGTAATGTTAATTACCTGAAATTATTCAATTTTTTGGGGGGGAAACCCTGCATATATCGGTATCGGTTGATATCGGTTGATATCGGTATCGGAAATTAAGAGTTGGACAATATCGGTATATCGGTATCGGTAAAAAAAGCCAATATCGAGCATCCCTCGATGGCATGGCCACCTTCATTTCACTACATGTCTTGTGTATGTATGTATGTATGTATGTATGTATGTATGTATGTATGTATGTATGTATGTATGTATGTATGTATGTATGTATGTATGTATGTATGTATGTATGTATGTATGTATGTGACAAATAAATCTCTTGAATCTTGAATCGCGCCCCCAGGAGAGGCAGCGAGACGAAATTAATTGACAAGCGAATCCAGTCTGCCGGCCGGACGGACGGAAACGCCGGTATTTTGTCTCGTGGTCCCTTGAGTTTGTGACACGTGCCGGAGAGGGTGGAAGAAGGTTCCGGGAGCTGCTGCTCCTCGCTGTAGAAGATAAGACGTCTCTAGAGGCCCGTGTGTCGCTTCGCTGCCATGACATCATCACAGGATCAGGTCGTAAAAACACCTCAGGAATGCTTGTATAATGATTTCCACCTGTTTATCTCCGGGGTTGAGACCATTGACCGTCTCACGTGGTGAGATCCAGATTAACTTGACTCCTGCTCGGTGTCCTCTCCTCGCCATAAACCCCCCCGGTGCGTTGTCTTTCTGTCTGTCTCTTTGTTTGTCTGTGTGTGTGGGTGTCTGTTTATGTTTTAGGTATTATTTTGTGTGCGTGTGCACAGGTGCATCCACATGTGTGTTTATGTAGGTGTGTGTGTGTGTGTGTGTGTGTGTGTGTGTGTGTGTGTGTGTGTGTGTGTGTGTGTGTGTGTGTGTGTGTGTGTGTGATTGTGTGCATGTGTGCACGTGTGTTTATGTGTCCGAAACCAAAAGGTAAGGTGTGAGAGTCGACGCTGTCAAGCTCTTTCTGTCAGCGTGTGAAAAGTCGGGGGATTCGTGGGACGTTTTGCTCTTGTTGTCACACTTGTCCCCCCCTGGGGGAGGAGGGGGAGGGGAGGGGAGGGGGGGGAGATAACGCCTGCTGGGGCAATGGGAGCAAATATGGGGCATGTGCCACACACACACACACACACACACTCACGCACGCACTCACACACACACACACACACACACACACACACACGCACGCACGCACACACACACACACGCACACACACACACACACACACACACACACGCACGCACACACACACACACACACACACACACACGCACACACACACACACCGACACACACACACACACACATCGACACACACACACACACAAGATACGCAAGATCAGACTGCACCTTAAGTTTTAGTCCCAAATCTTGTTGTATGTAAATATAATAACAATAAAGTACAATCTAATCTAATCTAACACACACACACACACCAACACACCCACACCCACACACACACACACACACACACACACACACACACACACACACACACACACACACACACACACACAAAGACATGCACACATACACACACACACACACACACACACACACACACACACACACACACACACACACACACACACACACACACACACACACACACACACACACACACACACACACACACACACACACACACACACACACAGAGAGAGCGGGGTGAGAGTCCTGAAAACCCAATCTCCAGGGGTTTATCCCCCAGCTCAGGGATTTAAGCCACATTGACGTGTTTATGCCAAATATCAGATGGAAGGCTATATGGGGCACGAGCGGCACGAGAGAGGCCTTATCCGGTGAACCCCCCAAATATCGGGGAGGCGACACAAGGTCATGTGGTACGGTGGCTGTGAGGTCAAATAAAAATATAGTATAGAAATGGTAAATGATGGGCGCCCCAGTCAGGCACGTGCACACATAGAGCCCAAGGGGTGCTTGAGCACCTGCCTTTTTGAGCCTCGTAAAAAAAGTGCCCTTTTTGAAAAAATAATAATAATAATAATATTTTTTTTTTTTTTTACCGTTACGCATATAGACTGCCCTTCCAAACAAAACAAACAACTCACTGCAGCACCCACTTTACACACTTTAGAACACCTAAACACAATCTACACTTTATATTTATTGGTAAAGGATTTGCACTACAACTCGTACACCTTACTGTAAATTGTACCTAAATTGTACCTCATCCCATTTCTGCTCTGCACTATATAGTATTGGATATTAGTACATTGCATAGTATATTGTATATTGTATGGTAACTCAGTTACTTCTATTCTGCATCGAACATTGTACATATGTCTATACTGAACACTGTGACCTCTATTTTTACTTCTATTTTACATGCTATACTATTTTATTTCATACTTATCTTGTCTAACACAGTCTCTGGAGCGAAACAGTAAGAAGCATTTTGTATAAAAGTATTCTGTACTTCTGTATGACAACTATTAAAGAAACTTGAAACTTGAAACTCCAACTGAAAAATGTCAAGATAGAATCAAAATATTAGGTAAAGAGAGAGAGATGCCCCATATTCCATTGCAGTTTGCACGGCCTCCTCAGCGTGCCTCTCCGCGGACCTATATTTTATGCATAGCGTGGGTGGTGATGATGATGATGATGATAGAAACCGCTGTGGCGCATACAGTTGAATGCTGGTATTACACTCACTGAGGGACACGAAGAAGTCAAGTCCGATGGGATTTGGGAATCTCAAATACAAATCGGGATTGGAATAAAAAATGCATTATTAAACAATACAGAATATACAGCACTTCTTGGGGTCTGTCAAGGACGCGGGAAGGGGGGGTGCGGCAGGGGCTGCAGCACCCCCTGCTGGCGGGGAGTGTAACTGCAACTGCAAGGTTGTTTTGGCCTTTATTCCATTGTAATACCGAGGCTACTCAATGTCACAGAGCGGAGCGGCACTGCAGATTTACCCTACTCTTGGAATTCATTGCCAGATCCTCATAGGGGCGCTGTCTCGATAATGCAGTGTTATTAAAGAAGCGTGTAGCCGACGCATGAACCAGTTGGGATTCGAATAGACGTGGCCTGGGAGCGTCAACGCGGAACTGGAAATCCGTTGGTAAAAGAAATAGCGGCCTGGAATAGTTTTTGGGACAATTCGCAGTAAAGGAATATATCTGTCGGCGATGTTGTATGCGGGAACGAATTGCAGAGAGGGAGGACTGACTGAAGTGGAGAGTGTGTTTACTTGTGTCTCAGAAAAGAAATGTCTCAAAAACGAATATCTGATTTCTTTAATAATAATAACCTGGACTTGCTGCATATGCATCAGGATATTCTGGACTCACTGGACATTCATGTTGTCACGAAGGAGTTTATTTCCACCACTCCTGAACGCAAGACCACCATCGGTGTTCTACCGTCTTCGGAATAGGTAATGTGTGTTTATTATCGCTCCTGCAGGGATTGTTGTTGTGACAGTCAGTGACACAGACACACACACACACAGATCCTGTGCGGTGTGCGAAACGAAAGTCCAAACGCTAGTTGTTGCCGCTTGCGTCTAAATCGACAATAAATCGTTTTCTGATTAGAGAAAAAACTGCTGCATTTCGTGTGTGAACTGTCCACATGTTGGTGTTCAAGTTTGTCTGTTGTAGTGTAAAATATTGATCTTTTGAATGATGCGCTTCGCGCATGCATTTAATATGACGTTATTATTATTATTATTTATCTCTGACTCCGACCGCCGCACCCCCAAGTCTGACTCACTTCCCGCGTGCCTGGGGTCTTTTAGGGTAAGCACTTATTCCCTCCCCCCTGAACATTTATGGAGATGTATGGGCCTTTTAAGTCAGTGATAAAGGTGTCTTTCAAGGATAAGTGAGCTCCTGCACTGATTATTATAGTACATTCAATATTTGATCACCAAAACCCCCCAAAAAGCATAAAAAGGGGGGCCCCCCGCCCGAAAAAGGCACTTTTCAGCCTTTGAGCACCTGCCCCTCTAAAGTCCTGTGCATGTCCCTGGCCCCAGTGGCGCACCGCATAGTGCCTCGCAGACCTACGCGGCCGTCCCGGGTTCGCCTCCCGCTCCCGGGCTGATGTCCTCCCCGCATCTCCTCCCGTTCTCCCTCTCCTCTGTCGGTCTTGTATGGCCAATAAAAATCTGTAAAAATGCAAAAGAAAAATGGTAAATGATGCATTGGATAGTGCTTTGAATTGTTCCTCACATTCACCCGTTCACTCACACATTCACACCGACGGCGGAAGCGAGACCGTGCAAGGTGCCGACCTGCTCATCGGGAGAAGTTAGGGGTTAAGTGTCTCGCTCAAGGACACTTCAACACGCTGCCCAGAGCGGGGAAACAAGCATTTCATCATGAAGTATTCTGTATTCTGTTGTGACAAATAATAAACAAACTTTTGAAACTTGGGCGATCGAACCGGGAACCAGACGCCCGCTCTACCTCCTGAGCCACTGTCGCTCCCCCACTCCCAGTATAGAACTGTATCCGTGGGAACTGAGACGAAAGAGGACGACAAATATTTTCTGAGCTCTGTAAATACCTCTTGGGTGCTGCGTCTGGTATTTGCACAGGATACTAGTCTGCAGACACTAATATGTGGCTATCTGCCGTCCCAGTATTATAGACCCGGGGAGCCATGGGATACATTTAGGACCCGCTTGGTTCCGGACACATCTTTTAGTTGTAAAGTTTTCACTGAAAGAGGAACTGCTCGAATCATATCTTTAAATTAGGGATGTCCGATATTATCGGCCTACCGATATTATCGGCCGATATCGGCATTAAAATGTGATATCGGAAAATATCGGTATCGGTTTTCAAAAAAAATATTAAATCTTTTTCTTATTTTTATTTTTTTTACATTTCTATAACCTTTATTTACCCAGGCAAGCAAGTAAGAACAAATTCAGATTTTATTTATTGTCAAAATTATGCATAATGTTGTGTTAATTCCACAACAACAGATATGTAATGTTAATTACCTGAAATTATTCCGTTTTTTTGGGGGGGGGGGGGGGGGGGGGAACCCTGCATATATCGGTATCGGTTGATATCGGTATCGGAAATTAAGAGTTGGACAATATCGGTATATCGGTATCGGTAAAAAAGCCAATATCGAGCATCCCTCTAAATAGAATCCATACCTAGGTATATTAATTGTCAGTATTTATGTATCTATGTTGTATGTTTGTTAGTAGGTATAGGTGTGCAAGCCTACCCACGTTGTATGTTTTAGTTTGTTTATATTTTGTTTATATTTGTGATCAGGCTCCTCCTCCAAAAGCTTTAAATAGCTTCTTGGGAGACCTGGCACATGCACACAATCTCGACGATGATGTTTTCACATTGTAAGATTCTGATCAAACTGGCCAGTATCACGTCTTCGTCTGTTTGGCCCTCCATCCAATTCCTCTGCGTTGTGTACTTTTAATGGTCCTGACGTCTCCGATACTGGTAGATAAGATCCTTATCTCCCCCGTTCGTGCAATCCATAAACCATAATAATTCGACACTCCGACACCGTGAAATACCTTACAAGGAAAAGCGTGGTTTTATTCCTCTAAACAGAAACCTCAGCTCAGATGTTAACAGATTGTATTGTCCTTGAAGAGTCTATTTCTAATGATCTTTCGGTGTGTTCATCTATCGTCCTTTTGTTATTCAGTCCAATAGTGGTCAGGCCTGGTCGTTAGCCTGAAACCCTCCTCGTGTTAGCCGAAGCTACTGTAATGATGATGTGGCATTCTCCCTTCCCCCCCCCCTAGATGGTGGAGGAGGAAGAGTCTCTCCTGGTTCCTTCCCTCCCAGTCTCAGTCAGATTCTAGTCTGCTCAACACCCGGAAACACTGTTCGACTTATAGATGTTCGTCGTCGCAACGACGGCCCCGCCTTCTGGTTGTCATGCGATGTGTTGTCATGACAACTGCTAACCTTTCACACATTAAAATGCAGTTTCATTCACTGTTGCATTAAGATGAACCTCTCTCCCTCCTGCTTTGGGAGACAGTACACTCTAATCTCAGATGTTCTAATGAGGAATGTCAACAAACATTCTCTCGCTGGCAGTGTGGCTCACAACAATCACCCTGCTACTGAACCACCGTCTCCTGCTTCCACCGTCCGCATGCACTTCGACCTCTCTGACCCGGCACCGTTTTAGCTGTGGTCACTCCCCCCAATCTATACATCACATACATTGAAAAACCACCATTTCTCTCAATCCCCCCTTGATTCTTATCACCCCTTCAGAATCAGAAATCATTATTTGGTTTTTTAATTAATTATGCCAAAAATAGCCTGTGGTTGAAGCAAACCAACCTCATCTCCCGTGCACAAGAAACGAAGACGGCCCACGGTCAACCCAGTGATCTTGCTGCCTGATGTCTGTTTGCGCCCCCCTTCGTGCACAAAGGGAACCGAAACCGACCACCACAACCAACAACATCCAACGACTCATAACCATTGGAGCCCCCCCTGTCTGCTCCCAATAATTATATCCTGTTGTTTTACTGTTCTCCCTCTTATCTACCTTCTATATATATATATCCTTCTATACATATATCTTATATATGAATCCTCCATTTATATCTCATACTCCTAATCAATGAACACAGGACTTCTCGCTGTTGTCTCGTCTCTCGATCTCCTGATTGACTCTGAAAGGAAGTCCCTGTTTTGTTCATGATTCACCGCCCGTGCTCTGTTGTTTCAAAACGCTCTCTAAACAGCGTCTCCGCCGGGAAGGCCCCTCCGATGTCCGCCTCGTTCTCCCCTGGGCAACACCGCCTGCGACCGCTGGACTCCGCCTCGTCGGCCGTCTCCGCCCCGTCGGTCATCTCCGCCCCGTCGGTCATCTCCGCCCCGTCGGTCATCTCCGCCCTGTCGGTCATCTTGGTTGAGGCTCATCTCCACCGCCGTCGGCCCTCTCTCTCGTCGTGGACGGTCTGTGTACCAGGCTGCCGTGCCTGGCCCCTGCGGCTTCCTCCTCCTCCAGTCTGTCTCCTGGCCATCTCCATCGCTGTCGGTGTCATTCCCCCCTTGAAAGCAGAAACACAACACCGGCAGTCTTTCTGTACACTCGACCCTGTGTTTTCTATTAGTCTACCGTGACTTTGGGGCCTGCAGCTCGTTCTCTATATATTTTTTTCCACTGCAAGCCCCTGCCATGGCCACGCCCTTTCAGACTGTTGGACGGTGTGATTGTCCTACAGCCCATGGCGCTATTTGTTCTCTATTAGTCCCCCACCTTCTCAACACCCATATCTAATCCTACAGGGCTGTTCCCTGTTTTGTTGTCTTCCGGCGTGACACCAGCAGCTAAACGATACCCACTCGGCGCTCTACGTTTGTCCCACGGGTGACCCCCAGCGCGCGCCAGTTCTTTCTGGTGACGTGTCCCCTCAAGACTCTGCCTATTTATTAGGTGTGAGAAGGCCCCACTGGAGATCGAACTCCCTCTTATTTCATAATTAAACTTATTTAATTAACCTGTATATCGATCTTATTATTATGATAATAACATACAACCGAGCATCGCTCTAACATACAACAGAGCAGGTTGGTTCCCTGCTCCTAACTCACATACGTACTCGTACTATCATCTAACATACAACAGAGCTGTCCGTCGCCCTATACCCTACGGGGCTGTCTACCGTCGCCCTGGAGCTGTCACCGTTGCTCTATACCCTACGGGGCTGTCTACCGTCGCCCTGGAGCTGTCACCGTCGCTCTATACCCTACGGGGCTGTCTACCATCGCCCTGGAGCTGTCACCGTCGCTCTATACCCTACGGGGCTGTCTACCGTCGCCCTGGAGCTGTCCCGTCGCTCTATATACCCTACGGGGCTGTCTACCGTCGCCCTGGAGCTGTCCCGTCGCTCTATACCACACTTTGAGTTCCTTTACAAAGTTCTACATACACCACCGTGTATACACACAAGCAGTTGGTAATCTTGAAAAAATTAAACTCCTTAATTAACTTAAACTCTAAATATTCCCCTATGGGTAATGGAAACTCCCCAGCACTACCCCCCCCCCTCCGCAATTAAACTCCTTAATTGAATTAAACTCTAAATATTCCCCTATGGGTAATGGAAACTCCCCAGCACTACCCCCCCTCCGCCACTAGGTGGTGACCTACTCCTCCTCCATGGTGTTTTAGTTGACGTGTCATTTCCTGGTTCTTTACCCCTCGTGGCTCTGCGGCCATTTTGACTCGGTGCAAATGGCTACTCTCTCAACAAACGAACGCTGCCCTTCCTTCCAAGGCCTAAAAACACAGCTGTTTTTCCTCTCGTTCCTATCCATTATCAGGGGACGCTTTCTCAGACTAATACTCTTGCCTGATCGGACATAATACACACTGGTACAATCTCCTTTCGACTTTCCTTCTGTTATGAAAACAGTCCCGCCATAACAATTTTTCGATCTGATTCAAGCGCCCCCCCCCCCCTTCCTCATCTCGCATTTACCCTCCTTAAACCAAAACTGTGCAGCCTGCCTCATTTGCTTTTCATTCTCTGTAGATAACACCCTCGATTTTCACCATGGCTCTCTGCTCATATTATTACAGCTGGCATTCTCTCTCTGTGTCAAACTAGAAATGTTTACGTTTACGGATTCACTATCTGTTCGTTTTTATTTGGCTTAAAATCAAAACAACCGTGTGCACAGTGAACTCACATTTTTGATCGGAGCGCTGTTTCCCCTACAGCGCTGGTTCGCCTCCTGACCGCTCGACTCGCCGCTCTCTCCCAGGGCTGACCGGCCTTGCTTCGATCATGATTCTTCCACACATTGATGACTGTTGTCCACTGTCGCCCCATTATTGAAAAAGTCTTTATCCGTTGTTCTTATCTCTTGCTTTCTGGCTGTCATCAACAACCAACTGTTCCCGTTGTTTTAATCTCTTGCAAATCCGGGTCACGGCACCAACTGTAAGATTCTGATCAAACTGGCCAGTATCACGTCTTCGTCTGTTTGGCCCTCCATCCAATTCCTCTGCGTTGTGTACTTTTAATGGTCCTGACGTCTCCGATACTGGTAGATAAGATCCTTATCTCCCCCGTTCGTGCAATCCATAAACCATAATAATTCGACACTCCGACACCGTGAAATACCTTACAAGGAAAAGCGTGGTTTTATTCCTCTAAACAGAAACCTCAGCTCAGATGTTAACAGATTGTATTGTCCTTGAAGAGTCTATTTCTAATGATCTTTCGGTGTGTTCATCTATCGTCCTTTTGTTATTCAGTCCAATAGTGGTCAGGCCTGGTCGTTAGCCTGAAACCCTCCTCGTGTTAGCCGAAGCTACTGTAATGATAATGTGGCATTCTCCCTTCCCCCCCCCCTAGATGGTGGAGGAGGAAGAGTCTCTCCTGGTTCCTTCCCTCCCAGTCTCAGTCAGATTCTAGTCTGCTCAACACCCGGAAACACTGTTCGACTTATAGATGTTCGTCGTCGCAACGACGGCCCCGCCTTCTGGTTGTCATGCGATGTGTTGTCATGACAACTGCTAACCTTTCACACATTAAAATGCAGTTTCATTCACTGTTGCATTAAGATGAACCTCTCTCCCTCCTGCTTTGGGAGACAGTACACTCTAATCTCAGATGTTCTAATGAGGAATGTCAACAAACATTCTCTCGCTGGCAGTGTGGCTCACAACAATCACCCTGCTACTGAACCACCGTCTCCTGCTTCCACCGTCCGCATGCACTTCGACCTCTCTGACCCGGCACCGTTTTAGCTGTGGTCACTCCCCCCAATCTATACATCACATACATTGAAAAACCACCATTTCTCTCAACATGAAGATATGTATATGTAATATATCGTGTGTGTGTGTGTGTGAATAAATTCATTCAACAAGTCCACAGGAAGGGTACAACTCTATCAGCTGAGTAACAATGTTCATCAAAGTGTTGAGTGCTATAGTGTAGGTTAGTATATAAGTGCATGACATAATTTTTTTTTTTTCATTTCAGATAATGGTTGAAGAAGTGTGTCTTTAGTCGACGGCGAATGATTGCACGGGTTTCGGCTGTCCTAACTGTGGTGGGAAGTTCGTTCCACCATTGTGGGGCAAGGACCGAGAATAGGCGGCTTCTCCTTGATGACCCTCCCGGAGCTTGGATAGGAGCGGGTCTGAGGCGCCCAGAAGATGCAGAGCGTGGGGGTCTTGAGGGTGTGTAGTGAGAGACCATTGACCGGAGGTAGGCGGGAGCGACTAAAAGCACACGTCTTCAATCATCTGAAATGAATAAATGAATAAATAAAAATTAACCTTCTCACTGTCTTTTACTATCATGCACTTTTCCACTAAATAATCTTCCTTGCCTATATCACTACCTACTATGCTAATATGTCTTTACTTTTTTTTCAACACTGCAGCACCCAAGTTTCAACGCTGTTTGATGAACATTGTTGCTCAGCTGCCAGAGTTGTAGCCTTCCTGCTGACTTGTCGTACAGAACCTGTAAGTCGCTTTGGATAAAAGCGCTCAGCTAAATGACTAAATGTAAATGTTTATGTAAATATAATGTAAATGTAAATGTAATGTAATGCAATGCAATGCGATGCAATGCAAATTTAAATGTAAATGCAAATGGGAATGTAATGTAAATGTAATGTCATGTCATGTAAATGTAATGTAATGTTAATGTAAATGAACTTACACAATACGGTTTAGCTGTAATAGTTATAGTTTTGATCTTCAATGGGGGAAGATCAGAGTGGAACCTCACTCCCCAGGTCTATAAATCACAGTGGAACCTCACTCCCCAGGTCTATAAATCACAGTGGAACCTCACTCCCCAGGTCTATAAATCACAGTGGAACCTCACTCCCCAGGTCTATAAATCACAGTGGAACCTCACTCCCCAGGTCTATAAATCACAGTGGAACCTCACTCCCCAGGTCTATAGATCACAGGTGGAACCTCACTCCCCAGGTCTATAAATCACAGTGGAACCTCACTCCCCAGGTCTATAAATCACAGTGGAACCTCACTCCCCAGGTCTATAGATCACAGGTGGAACCTCACTCCCCAGGTCTATAAATCACAGTGGAACCTCACTCCCCAGGTCTATAGATCACAGTGGAACCTCACTCCCCAGGTCTATAGATCACAGTGGAACCTCACTCCCCAGGTCTATAAATCACAGTGGAACCTCACTCCCCAGGTCTATAAATCACAGTGGAACCTCACTCCCCAGGTCTTTAAATCACAGTGGAACCTCACTCCCCAGGTCTATAGATCACAGTGGAACCTCACTCCCCAGGTCTATAGATCACAGTGGAACCTCACTCCCCAGGTCTATGGATCACAGTGGAACCTCACTCCCCAGGTCTATAGATCACAGTGGAACCTCACTCCCCAGGTCTATAGATCACAGGTGGAACCTCACTCCCCAGGTCTATAGATCACAGTGGAACCTCACTCCCCAGGTCTATAAACCACAGGTGGAACCTCACTCCCAGGTCTATAAATCACAGTGGAACCTCACTCCCCAGGTCTATAGATCACAGGTGGAACCTCACTCCCAGGTCTATAAATCACAGGAGGAACCTCACTCCCCAGGTCTATAGATCACAGGTGGAACCTCACTCCCCAGGTCTATAAATCACAGTGGAACCTCACTCCCTGGTCTATAAATCACAGTGGAACCTCACTCCCCAGGTCTATAGATCACAGTGGAACCTCACTCCCCAGGTCTATAAATCACAGTGGAACCTCACTCCCCAGGTCTATAAATCACAGTGGAACCTCACTCCCCAGGTCTATAAATCACAGGTGGAACCTCACTCCCCAGGTCTATAGATCACAGTAGAACCTCACTCCCCAGGTCTATAAATCACAGTGGAACCTCACTCCCCAGGTCTATAGATCACAGGTGGAAACTCACTCCCCAGGTCTATAGATCACAGTGGAACCTCACTCCCCAGGTCTATAGATCACAGTGGAACCTCACTCCCCAGGTCTATAGATCACAGTGGAACCTCACTCCCCAGGTCTATAAATCACAGTGGAACCTCACTCCCCAGGTCTATAGATCACAGTGGAACCTCCAGGTCTATTAAAGCTCATTATAGATTGATAGATCTTTAGCAGCCCTGAGGATAATTGAAAGTTGAAACCGTCAACACTGGTGAAAGAGGTGTTGTCATGTTTCTATTTCTGAGGCTGTTTACTGTCTCTCTCTCCCTCTCTCTGTCTCTCTCTCCCCCCTCCCTCTCTCCCTCTCTTTTTAACCCTCCCGCTCCCTCCCTCTCTCTCCCCTCTCTCACTCTATCTCCCCCCTCTCTTTCTCCCCCCTCTCACTCTCTCTCTCCCCCTCTCTCTCCCCTCTCTCTCTCCCTCTCTCTCTCTCCCCCCTATCCCTCTCTCTCCACCCCCCACTCTCTCTCTCCCTCTCTCCCCCCTCTCTCTCTATTGCCCTCTCTTTCACCCTCCCCCTCTCTATATTTCTCTCTCCCTCTCTCTCTCCTCTCTCTCCTCCCCTCTCTCCCCCTCTC
>NC_140165.1:314525976-314540976 GCF_963971535.1 Notolepis coatsorum
TGTAAGTCGACTCCCCCCCTCCCCCCCCCCCAACACATACACACACACACACGTGCACGTGTGCGCACACATATACACACACACGCGCGCTATTGTTCCAGTTCTATGTTTTCCCATGTCTCCTTGCTTCCTGCCCCCGCCCCCCCCCCCCACCCCCCCCCCCCCCCCCCCCCCCTCTACCCCCCGCTACCCTGAAGGCACATTCCTGCCAGGATCCGTCAGATCCCTTTGTGATCTCACTCTCTGTCGCTCTGTTTCCACCAGCTTTTATTATTAGTCCACGCCGGCCGCCGATATCGCTCTTTTTTTCTTTCTCTGTCGATTCCATTCCAATTTCAATTTAAAAAGGGGCTTTTTATGGACATGGGAAACATACGTTTGCGTCGCCAAACGCCAGTGTAAGAACCGTCGAAACAATCAAAATGATCGAAACGATCAAAAACGCACTTATCGAAACTAAAATATGTATAATTAAAATATAGAACCTACTAGAATAAAGAAGTGTGTGAACCAGAGCTGTGTCACTTTGCAACTTTGTAATCAAATATGGGGGGGGGGGGGGGGGGGGGGGGGGACAGTGGCTCAGGAGGTAGAGCGGTCATCTGGTAATAGGAAGGTTCCCGGTTCGATTTCCGGCTCCTCCCGGCAGCACGGCAAAGTGTCCTTGACTTACTTACTTACTTACTTACTTACTTACTTACTTACTTACTTACTTACTTACTTACTTACTTACTTACTTACTTACTTACTTACTTACTTACTTACTTACTTACTTACTTACTTACTTACTTACTTACTTACTTACTTACTTACTTACTTAGGCCCATCGCTCCCAATGGAGCATAGGCCATCTACGACTTTTCTCCATCCAACACGGCTGTGAGCAAGACACTTAACCCCCTAACTGCTCCCGATGAGCAGGTTGGCACCTTGCATGGTCGCCTCCGCCGTCGGGTGTGTGAATGTGTGTATCCCCCATACTGTCTGTGCACAGTGCTGCTACCTCTGCCAACCACTCAGCACTAGGGCTGTCACATTATTTTCGAATTTACATTATGAGATTTCGAACTTGAATGAGAAATTCGAAGAAAAAAAAATCTATAAATAAATAAAAAGATAATAATAATAATAATAATAATAATAATAATAATAATAATAATAATAATAATAATAATAATAATAATAATAATAATAATAATAATAATAATAATAATAATAATAATAATAATAATAATAATAATAATAATAATAATAATAATAATAATAATAATAATAATAATAATAATAATAATAATAATAATAATAATAATAATAATAATAATAATAATAATAATAATAATAATAATAATAATAATAATAATAATAAATAATAATAATAATAATAATAATAATAATAATAATAATAATAATAATAATAATAATAATAATAATAATAATAATAATAATAATAATAATAATAATAATAATAATAATAATAATAATAATAATAATAATAATAATAATAATAATAATAATAATAATATAATAATAATAATAATAATAATAATAATAATAATAATAATAATAATAATAATAATAATAATAATAATAATAATAATAATAATAATAATAATAATAATAATAATAATAATAATAATAATAATAATAATAATAATAATAATAATAATAATAATAATATAATAATAATAATAATAATAATAATAATAATAATAATAATAATAATAATAATAATAAAATAATAATAAAATAATAATAAAATAAAATAATAATAATAATAATAATAATAATAATAATAATAATAATAATAATAATAATAATAATAATAATAATAATAATAATAATAATAATAATAATAATAATAATAATAATAATAATAATAATAATAATAATAATAATAATAATAATAATAATAATAATAATAATAATAATAATAATAATAATAATAATAATAATAATAATAATAATAATAATAATAATAATAATAATAATAATAATAATAATAATAATAATAATAATAATAATAATAATAATAATAATAATAATAATAATAATAATAATAATAATAATAATAATAAATAATAATACTATTATAAAAATAAATTGTCAGGTCATATAGGAGACTGTGCTGAGAAGAATGATAGCAAACATACCATGGTAAAAAAAAAAGTAGCCAAAACTTTGAAAATAGCTTAGACTTTTTTAGGTTTAGTTTTTTATTTAAATTTCTTTTCACTGACATTTCTAATTCAAACTTGTCTATAATTCTGCAACGAATTTCTAATTCGAACTTGTCTATAATTCTGCAACGAATTTCTAATTCGATTTTTTGTTAAAGTGACAGCCCTACTCAGCACTGTCTGCCAACCACCACTGTCTGTCTGCCACTCACCACTGTCTGCCAACCACTCACCACTGTCTGCCAATCACCCACCACTGTCTGCCAACCACCCAGCACTGTCTGCCAACCACTCACTCTCTCCATCCGTCCAACTCTCGTGACACATCGCACGGGAGGGTTTCAATCCCCGAACCAAGCAGCCATGCTGTCACCTCACATCCCAACCATAACAAGTCCAGCACAGCGCAGACATATGCTATGCATTAGCAAAAAAAAAGGCTACCTGCATTTTAATGAGGCTGATATTCATACATGAGGAAAGTCCATTATCCTATCCTACGAATACCATGTGTTTCTAGTTCAACGGGTTATATATTATAGTTTCTGTATATATCTATTTCTATTTGACACGCCGTCGTTGACGGAGGGGGGAGGGGGGGAGGGGCGCATAAGGGGGGGTCTTTTGGGCTCATAAAACCAGGCCTATAGGTTATATATATAGAGAGGCTTTAGCGGCTGGTGATGTGACAGCGCCATCCTGCCTCAGGGGGGGGGGGGGGGGGGGGGATCACCCCCCGGGAGCCGCGTCCAGCGGGTGATAAAGAGAGATTTACGGCCCGCGGAGAGAGGCCCTTCATTCTATCATCACTCCATCACAGTCTGCTCTGTTTTCGCCTGGAAGTATCACTCCATCAGCCTCTGGAAGTATCACTCCATCAGCCTGCTCTGTTCCTCTATAACTATCACTCCATCAGTCTGCTCTGTCCCTCTACAACTATCACTCCATCAGCCTGCTCTGTCCCTCTACAACTATCACTCCATCAGCCTCTAGAACTATCACTCCATCAGCCTGCTCTGTTCCTCTACAACTATCACTCCATCAGCCTCTACAACTATCACTCCATCAGTCTGCTCTGTTCCTCTACAACTATCACTCCATCAGCCTGCTCTGTTCCTCTAGAACTATCACTCCATCAGCCTGCTCTGTTCCTCTACAACTATCACTCCATCAGCCTGCTCTGTCCCTCTACAACTATCACTCCATCATCCTGCTCTGTCCCTCTACAACTATCACTCCATCAGTCTGCTCTGTTCCTCTACAACTATCACTCCATCAGCCTCTACAACTATCACTCCATCAGCCTGCTCTGTCCCTCTACAACTATCACTCCATCAGCCTGCTCTGTTCCTCTACAACTATCACTCCATCAGCCTCTACAACTATCACTCCATCAGTCTGCTCTGTTCCCCTGGAACTATCACTCCATCAGCCTGCTCTGTCCCTCTACAACTATCACTCCATCAGCCTGCTCTGTCCCTCTACAACTATCACTCCATCAGCCTGCTCTGTCCCTCTACAACTATCACTCCATCAGCCTGCTCTGTTCCTCTACAACTATCACTCCATCACAGTCTGCTCTGTTCCTCTACAACTATCACTCCATCAGTCTGCTCTGTTCCTCTACAACTATCACTCCATCAGCCTCTAGAACTATCACTCCATCAGCCTCTGGAAGTATCACTCCATCAGCCTGCTCTGTTCCTCTACAACTATCACTCCATCAGTCTGCTCTGTTCCTCTGGAACTATCACTCCATCAGCCTGCTCTGTCCCTCTACAACTATCACTCCATCAGTCTGCTCTGTTCCTCTACAACTATCACTCCATCAGCCTGCTCTGTTCGCCTGGAAGTATCACTCCATCAAGACCCTGGGACTGTCATTATGACACGTATACGACAGGAGAGGTTCCTCCAGCTCTCGGATGCGGAGGATAGGTCGTAGGAGAGATACCTAGAGGAGTGAGGGAAGGTCGTAGGAGAGATAACTAAAGGAGCGAGGGAAGGTCGTAGGAGAGATACCTAGAGGAGCGAGGGAAGGTCGTAGGAGAGATACCTCGAGGAGGAGCGAGGGAAGGTCGTAGGAGAGATACCTAGAGGAGGAGCGAGGGAAGGTTGTAGGAGAGATACCTCGAGGAGCGAGGGAAGGTCGTAGGAGAGATACCTAGAGGAGGAGCGAGGGAAGGTTGTAGGAGAGATACCTCGAGGAGCGAGGGAAGGTCGTAGGAGAGATACCTCGAGGAGCGAGGGAAGGTCGTAGGAGAGATAACCTCGAGGAGCGAGGGAAGGTCGTAGGAGAGATACCTAGAGGAGGAGGGAAGGTCGTAGGAGAGATACCTCGAGGAGCGAGGGAAGGTCGTAGGAGAGATAACCTCGAGGAGCGAGGGAAGGTCGTAGGAGAGATACCTAGAGGAGCGAGGGGAGGTCATAGGAGAGATACCTAGAGGAGCGAGGGAAGGTCGTAGGAGAGATACCTCGAGGAGCGAGGGAAGGTCATAGGTCGTAGGAGAGATAACCTAGAGGAGCGAGGGAAGGTTGTGGGAGAGATAGGAACCGCAGGCCCCACATGTCAATGTTTAGTGTCTCTCTGTCGCTCCTTTGGTTCCTTAATGAAGTACTTAGTGACCCCGAGCTCCATTCACCAGGCGAAGGTTTAAAGCCCCTTTCACCCCTGTTTCCATCATCCCCCCCTCCCCTCTACACACACACACACACACACACACACACACACACACACGCACGCACGCACACACACGCACGCACACACACACACACACACACAGAGACACACACACACACACACACACACACACACATGCACGCACGCACGCACGCACGCACACACACTCACACAGAGACACACACAGAGAGACACACACACACACACAGACGTCTCCTGAGCTTCTTTCCAGCCCCAGGGTACCCCCCCTCTCCCTCCCCCTCTCCCTACCTCTCTCTCTCCCTCTCTCTCTTTACCCCCCCTCTCTCCCCGTCTTTCTCTCTCTCACTCTCTCTCTCTCTTTACCCCCCTCGCTCTCTACCCCCCTCTGCCTCCCCCTCTCCCTACATCTCTCTCTCTTTACCCCCCTCTCTCTCTCTACCCCCCTCTCCCTCCCCCTACCTCTCTCTCACTCTCTCTCCATTTCTCTCTCTCTCTGTCTATCTCTCTCTACCCCCCCCCCTCTCTCTATCGCCCCTCTCCCTCCCCCTCTCCCTAACTCTCTCTCTCCCTCTCCCCCTCTCTCTCTACCGCCCCTCTCCCTCCCCCTCTCCCTACCTCTCTCTCTCTCTATCTTACCCCCCTCTCTCTCTACTGCCCCCCCACACACACACCTCTGATGTTGTTCTCCCCACATCACAGTCAGACTCCGCTGTGTGGTGTAACGATGTGACGTCTGAGCCCCTCTCCCCTTTCCCCCCCCCGGGCCCCCTAAGAGCCCGGCTGGGTGGTCCCTCCCCCCTCTCCTCCCTCTCCTCCGCAACACAACTCCCCTCCCTCTCCGGGATCAGAGGTCAGAGGTGAGCTCCAGTGGTGTGTGGGAAACGTGCAGCTCACGGTTAGAGGAAGAGGAAGAGGAAGGGGCTAGAGGGAGAGGAAGAGGAAGGGGTTAGAGGGAGAGGAAGAGGAAGGGGTTAGAGGGAGAGAGGAAGGGGCTAGAGGGAGAGGAAGAGGAAGGGGTTAGAGGGAGAGAGGAAGGGGCTAGAGGGAGAGGAAGGGGTGCAGGGCTAGAGGGAGAGAGGAAGGGGTGCAGGGCTAGAGGGAGAGAGAGGAAGGGGTGCAGGGCTAGAGGGAGAGAGAGGAAGGGGTTAGAGGGAGAGACCGAGAGGAAGGGGTGCAGGGCTAGAGGGAGAGAGAGGAAGGGGTGCAGGGTTAGAGGGAGAGAGAGGAAGGGGTGCAGGGCTAGAGGGAGAGAGGAAGGGGTGCAGGGCTAGAGGGAGAGAGAGGAAGGGGTGCAGGGCTAGAGGGAGAGAGGAAGGGGTGCAGGGCTAGAGGGAGAGAGAGGAAGGGGTGCAGGGCTAGAGGGAGAGAGGAAGGGGTGCAGGGCTAGAGGGAGAGAGAGGAAGGGGTGCAGGGCTAGAGGGAGAGAGAGGAAGGGGTGCAGGGCTAGAGGGAGAGAGGAAGGGGTGCAGGGTTAGAGGGAGAGAGGAAGGGGTGCAGGGCTAGAGGGAGAGAGAGGAAGGGGTGCAGGGCTAGAGGGAGAGAGGAAGGGGTGCAGGGCTAGAGGGAGAGAGAGGAAGGGGTGCAGGGCTAGAGGGAGAGAGGAAGGGGTGCAGGGCTAGAGGGAGAGAGAGGAAGGGGTGCAGGGCTAGAGGGAGAGAGAGGAAGGGGTGCAGGGCTAGAGGGAGAGAGAGGAAGGGGTGCAGGGCTAGAGGGAGAGAGAGGAAGGGGTGCAGGGCTAGAGGGAGAGAGAGGAAGGGGTGCAGGGCTAGAGGGAGAGAGAGGAAGGGGTGCAGGGCTAGAGGGAGAGAGAGGAAGGGGTGCAGGGCTAGAGGGAGAGAGAGGAAGGGGTGCAGGGCTAGAGGGAGAGAGAGGAAGGGGTGCAGGGCTAGAGGGAGAGAGAGGAAGGGGTGCAGGGCTAGAGGGAGAGAGAGGAAGGGGTGCAGGGCTAGAGGGAGAGAGAGGAAGGGGTGCAGGGCTAGAGGGAGAGAGAGGAAGGGGTGCAGGGCTAGAGGGAGAGAGAGGAAGGGGTGCAGGGCTAGAGGGAGAGAGAGGAAGGGGTGCAGGGCTAGAGGGAGAGAGAGGAAGGGGTGCAGGGCTAGAGGGAGAGAGAGGAAGGGGTGCAGGGCTAGAGGGAGAGAGAGGAAGGGGTGCAGGGCTAGAGGGAGAGAGAGGAAGGGGTGCAGGGCTAGAGGGAGAGAGAGGAAGGGGTGCAGGGTTAGAGGGAGAGAGAGGAAGGGGTGCAGGGCTAGAGGGAGAGAGAGGAAGGGGTGCAGGGCTAGAGGGAGAGAGAGGAAGGGGTGCAGGGCTAGAGGGAGAGAGGAAGGGGTGCAGGGCTAGAGGGAGAGAGGAAGGGGTGCAGGGCTAGAGGGAGAGAGGAAGGGGTGCAGGGCTAGAGGGAGAGAGGAAGGAGTGCAGGGATAGAGGGAGAGAGAGGAAGGAGTGCAGGGATAGAGGGAGAGAGAGGAAGGAGTGCAGGGCTAGAGGGAGAGAGAGGAAGGGGTGCAGGGTTAGAGGGAGAGAGAGGAAGGGGTGCAGGGCTAGAGGGAGAGAGAGGAAGGAGTGCAGGGCTAGAGGGAGAGAGAGGAAGGGGTGCAGGGCTAGAGGGAGAGAGGAAGGAGTGCAGGGCTAGAGGGAGAGAGAGGAAGAGGTGCAGGGCTAGAGGGAGAGAGAGGAAGGGGTGCAGGGCTAGAGGGAGAGAGAAGAAGGAGTGCAGGGCTAGAGGGAGAGAGAGAGGAAGGGGTGCAGGGCTAGAGGGAGAGAGAGAGGAAGGAGTGCAGGGCTAGAGGGAGAGAGAGGAAGGGGTGCAGGGCTAGAGGGAGAGAGAAGAAGGAGTGCAGGGCTAGAGGGAGAGAGAGAGGAAGGGGTGCAGGGCTAGAGGGAGAGAGAGAGGAAGGGGTGCAGGGCTAGAGGGAGAGAGAGAGGAAGGGGTGCAGGGCTAGAGGGAGAGAGAGGAAGGAGTGCAGGGCTAGAGGGAGAGAGAGGAAGGAGTGCAGGGCTAGAGGGAGAGAGAGGAAGGGGTGCAGGGCTAGAGGGAGAGAGAGGAAGGGGTGCAGGGTTAGAGGGAGAGAGAGGAAGGGGTGCAGGGCTAGAGGGAGAGAGAGGAAGGGGTGCAGGGTTAGAGGGAGAGAGAGGAAGGGGTGCAGGGCTAGAGGGAGAGAGAGGAAGGGGTGCAGGGCTAGGGAGAGAGGAAGGGGTGCAGGGTTAGAGGGAGAGAGAGGAAGGGGTGCAGGGCTAGAGGGAGAGAGAGGAAGGGGTGCAGGGCTAGAGGGAGAGAGAGGAAGGGGTGCAGGGCTAGAGGGAGAGAGAGGAAGGGGTGCAGGGCTAGAGAGAGAGAGGAAGGGGTGCAGGGCTAGAGGGAGAGAGAGGAAGGAGTGCAGGGCTAGAGGGAGAGAGAGGAAGGGGTGCAGGGCTAGAGGGAGAGAGGGGAAGGGGTGCAGGGCTAGAGGGAGAGAGAGGAAGGGGTGCAGGGCTAGAAGGAGAGAGAGGAAGGAGTGCAGGGCTAGAGGGTGAGAGAGGAAGGGGTGCAGGGCTAGAGGGAGAGAGAGGAAGGGGTGCAGGGCTAGAAGGAGAGAGAGGAAGGGGTGCAGGGCTAGAGGGTGAGAGAGGAAGGGTGCAGGGCTAGAGGGAGAGAGAGGAAGGGGTGCAGGGCTAGAGGGAGAGAGAGGAAGGGGTGCAGGGCTAGAAGGAGAGAGAGGAAGGAGTGCAGGGCTAGAGGGTGAGAGAGGAAGGGGTGCAGGGCTAGAGGGAGAGAGAGGAAGGGGTGCAGGGCTAGAGGGTGAGAGAGGAAGGAGTGCAGGGCTAGAGGGAGAGAGAGGAAGGGGTGCAGGGCTAGAGGGAGAGGAAGGGGTGCAGGGTTAGAGGGAGAGAGGAAGGGGTGCAGGGCTAGAGGGAGAGAGAGGAAGGAGTGCAGGGCTAGAGGGAGAGAGAGGAAGGGGTGCAGGGCTAGAGGGAGAGGAAGGGGTGCAGGGTTAGAGGGAGAGAGGAAGGGGTGCAGGGCTAGAGGGAGAGAGAGGAAGGGGTGCAGGGCTAGAGGGAGAGAGAGGAAGGGGTGCAGGGCTAGAGGGTGAGAGAGGAAGGGGTGCAGGGCTAGAGGGAGAGAGAGGAAGGGGTGCAGGGCTAGAGGGAGAGAGGAAGGGGTGCAGGGCTAGAGGGAGAGAGAGGAAGGGGTGCAGGGCTAGAGGGAGAGAGAGGAAGGGGTGCAGGGCTAGAGGGTGAGAGAGGAAGGGGTGCAGGGCTAGAGGGAGAGAGAGGAAGGGGTGCAGGGCTAGAGGGAGAGGAAGGGGTGCAGGGTTAGAGGGAGAGAGGAAGGGGTGCAGGGCTAGAGGGAGAGGAAGGGGTGCAGGGCTAGAGGGAGAGAGAGGAAGGGGTGCAGGGCTAGAGGGAGAGAGAGGAAGGGGTGCAGGGCTAGAGGGAGAGAGGAAGGGGTGCAGGGCTAGAGGGTGAGAGAGGAAGGGGTGCAGGGCTAGAGGGAGAGAGAGGAAGGGGTGCAGGGCTAGAGGGTGAGAGAGGAAGGGGTGCAGGGCTAGAGGGAGAGAGAGGAAGGGGTGCAGGGCTAGAGGGAGAGAGGAAGGGGTGCAGGGCTAGAGGGAGAGAGAGGAAGGGGTGCAGGGCTAGAGGGAGAGAGGAAGGGGTGCAGGGCTAGAGGGAGAGAGAGGAAGGGGTGCAGGGCTAGAGGGAGAGAGAGGAAGGGGTGCAGGGCTAGAGGGAGAGAGAGGAAGGGGTGCAGGGCTAGAGGGAGAGAGAGGAAGGGGTGCAGGGCTAGAGGGAGAGAGAGGAAGGGGTGCAGGGCTAGAGGGAGAGAGAGGAAGGAGTGCAGGGTTAGAGGGAGGAAGAGGAAGAGGTGCAGGGCTAGAGGGAGAGAGAGGAAGGGGTGCAGGGCTAGAGAGAGAGAGGAAGGGGTGCAGGGCTAGAGGGAGAGAGAGGAAGGGGTGCAGGGCTAGAGGAAGAGGAAGGGGTGCAGGGCTAGAGGGAGAGAGAGGAAGGGGTGCAGGGCTAGAGGGAGAGGGGAAGGGGTGCAGGGCTAGAGGGAGAGAGAGGAAGGGGTGCAGGGCTAGAGGGAGAGAGAGGAAGGGGTGCAGGGCTAGAGAGAGAGAGAGGAAGGAGTGCAGGGCTAGAGGGAGAGAGAGGAAGGGGTGCAGGGCTAGAGGGAGAGAGAGGAAGGGGTGCAGGGCTAGAGGGAGAGAGAGGAAGGGGTGCAGGGCTAGAGGGAGAGAGGAAGGGGTGCAGGGCTAGAGGGAGAGAGAGGAAGGGGTGCAGGGCTAGAGGGAGAGAGGAAGGGGTGCAGGGCTAGAGGGAGAGAGAGGAAGGGGTGCAGGGCTAGAGGGAGAGAGAGGAAGGGGTGCAGGGCTAGAGAGAGAGAGAGGAAGGAGTGCAGGGCTAGAGGGAGAGAGAGGAAGGGGTGCAGGGCTAGAGAGAGAGAGAGGAAGGAGTGCAGGGCTAGAGGGAGAGAGAGGAAGGGGTGCAGGGCTAGAGGGAGAGAGAGGAAGGGGTGCAGGGCTAGAGGGAGAGAGAGGAAGGAGTGCAGGGTTAGAGGGAGAGAGAGGAAGGGGTGCAGGGTTAGAGGGAGAGAGAGGAAGGGGTGCAGGGTTAGAGGGAGAGAGAGGAAGGGGTGCAGGGTTAGAGGGAGAGAGAGGAAGGGGTGCAGGGCTAGAGGGAGAGAGAGGAAGGGGTGCAGGGCTAGAGGGAGAGAGAGGAAGGGGTGCAGGGTTAGAGGGAGAGAGAGGAAGGGGTGCAGGGTTAGAGGGAGAGGAAGGAAGAGGAAGGAGTGCAGGACTAGAGGGAGAGAGAGGAAGGGGTGCAGGGCTAGAGGGAGAGAGAGGAAGGGGTGCAGGGCTAGAGGGAGAGAGAGGAAGGGGTGTAGGGCTAGAGGGAGAGAGAGGAAGGGGTGCAGGGCTAGAGGGAGAGAGAGGAAGGGGTGCAGGGCTAGAGGGAGAGAGAGGAAGGGGTGCAGGGCTAGAGGGAGAGAGGAAGGGGTGCAGGGCTAGAGGGAGAGAGAGGAAGGGGTGCAGGGCTAGAGGGAGATAGAGGAAGGGGTGCAGGGCTAGAGGGAGAGAGAGGAAGGAGTGCAGGGCTAGAGGGAGAGAGGAAGGGGTGCAGGGCTAGAGGGAGAGAGAGGAAGGGGTGCAGGGCTAGAGGGAGAGGAAGGGGTGCAGGGCTAGAGGGAGAGGAAGGGGTGCAGGGTTAGAGGGAGAGAGAGAGGAAGGGGTGCAGGGCTAGAGGGAGAGAGAGGAAGGGGTGCAGGGCTAGAGGGAGAGAGAGGAAGGGGTGCAGGGCTAGAGGGAGAGAGAGGAAGGGGTGCAGGGCTAGAGGGAGAGGAAGGGGTGCAGGGCTAGAGGGAGAGAGAGGAAGGGGTGCAGGGCTAGAGGGAGAGAGGAAGGGGTGCAGGGCTAGAGGGAGAGAGAGGAAGGGGTGCAGGGCTAGAGGGAGAGAGAGGAAGGGGTGCAGGGCTAGAGGGAGAGAGGAAGGGGTGCAGGGCTAGAGGGAGAGAGAGGAAGGGGTGCAGGGTTAGAGGGAGAGAGAGGAAGGGGTGCAGGGCTAGAGGGAGAGAGGAAGGGGTGCAGGGCTAGAGGGAGAGAGAGGAAGGGGTGCAGGGCTAGAGGGAGAGAGGAAGAGGTGCAGGGCTAGAGGGAGAGAGAGGAAGGGGTGCAGGGTTAGAGGGAGAGAGAGGAAGGGGTGCAGGGCTAGAGGGAGAGAGAGGAAGGGGTGCAGGGCTAGAGGGAGAGAGAGGAAGGGGTGCAGGGCTAGAGGTAGAGAGAGGAAGGGGTGCAGGGCTAGAGGGAGAGAGAGGAAGGGGTGCAGGGCTAGAGGGAGAGAGGAAGGGGTGCAGGGCTAGAGGGAGAGAGAGGAAGGGGTGCAGGGCTAGAGGGAGAGAGAGGAAGGGGTGCAGGGCTAGAGGGAGAGAGAGGAAGGGGTGCAGGGCTAGAGGGAGAGAGAGGAAGGGGTGCAGGGCTAGAGGGAGAGAGAGGAAGGGGTGCAGGGCTAGAGGGAGAGAGAGGAAGGGGTGCAGGGCTAGAGGGAGAGAGAGGAAGGGGTGCAGGGCTAGAGGGAGAGAGAGGAAGGAGTGCAGGGCTAGAGGGAGAGAGAGGAAGGAGTGCAGTGATCCAACGAACGTGAAGGAATTATCCAACCACTGCTCCCCAGAACTGGAATATATAACCATCAAGTGTCGTCCTTTCTTCCTCCCGAGGGAGTTAACGGCGATCGTCCTGGTCGGAGTGTATATTCCACCGCAAGCCAGCAACAAGGTTGCGCTCTCCAGACTACACGACGAGGTAAATAGAATACAAGTGGCTAACGTTAACGCCGCCATTTTAGTACTGGGAGATTTCAATAGCGCCAATCTGAGAAAGGTATTGCCCGACTTCTATCAGCATGTGACTTGCAACACCAGAGGCGGTAACATCCTAGATCACTGTTACACGCAATTTAAAGGTGGCTACAAGGCTCATTCTGATAGTGGCTTTGGCAAGTCAGATCACGCATCCATTTTCCTTTCACCAAAGTACAGACAGAGAATTAAAAGTACTCCCGTAGTCTCGCGAGAGGTGCAGAAATGGGATCTGACGTCAGAAGAGACGATCCGGTCAGTGTTTCACCACACAGACTGGATTGTGTTCTGCGACACAGATAACATTAATGCCTACACGGAGACAGTGCTGGACTATGTCTGTACTAGGGTGAAAGAAACAATCCCCACTACCAAAATGAAAGTTTACCCAAATCAAAAACCCTGGGTAGACAAATCCGTCCGTGAAGCTCTGAGAGAGCGCACCAAAGCATACAATGACGGCCTAGTGGCAGGCAACATGAATGACCACAAGGTGGCGCGACACAACGTAAGGAGGACAGTGTCAGAGGCCAAACGGCGCTACAGGGATAAAATTGAACTCCAGTTTGAACAAGCTGACTCTAGAGCTATGTGGCAGGGGCTCAAAACGATGACAGACTACAAAGGCGCCTCCCTCAAACTGAACAGTGACATCTCCTTAGCAAACGACCTCAATACCTTCTATGCGAGGTTTGATGCTGGTAATAACAACACCAGCTCACAAGCCTCGGCAATGGGGGGGGGGGGGGGTCGGCTGCTGATGGAGGCGCAGTGTTCAGGGTAACAGAGCATGAGGTGAGGCGGACCTTTAAAAAAGTGAATATCAGGAAGGCAGCAGGTCCGGACGGCATATATATAAATGAACATTGTATCAACAAATGTGCTTTGTTTTGTATTAATTTAGGGTTGTGCCATTATTATTATGCAAAGATAATAATTGTGATTAATTCTGTAATGAGTTGTGTGTTTCTAGCATCCTTGACACCCAAGGACAACGATGGAAATAAGTCAAGAGGCTTTTACGTTACTATCCTTGACAGCAATGTAAGCTGGATTAATGATCTGTTTATGTTGTGGAGTCTAAATAAAAACCTGAAACCTGAAACCTGAAACCATCCCCGGCCGCGTCCTAAAAGTCTGTGCCGACCAACTGGCCCCAGTATTCACTGACATATTTAACCTGTCCTTAGAACAGGCTGTCATCCCCACCTGCCTGAAGAAGTCCACTATTATCCCTGTACCCAAAAAATCCAAGCCTGCTTGCCTCAACGACTACCGCCCTGTAGCTCTCACCTCCATAGCCATGAAGTGCTTTGAGAAGCTAGTAAAGGGCTACATCTGCTCCTCCCTCCCCATCAACATGGACCCCCTGCAATTTGCATACCGCCCCAACAGGTCCACGGAGGACGCCATATCCCATGTGCTGCACACAGCAGCATCACACCTGGACAAGAGGCAGGGGAACTATGTGAGAATGCTATTCATCGACTACAGCTCGGCATTCAATACCATAGTCCCCTCCATACTCATAGCCAAGCTCAGGGACCTGGGCTTGGGCTATGACCTCTGCCAGTGGGTCTTGGACTTCCTGACTGGCAGACCCCAGGTGGTGAGAGCAGGCAACTGCACCTCCTCATCCATCACCCTCAACATAGGGGCCCCCCAGGGCTGTGTTCTGAGTCCCCTCCTCTACTCCCTGTACACACACGGCTCAGCGGAGTAGCAATACAATCGTCAAATTTGCTGACGACACAGTGGTGGTGGGCCTGATCTCTGCCAACGACGAGAGGGCCTACCTGGAAGAGGTCAAGGTCCTGGCGGGATGGTGCCAGGAAAACAGCCTCTCCCTGAACGTCAGCAAAACAAAGGAGATGATTGTGGACTTCAGGAGGTCGGGGGTCAAGGACTACAGCCCCCTCAGCATCGACGGGGCACCGGTTGAGAGAGTCAACAGCTTCAAGTACCTCGGAGCCTACATATCCGAGGACTTGACATGGACCACACACATTAACAGTGTGGTGAAGAAGGCACGACAACGCCTCTACTTCCTCAGGCGCCTAAGGAAGTTCCAAGTCAGCCAGAAGATCCTTAAGAACTTCTACTCATGTACAATAGAGAGCATCTTGACCGGCAACATCACCTCCTGGTTTGGGAATAGCACTGCAAAAGACCAAAGCAGACTACAAAGAGTGACACGTTCAGCCGAACGCACAATTGGAGGGGGGCTCCCCACCCTCCAGAACATTTACTACAAGCGTTGCAAGGGCAAGGCTAAGAGAATCATTAAAGACTCCAGTCACCCGAACAACTGCCTCTTCGAACTGCTGCGGTCAGGCAAGCGATACAGGAGTCTCAAGGCGAGCACAGAAAGACTCAGAAGTAGCTTCTATCCCCAGGCCATCAGGCTGCTAAACGAACAATGAATGAACACTACACAACAACAACCACCAAACGCACATAGCACACACATCCACACGCACACACCCACTTTAAACAAACACACTGTAGCACCCACTCCACACACTTTATAGCACACACCCACTTTAAACAAACACACTGTAGCACCCACTCCCCACACTTTATATTTATGGATGAAGGATTGCACTACAACTCGTACACCTTACTGTAAATTGTACCTAAAATTGTACCTCATCCCATTTCTGCTTTGCACTAGATAGTACTGTACAGTAGTACACTGCATAGTATTGTGTATTGTATATTATATGGTAACTCAGAACATTGTACATATGTCTATACCGAACACTGTGACCTCATTTTCTTCTTCTAAATTCATGCTATATTATGTTATTATGTTATTTGATACTATCTTGTCT
>NC_140165.1:314545976-314548627 GCF_963971535.1 Notolepis coatsorum
GTGACTGTAAATGAGGGAAACCTCAGTTGCCTTTTGAGTTTAAATAAAGGTTTGAAATTCAATGAAATGGGTTACAGTCATATGGAACAGCTGAAGTTTAATTCTGACCAATTGAACTGTGAAGTAATGTCATTCAACTCTTTTTTTGACAGGTTGACTGACACCTCGACTACATCCAAGGAAGAGTGGTGTCTGGAACCAACATTTGGCCGCGACCCGGCTAGTTCCATTGTGATGGCCAGCTGAATTGGGTTAACCAGTAACATTAGCTCAGCTCACCATGGGCATTTATCTTTGTACCAGAGGGGCCTACGGCGTGTGGGGGGGGGGGGGGGGGGGGGCGTGGTAGTAGAATAGCGGTAATTCTGTCTGTGTTTTGCCTGACGGCAATCGGTGACACCAATACTAGTGTTACGCTAATACAAAGGAGAGTCAAGTGTGGCAGGACAGACAGACACAGGAGACAGATGTTGTGGAATATTTAAAATGAGCCATCGACAGTGAACTGTATAGAAATAAGATCGAGTCATTTGTTTATAAAAAACATAGAACATGGTTTAATATCTGTGCTTCCACAGAGATCAGTTCATAGAGAGACACAACATGTTACACACACGAGCGTCTGACCAAAAAGTGACCAAGAGGTCTGGTCAGTCGTACATTTAATACACAATTGAAAGACGTAACGCTAGACATTCAGATATGACAGAAAGGTAAACAAAATGGGCCCAGTTAGGGAAATCAAATAACAAGACTTTGTTATGGCTTTAACATAGGAGAGAAACAGCCTTGGCTAACAGCTCCACTGCTCCCACACTTAAAGGGACAGTCGAATACGTATATAGCCTATAGTGTCAGACTAGTTCACTAGTTGGTCACATTACTAGTCAAGCTGTACAGAGATAGAATATGTATTTTACATTCACATTTACATTTAGTCATTTAGCTGAACGTTTTTATCCAAAGCGACTTACAAGTTCTGTACGACAGGTCATCAGGAAGGATACAACTCTATCAGCTGAGTAACAATATTCATCAAAGTGTTGCGTGTTACAGTGTAGGTTAGTTTATTAGGACAAGTGCATGACAGTAAGGTTAGAATTATTATAATTTTTTATTTTATTTTATTTTATTTTATTTTTTTCAGATAATTTCAGATAATTTTAACACAGATGCATAGAGACATAGATAACATTACCATAACACAGATGGAATACAATAATGCTATTTAATGAATAAAGACAAGTAAATTAAATCATGGAACGTACTAAACTAACAGGGCCTAAGTGGGGGAAGTGTATGTGTATGCCCACGATCCAAGTGAATGAGATGTGTGTGTTTCAATTATACTATGTGTATGGATGGGTGCGTGTGTCTAGCGTGCAAAAACTCATGTGGTGTTGAATGTAAATGTGATAGACTGTTGTTTTCATGTGCGTGTGTACTAACCAGTCCAAGGGAGCGAGTATGAGTGGGAAATTAACGGGGAGCGACGCGGGGAATTCCGGGGTGCGGATACGGTTCCTTGATGGGGAGAGGGGAGAAGACAACGAGCGTTAGTCCAAGAACGAGACACGGGGAAAAGCAAACAACGGAAAACAGAAATAATCAAACACGAGAGAAACATATGATAAGACTTGAAGAGACGTTTTGTTACACTAACCCACAATGGTCAGTACGATCAAGCACTGAGAGATGAGTTGTCAGGTGTTTTATGCAGCAGGTGTCTCTGCCTCAGGACATGTCCAGCTGCTCCGCATTGAGCTTGATTAGCCTCCTCGGGAAGTGACGAGGTGGAAGCCACAACAACTAGCGCTATTACTAACAATTACTAACCCGCGCTGCTCAGATAGTGAGTGCGGTCTCAGGCCAGGGTTGCATTCTGGGACAGCCCAATGGTCCCACAGCCCTATGTTCCCACAGCCCAATGGTCCCACAGCCTCTATGTTCCCACAGCCTCTATGTTCCCACAGCCCTATGTTCCCACAGCCCAATGGTCCCACAGCCCTATGTTCCCACAGCCCTATGTTCCCTCAGCCATATATGTTCCCACAGCCCTATGTTCCCACAGCCCTATGTTCCCTCAGCCATATATGTTCCCAAATCAAATCAAATCAAATCAAATTTATTTATAAGGCCCGACAACACACGTTAATGTCCCCATGGGCCGTACATGTCTTCTTTAAACAAGTCAAGAAGAAAACATAACAATAAGTCAAGAACAGAACAAGAACACCATAAGGTCCAACAAATTAAAAATAAATGCAAATAAATGAAAGAATGCAAGCACTCCCAGCCATACCCCACGCGAAGGTAAGGAAAAACTCACTAAAACCTAACAATAGGAAAAAATGCTCCACAATGGTCCCACAGCCCTATGTTCCCACAGCCCTATGTTCCCACATCCCTGTGTTCCCACAGCCCTATGTTCCCACATCCCTGTGTTCCCACAGCCCTATGTTCCCACATCCCTGTGTTCCTACAGCCCTATGTTCCCACAGCCCTATGTTCCCACAGCCCTATGTTCTTACAGCACTATGTTCCCACAGCCCTATGTTCCCACAGCCCCATGTTCCTACAGCCCTATGTTCCCACATTTCTAAGATCTTTCTCAAAATCAGGCCCTATGTTCCCACAGCCCAATGTTCCCA
>NC_140165.1:314548827-314601327 GCF_963971535.1 Notolepis coatsorum
TGGGGCCATGCAGTCGTTTTTCTGGGCCATGCGGTAGTTCTTTCTGGGCCATGTGGTCGTTTTTCTTGGGTCCATGAGGTAGTTTTCTGATGAACATTGTTACTCAGCTGTAAGAATTGTGCCCTTCCTGCTGACCTGTCGTACAGAACCTGTAAGTCGCTTTGGATAAAAGCGCCTCAGCTAAATGACTAAATGTAAAAAAAAAAAAAAAAAAAAAAAAAATGTATGTATATCTGTATATTTATTCTCTCGTGCTGTAGCTGGTTTAGAACGAGTGGGTTCACGATGAGAGAGAAGAGCCCTGACGACGCTCTGAAGAACTAACGACTTCACGATGAGTCATCCACAGAACCAGCGCCAGACGAGTTGAGGTCACTAATAGACGCCGTGTCAAGATGTCTGACCTGCTCGTCGACATCAGTGCATCAAGATTGTATAGAAAAACCGTTGTGGTCTGGGTGATGTCATCAACCGTCGCCCCATGACATCATCCTTAGGGGGGGGGGGGGCCGCTGTTTTCTATCGCATTACTGCAAGATAGGACACGCGTTAGCAGCCCTGCGAGAGCACGCACATAACACGGTGGTGGACCGCTTCCAAAATGTATACGCACTTTGGGATCTCATTATAGACTTGGCGTCTGCTCCACTGACCTAGATCGGGCTATTGTCCTGGGTGCGTCTATTCGAATACCAACCGTTTTGTGCGTTTTGCGAATCTGATTGGCCACTGACGTTTCTGGTCATGTGACATGTGCGCCCAATCGCGTGACGCGCCCATTTCCGCCCCGACCAGCAGCAAACTACCTAACGCCTAGTTTATCACTGGTTAAGCTCTTTCGAAGTTGGTTAAGGTTAGAGTTTGGAATCAGGGCTGGTGTTCTATCGCCCTGCTCTAAGACAAACTCTAACCTTAACCAACTTCGAAAGAGTGCCTAAGCTTAACCAGTGATAGAACTTGCCGTCACACGATTGGTGCACATGTCACATGACCAGAAACGTCAGTGGCCAATCAGATTAGCAAAACGCACAAAACGGTTGGTATTCGAATATAGGCGTCCTGGGTTTGATAATGTTTCTATCATGTTCGTTCTTTAGCAGAGAACGCCACCACAGACAATCACTAATAAGTGGTCGAAATTGTCCAACTCTGCTTAGCAAGTCTGGGCAATGGGTAGTTTTTCGGGGGCATGGGGTAGTTTTTCGGGGCCTTGAAGGAAGTTTTTCGGGGCCTTGAGGTAGTTTTTTCGGGGCCTTGGGGTATTTTCTCAGGGCCATGGTGTAGTTTATCGAGGCCATAGGATTGTCTTTCGGGGGCCATGTGGTAGTTTATCGAGGCCATGGGGTAGTTTTTCGGGGCCTTGGGGTATTTTCTCAGGGCCATGGGGTAGTTTATCGAGGCATGGGGTAGTTTTTCTAGGCCATGTGGTAGTTTTTCTGGGCCATGGGGTAGTTTTTCTGGGCCATGGGGTAGTTATTCTGGGCCATGTGGTAGTTTTTCTGGGCCTTGGGGTAGTTTTTCTGGCCATGTGGTAGTTTTTCTGGGCCATGGGGTAGTTTTTCTGGGCCATGTGGTAGTTCTTCTGGGCCATGTGGTAGTTTTTCTGGCCATGGGGTAGTTTTTCTGGGCCATGTGGTAGTTTTTCGGGGCCATGTGGTAGTTTTCTGGGCCATGTGGTAGTTTTTCTGGGCCATCGGGTCGTTTTCTGGGCCATGTGGGTCGTTTCTCTGGGCCATGGGGTAGTTTTTCTGGCATGTGGTAGTTTTTCTGGCCATGGGTAGTTTTCTGGCCATGTGGTAGTTTTTCTGGCCATGTGGTAGTTTTTCTGGGCCATGTGGTAGTTTTCCATGCAAGAGCACGCACATTAACACAGTGGACCGCTTCCAAAATGTATACGCACTTTGGGATCTCGTTATAGACTTGCCGTCTGCTCCACTGACCTAGATCGGGCTATTCTCCTGGGTTTGATAATGTTCCTATCATGTCCACACACAGACTTTTCCCCATGGTTAAGGCACTGAGACCCAAGCCCATTGCTACGTGAACCTGGATACAGATTCACAGGGCAGTGAGATCAGGGGCAGACCCGTTAGCGACCTGCATTTTGCTGTTCAAATGTACACATTCATTAGGAATTTAGAACATAATTACCCCCCCCCCCCCCCCCCCCCCCTTCCTAAGGCAGGGATTTGCTGAGCATTCATGTTCTCTTCACACAAACACTGAGAGATAAGTAACGGTGAATCATTATGTCTCAAATAGGTTATGATTAGGTTGTCTTTACATAACACACCGCTATAATCTAATAATAATGGGATTCTATATCTAAGGAGAGGGTTAGACGGGTGTGGGGAGAATGGAGAGAGATGGGGTTCAGTGTGCCGTGTGCCTGGGGGAGGTATCTGAGACTCCTGTGAGAGGTGGCCCTCTGAGCTGGAGGTGTTAGTGTGGCGGAGAGGAGCGACGGGGGCGGATAAATAGTAATTATACAGAAGTACTATCATGTTTTGTTTTTGCACTAGATGGAAAGAGCGATATACAGATGGTGAGAGTTTTTCAAGGCCTTGGGGTCTTTTCAAGGCCTTGGGGTAGTTTTTCAAGGCCATGGGGTAATTTTTCAGGGCCTTGGGGTAATTTTTCAATGCCATGGGTAGTTTTTCAGGGCCTTGGGTAGTTTTTCAGGGCCTTGGTGTATTTTCAGGGCCTTGGGGTAATTTTCAATGCCATGGGGTAGTTTTTCAGGACCTTGGGGTAGTTTTTCAGGGCCTTGGGTAAGTTTTTTCAGGGCCTTGGGGTAATTTTTCAATGCCATGGGGTAGTTTTTCAGGGCCTTGGGGTCGTTTTTCAGGGCCTTGTGGTCGTTTTTCAGGGCCTTGTGGTAGTTTTTCAGGGCCTTGGGGTAGTTTTTCAGGGCCTTGGGGTAATTTTTCAATGCCATGGGGTCGTTTTTCAGGGCCTTGGGGTAGTTTTTCAGGGCCTTGGGGTAGTTTTTCAGGGCCTTGGGGTAATTTTTCAATGCCATGGGGTAGTTTTTCAGGGCCTTGGGGTAGTTTTTCAGGGCCTTGGGGTAGTTTTTCAGGGCCTACATGGGTAGTTTTTCAGGGCCTTTGGGTAGTTTTTCAGGGCCTGCATGGGTAGTTTTTCAGGGCCTTGGGGTAGTTTTTTGGGGCCTTGGGGTAATTTTTCTGGTAGTTTTGTTTTTGCACTAGCTGGAAGAGCAATATACAGATGGTGAGAGTTTTCAATGAGACGCTGGGTATTTCTAGGGTTAGGGTTAGTTAGGGTTCTGAATGTACAGTGTAAAAGGGTTAGGGTTAGTTAGGGTTCAGAGTGCACAGTATAAAAGGGTTAGGTTGGGGTTGGTTAGGGTTAGTTAGGGTTCTGAGTGCACAGTGTAAAAGGGTTAGGTTGGGGTTGGTTAGGGTTAGTTAGGGTTCAGAGTGCACAGTATAAAAGGGTTAGGTTGGGGTTGGTTAGGGTTAGTTAGGGTTCTGAGTGCACAGTGTAAAAGGGTTAGGTTAGGGTTAGGTTAGGGTCAGGGTTAGTTAGGGTTCAGAGTGCACAGTGTAAAAGGGTTAGGTTAGGGTTAGTTAGGGTTAGTTAGGAGTCAGAGTCCTTTGTGCGCGCCGCTCCGTGCGGCATGTCCCTGAAAGGGCTCGTGTTTTCCAGAGGGGGCTCCCCCCGGTTAAGTGTGTGTCGAAAGAAAGACCAGCCGACAATACTGTTTGCAAAACCGTCCTCTAATGAAGAAACATGAGTTTCTTTGTATTTCACCTTTTGACGGAGTGGAGCGGAGAAAACAAGCGATGCCTGAACACGAAGCAAACTGACAGGCAGAACGCTGACAGCCAACCGCAGAGATGGAGAGAGTATGGGGGAGCCTCTGGCCTCCTTTTCACTCTCTCTCTCTCTCTCTCTCTCTCTCTCTCTCTCTCTCTCTCTCTCTCTCTCTCTCTCTCCCTCTCCCTCCCCTGCAATACGATCTGCCCGGCAAGTCCTCTCTCTGTGTGAATTCCTCACATTGTGGATGATGACATCATGCTCAAGATTCCTCAACAAGTTGCATCCAGCATGATGCACACCTTCGTGGCACACAGCGGCAGGTGATAAGGATGATTCGTGTCAACACAGTGGGTGAAAAGTAACTAAGTATTTTTTTTACTCAAGTACTGTACTCGAGTACAATTTCGAGCTACTTGTACTTTTTACGTGAGTATTTTCATTTTAGGGAACTTTTACACTTTTACTCCACTACGTTTTTCCAAAGGAAATATTGTACTTTTTTACTCCACTACATTTATCCGAACCCATTAATTACCAGTTATTTTGAAGGAAAATATTTTGCATAGAAAACATGGCAAAGATGTATGAAGATGATGTATTTTTTCACAGAGGACATAAGCAGAGCAGCATAACTGGACAACATACCACTTTAACATGACCTGTAGAGGTCAATGGATCGAGGATCAAATGCTCCCAAGCACTGGGACACACAAACGTCATGTAGAATGCATACTTTTACTTTAGATACTTAAGTACATTCAATAGCAAAAACGTCTCTACTTTCACTTAAGTAGAATTTGAATGGAGGACTTTTACTTTTACCAGAGTACTCATTTATCTGGGTATTTCTACTTTTACTAAAGGAACTGTGTACTTCTTCCTCCACCACTGCGTGTCAATACGTGTCATAATAAGCCGGCACAAGAGATGGCGGTTGATGATTATAATTCAAGAGAAGATAGTGCAGCACACCACCACATCATCTGGCCAAGTTGTTTAATTGGATGATATCATATGATAATGTTTTTCACAGCCTAATCTCTGCAATGAGCTTTGGCTTGCGATTCTAAGATTTCTTTTTTTCCACAGTGGTTCTTTCCAGGCCGCATGCCAGTTGCGGCACAAGAGAATATGAACCGATACACAATGAACTCGGGGATAGAATCCAGGTTGTTGCCTTTAGGTTTCAACAGATCGTGAAGATGTCTCGTCATTTGCCAAAATAACGACAGCTTTATTATCATTATGCCGTCTGTTCAATGGCCATAATAACCTTCAGTCACGTTCATGATCTTGATCTTCATATGCCTGTTCATACGCCTGTTCATATGCCTGCTTGCTCATTTGCACAGCCCTGCATAAACAGAATTAAAATAAAAGTACAATAGAATAGAATAGAATTGTAAAATAAAACAGGCCAGGGCTGCACAATTGTGCACGATGTGGTCCAGTATATACACGAATTCTCTACACCAGGGGTCAGTGACCATTGGCACACGGTATCTTAACCAATGGCACGCTGCGGCCGGGTAGCGCAGCAGACTAAGCGTCAGTCTACCACCACAGAGCCAGTGGGATCGAATCCGGCTGTGGTGCCTCCGGCTTGGCCGACCGTCCACACTAACACAATTGGCTGTGTTAGCGGGGGTGGGTCCTGGTCGTTGTAAACAGCGACTCCTACAGTTCGGTCGGGGCGCCTGCTCAGCGATGGAAAGGATCTGGAGGGAGGTAGTGTGACCTTCCACACGTTACACTCTCCCAGTGAGAGTCCGCGCTGCCAGGTGAAAAGAAGCGGTGGGCTGGGTACACATGTGTCGGAGGAAGCATGTGATAGTCTCCGCCCTCCCAGACAGACGCAGCGCAACGACCAGGAAGGGGATTGGGAATTGGCATAACGACTAACATTGGGATGGGAGAAAAACGGAAAAAGAAGGGGGAAAAGATAATAATTTTCTTTTAAAGAAAACAATGGCACGCTAGCAAGTGTGTAAGAGAGGAACCTTTTCGGAGATGTTGAAGTGTCCTCTCATCCCCACGCCGAGGTACTTCTTTCACAGCCATTGGCAGTTGCACAGCCTGTTATTTATGGTAGTTTGACTGATATACCAGGGATATTTCAGGGTCAGGGCCAGGGTCAGTCTTGTTTGCCGAACATTGAGTGTTAAACGCTATTTTGAGACCAAACATGAGAAAACTTTAAAGGATGAGGCAGACAAGGCTGAATGTGTCCAGGTATGGCGAGCAAGTATCTCATAAAGACGGCAGCATTCTTGTATAGCGCTCTTATATAATTATGAGAGGAAAATGGTTATTAAAACTATTGCTACGCACGTTGCCTATATGGGTGGAATAGAATTACAGATCTGTTGGAGATTTACATTCCCATGTGGTGTCATAATTTAACTTAATGTTAAACGTAATGTTGATATGGCACACTGATTACCAAGTCAAGTCATTTATTCATCTAGCGCATTTAAAAGCTCAAAGAGCCGACCAAAGTGGTGTACAGTAACTACAAAATTAGAAACTAGACATAGTCACACAGTGTAACAGTCAGAGGACAATACAACATGACAAAAGACAGGATGGACAGTCAATACAGTAGGACCACAAGACACTAGGAGGAGTATACAACAGAAGATACAGTATGACATAGGACAGTGGACAATAATATTACAATAACAATAATGTATATTATGTTATGACACAAAGACTATACAGCCGACAATATAGTAAGACATAGGAGACTAGACAATAGGGCTGTCCCCGACTAAGGATTTGGATGGTCGACTATGATTAGCCAAAATTTGCCGTTATTCGACTATTGGTTGACAAAAAAAAAAGTATAATATTTTTTTAATTTATTTAATTATTATATATATATATATTTTTTTATCATTCCATTTGGGCTGTGGGGGTGCTTAATGTCTGAAGGAGTCGACTGAAGGCTTCTTGTCCTCTGCAAAAGCATGCAATTGGTCCACTGATGGATACATCTTGATATTTGTCTAGTCTAGTGTGTTCATTAGATGGGTGAAATCCTATTTCAGTGCCTCTGTGCCTGTTTTCGTAGGCAGTTAGCCTCTGGTATGCGCGCCATTAGCGTTAGCCACGCTTCTAGGCCTCTATTCTTTTGGAAAGAATGGGGGAAAAAATTATTAAAATTTCTTTTTAAAGAAAATATTATAATTTTTTATTTATTTTTTGTTTACTATTCGACTAAGAGGTTGGTTAGTCGACTACGGAACCTTTCGACCGATTAGTCGACTACTCGACTAATAGGGGTCAGCCCTACTAGACGATATGTTATGGGAGTATTTAACAACAATTTAACAACAATAACATAAAAAAATGGCACTTTGAATGAAAAAGGCTCTACACTAATTCTAAGACTCATGCAACGTACAGAGTAATGGAGGGCAGTGTTTCCCTGAACAACAGGAAGCTATAGCTGTGTTGACATCAAACAGCTGAGCAGGGGGGGGGGGGGGTGCTGACTGTGTTTTCTCAGGAGGCATTCTGTCCTCACTTGTCCTTATTGTCCTCCTTCCTCTCCACAACAACGATTGTCCCCTCGCCACCTAATCCTCTTATCTCCTTTCCTCTCACCTCATCCCAAAGTCTTGCGACGACTTATTTTGACACTTGAAAGCACTCTGTCGATGGGGAGGGGGGCATAATTTTTTTTACAAAGAAACACGTGGTTCTACAAGTGATTGTTATGGTGTGATTATTATTATATGTACTGTATTAAGGTTCACTCGCATCGGAAAGACGAATAATGAACATATACATTTGAATTCAATTTCATTTCGATGTACTTTGGTTGTTATAATAACCTAATCTTAATGAGGGTGGCATATATGTTAGGTTATTATAACAACAAAAGTACATTGAAATTAAATTAAATACAAATTAATATGTTCATTATTTGTCTTTCAGATGCGAGTGTTGACGTGTTGTTTTGTTTCTTTGTCTGTCCATTGGTTGTTTTTATTTTCTGTTTATTTTATACTTTAGCACTTTTATTTATTTTTTGCTATGAGACTTACTGTGAAGCACTTTGGTGTCATGTCTGAATGTGCTATAGAAATACATTTGATTGATTAATTGATTGATATATGATCTAGAACTGTGCCTGGCCAGTTACGTATCAAGTTGGGGTCCTGAATGATGAAAAGGTTTGAGAACCACTGATCTAGAATGTACAGGCTACTACAGCGTGCATGGATCATGAATTAAATGAAAGATGGCCACCTCAGGCTTCAATGAGAAACATATTATTGCCTTCAAACATTGTAAATTAAATGTTTTTTTTCAGATTCAGATTCAGATTATTTTATTGCCACAGCTTTTTTTAAATGTACATACATTCAGAAAAACGTGAGATGCTTGTTTTCCCCGGCTCCTCAACCGTAATCGTTTTATAGAGAACAATACACAACAATCTATACAATACAAGGTAAAAACCAGCGGATAAAATCAATAATTTTTGTATTCTACAGTGTAAATAGCAGCAGTGTGTGTGTGTGTGTGTGTGTGTGTGTGTGTGTGTGTGTGTGTGTGTGTGTGTGTGTGTGTGTGTGTGTGTGTGTGTGTGTGTGTGTGTGTGTGTGTGTGTGTGTGTGTGTGTGTGTGTGATAAGTGTGCTTGTGTGGTTTGTAAGTCACTTAACCCTTTCACTGCCGCACTACCAAACGGTTAACCCTTTCACTGCAACAACACACATAAGGTTAACCCTTTCACTGCCACACAACAGTAGGTTAACCCTTTCACTGCCACACTAAGGTTAAGGTGCTTTTGTGTGTGTGTACGCTCATGTGATAATTCAGAGTCAGTATTCTGTTGGCAAGGTGGAAGTAGCTGTTCAGTGTTCTGTTGGACCTGAGACTGTAGTAGCTGTTCAGTGTTCTGTTGGACCTGAGACTGTAGTAGCTGTTCAGTGTTCTGTTGGACCTGAGACTGTAGTAGCTGTTCAGTGTTCTGTTGGACCTGAGACTGTAGTAGCTGTTCAGTGTTCTGTTGGACCTGAGACTGTAGTAGCTGTTCAGTGTTCTGTTGGACCTGAGACTGTAGTAGCTGTTCAGTGTTCTGTTGGACCTGAGACTGTAGTAGCTGTTCAGTGTTCTGTTGGACCTGAGACTGTAGTAGCTGTTCAGTGTTCTGTTGGACCTGAGACTGTAGTAGCTGTTCAGTGTTCTGTTGGACCTGAGACTGTAGTAGCTGTTCAGTGTTCTGTTGGACCTGAGACTGTAGTAGCTGTTCAGTGTTCTGTTGGACCTGAGACTGTAGTAGCTGTTCAGTGTTCTGTTGGACCTGAGACTGTAGTAGCTGTTCAGTGTTCTGTTGGACCTGAGACTGTAGTAGCTGTTCAGTGTTCTGTTGGACCTGAGACTGTAGTAGCTGTTCAGTGTTCTGTTGGACCTGAGACTGTAGTAGCTGTTCAGTGTTATGTTGGACCTGAGACTGTAGTAGCTGTTCAGTGTTCTGTTGGACCTGAGACTGTAGTAGCTGTTCAGTGTTCTGTTGGACCTGAGACTGTAGTAGCTGTTCAGTGTTCTGTTGGACCTGAGACTGTAGTAGCTGTTCAGTGTTCTGTTGGACCTGAGACTGTAGTAGCTGTTCAGTGTTCTGTTGGACCTGAGACTGTAGTAGCTGTTCAGTGTTCTCTTGGAGGTGGACCTGAGACTGCGGTACCGTCTGCCAGACATCAACAGGGGTGAGTGTTTTGTTTGACTGTGGTCTTGAGACAAACACACCGTCGCAATCATGGGCTGTTCCACAATAACACCTCAGTGCCAGGAAGCACCCCCTGCTACCCCGAGCCCCCCCCCCCCTCCCCCCTGCCCTGGGGTGTGGTGTGGCTGTGTGAGAAGGGGAAGAGGGGGCTTCTGGAGTGCAGTAGGTGAACTGTGTCACTAACCCACTGAACTGAAGATGCTGCTGGAGGGTCAGATAGCCATCTGCCACCGCGGAGGTCAGCCGGATTCTTTCCGCTGAACGTGGTCTAGCCTGTCCCTCCTCTTAACCTTTCACCCCAACCCCCCCCCCCCCCCTGCGAAAATGACTCCTCCCCCCTCTCCCTTAACTTCTCCCACGACCACCTCACCTCCTCCACCTCTCCTCCTCCTTCTCTCCTACTGTTTACCTTAAATGTATTTATTTATTTATTTATTCATTTCTTTATTTATTAAGTTAATTTGAATAGGGACAGTGCACATTATTCAACAGTAATGAGACAGAGTATACCAGTGTTAGCTGGGTAGTTCATTTTCAACTGCAGTCCCTAGGCAATATGTTAGATGCCAGGTAAAAACAGAATACATGGAGACATTTTATAATTAAGAGCATAATTAAAACGGTAATTGAATATAACAGCATAGGTAAAAGTGGTTATTAAGGCTATTAAAGGCATCATTTGCTATTGGCAACGTGGGGAGAATACAGTACAATACAATACAAGGGATTTGTCTTGGTCTTAACAGACAATACAAGTACAGTAGGATAGAATAAAATGGAATATATAAACAAAATTAGAATAGAAATACAATCATTTACTAACAAAAACAATAATTTACTTACAAAACAACGTGCACCAAAACACAGAGGCAACCGTGGCGCCACCCTGGGTCAGGTGACCCTCTCCCTCAGCTGGTCAGGTCAGGTGACCCTCTCCCTCAGGTGTCAGGTCAGGTGACCCTCTCCCTCAGGTGTCAGGTCAGGTGACCCTCTCCCTCAGGTGTCAGGTCAGGTGACCCTCTCCCTCAGGTGGTCAGGTCAGGTGACCCTCTCCCTCAGGTGTCAGGTCAGGTGACCCTCTCCCTCAGCTGGTCAGGTCAGGTGACCCTCTCCCTCAGGTGTCAGGTCAGGTGACCCTCTCCCTCAGCTGGTCAGGTCAGGTGACCCTCTCCCTCAGGTGTCAGGTCAGGTGACCCTCTCCCTCAGGTGGTCAGGTCAGGTGACCCTCTCCCTCAGGTGTCAGGTCAGGTGACCCTCTCCCTCAGGTGTCAGGTGACCCTCTCCCTCAGGTGTCAGGTGACCCTCTCCCTCAGGTGGTCAGGTGACCCTCTCCCTCAGGTGTCAGGTCAGGTGACCCTCTCCCTCAGGTGTCAGGTCAGGTGACCCTCTCCCTCAGGTGTCAGGTCAGGTGACCCTCTCCCTCAGGTGTCAGGTGACCCTCTCCCTCAGGTGTCAGGTCAGGTGACCCTCTCCCTCAGGTGTCAGGTGACCCTCTCCCTCAGGTGTCAGGTGACCCTCTCCCTCAGCTCGTCAGGTCAGGTGACCCTCTCCCTCAGGTGTCAGGTGACCCTCTCCCTCAGGTGTCAGGTGACCCTCTCCCTCAGGTGTCAGGTGACCCTCTCCCTCAGCTGGTCAGGTCAGGTGACCCTCTCCCTCAGGTGTCAGGTGACCCTCTCCCTCAGGTGTCAGGTGACCCTCTCCCTCAGGTGTCAGGTGTCAGGTGACCCTCTCCCTCAGGTGTCAGGTGTCAGGTGACCCTCTCCCTCAGGTGGTCAGGTCAGGTGACCCTCTCCCTCAGGTGTCAGGTCAGGTGACCCTCTCCCTCAGGTGTCAGGTCAGGTGACCCTCTCCCTCAGGTGTCAGGTCAGGTGACCCTCTCCCTCAGGTGTCAGGTCAGGTGACCCTCTCCCTCAGGTGTCAGGTCAGGTGACCCTCTCCCTCAGGTGTCAGGTGACCCTCTCCCTCAGGTGTCAGGTGTCAGGTGACCCTCTCCCTCAGGTGTCAGGTGACCCTCTCCCTCAGGTGTCAGGTGTCAGGTGACCCTCTCCCTCAGGTGTCAGGTCAGGTGACCCTCTCCCTCAGGTGGTCAGGTCAGGTGACCCTCTCCCTCAGGTGGTCAGGTCAGGTGACCCTCTCCCTTAGCTGGTCAGGTCAGGTGACCCTCTCCCTCAGGTGGTCAGGTCAGGTGACCCTCTCCCTTAGCTGGTCAGGTCAGGTGACCCTCTCCCTCAGGTGTCAGGTCAGGTGACCCAGCCAACTGTCCTGTAGAGCTGGTGAACAACACAGTCACGTTTACCCAGAGGCCCGGATCAGTCAGGTGGCGCTGACCGCTGCACCGCGAGGCAGGAGACTTTGGTGTCACCTTGGCTTCAGGAGGCGGGTCATCAAACCCTGGAACTCAACTCAACTCAACTCAACTCAACTCAACTCAACTCAACTCAACTCAACTCAACTCAACTCAACTCAACTCAACTCAACTCAACTCAACTCAACTCAACTCAACTCAACTCAACTCAACTCAACTCAACTCAACTCAACTCAACTCCACTCCACTCCACTCCACTCCACTCCACTCCACTCCACTCCACTCCACTCCACTCCACTCCACTCCACTCTTCCTCTCTCTTTACAGTAATGTTTCCTCTAGAAGGCCATAATCATAACTACAGGAGGAGTCTGCCGGCCTGGTCGTCCCCATAACAGCGGCCTACGGTAAGACTTGGCATTATAGGTGAAACTGCACCACCAGTAATGTGAATGGCAGTTATTTGACAAAAAAAATTCTTTTGTCAAAAGAATCATCTGTCTAGTAGTGTATCATAAACAGACGCCAACGCACATGAAAAAAACAACATCAAGTGGCAAGACGAGAACTAAATGAAAAGTCATGTTGTTGTTGTTGTTGTTGTTGTTGTTGTTGTGGTTGTGGTTGTGGTTATTGGTAAAACTATTGTCTTTATTGCCTGCCCTCTGAAACACAATAGGCCTCTCTTGGTAGATTCTGAAGCCTGCGTTCTATTCTTGAACACAGCAGCCTGCATTGTGGAATGATGCTTCTGGAGTTTGACCTTCGCTAAAATGCCATATTCAACAAAAGGCTCTAAATGTACTGATGCCGTTACCATGATACTCTACATGCAGTGTACTGTACCATATAAAGACTGGGTTATTTATTAGACATGGGTGTGATAGTGATACAATAGACATCCACTTTTTCTTTTCCTGTTTTCAACAGAAAGGATTATGTTGTTGTGTGTCTGTACATTGTCTGCATGTATTGCTAAGGAAGTCCAGTGAGTATACTATAGGCTATTCATAGCTGTGTGTGTGAGACACATTACACCCAACACCCGCAGGTGACCATGACACAACAATGAATGAAAGGGAAAGTATAAATAGTCTAAAATACCTTATGGGCTTTTGTTCTCTCCCTCTTATGTACACTAATCCTTAATTTGTTAAGGATCTTAATATAAGATAGGATAAGATAAGATATGGTAAGGTAAGATACGATAAGATAAGATAAGATAAGATAAGATAAGTTAAGTTAAGTTAAGTTAAGTTAAATTAAATTAAGGTAAGGTAAGGTAAGGTAATATAAGGTAAGGTAAGGTAAGATAAGATAAGATGTTCATAGGCCATAATCATAAATACAGGAGTCTGCCAGTCTGGTTATAAAAATGTATTATGAGCTTATAGAAGATGGACAATACAAACCACTGTTCTGTGTGAAAAGCCCTGTGTCTCACTGGAGTATAGAGGCGAGCCTTAGATTATACAGGAATCCACCTGGAGTCAGCAGGCGACCTTGACTCACAGGAGTAAAGACACAACATGGAGAGAGTGAATAAACAGTGAACAGGTGCCGGGGGCGGGGCGTTCATTCATACTAGCTACAGTAAGATCACAAGGAGGATGGTGTATTGATGAAGTAAGATAAGATAATATAAAATAAGATAAAGTAAGGTAAAGTAACATAAGGTAAGATAACATAAGAAAACATAAGGTATGGTATGGTACTGTATGGTATGATAATATAAGGTAAGGTATGGTAAGATAAGATAAGATAATATAAGGTAAGGTAGGGTAAGGGAAGGCAAGGTAGGGTAAGGTAAGGTAAGTTAAGGTAAGATAAGATAAGATCATATAAGGTAAATTAGGTTAGATAAGATAAGATAAGATAAGCTAAGATAAGATAAGATAAGGTAAGATAAGACAAGATAAGATAATATACGGTATGGTAAGATAAGATAATATAGCGTAAGGTAAGGTAAGGTAAGGTAAAGTAAGGTAAGATAAGATAAGGTAAGATAAGATAAGATAACATAAGATAAGGTAAGGTTGTTTTATTTGTCACATATAAGGTACATGTACATTATAGTGAAATGCTTGGTTCTGTATGAGCCTCCTGAGATTGTGCTTCATGCAGTAAAACAGTAAAAGAACAAAGACCAAACACTATACAAAATATACAATATACAAAACTAAAATGTACAAAATGCAAAAATGCTAAAAATGAGGTAGAGATGTAGTGCAAATCTTTTAGTAATTAATAGATTAAATAGATTAAATATGAAAAACAAAAAAAGTGTTCAAAGTGAATGTTAAAGGTGAGTGTTTAAAGTGAGTGTGTGCAATGCATGTATAATGTATGGTTTAATGTTGCGTAGAGTCATTAAGCATCCTGATGGCCTGGGGAACAAAAGATCTGCCTCTTAAAACATGCTCTTCTAGTCTTGTCACACATTTCTCCTCTGTTTCAAACTCTGGTCTCTCTTTGTTAGCGTACCATTGTTGTGGAAAGACACACAAACACACACGCACACACACACACACACACACACACACACACACACACCACACACACACACACACACACACACACACACACACACACACACACACACACACACACACACACACACACACACACACACACACACACACACACACACACACACACACACACACACACACACACACACACACACACACACACACACACACACACACACACACACACACACACACACACACACACACACACTACTACTACTGGGGACTGAAGGCTTTGGCAGACAAACAAACCGAGTGACACAGGCCCTGCTGTGTACAGTAGCAGCACACAAATACACCCCCTCAGTCCAGATCAGAGCTGCTCTGTTCTCACTCCTCTCCCACTCCTCTCCTTTCCTTTCCTTTCCTTTCCTCTCCTCTCCTCTCCTCTCCTCTCCTCTCCTCTCCTCTCCTCTCCTCTCCTCTCCTCTCCTCTCCTCTCCTCTCCTCTCCTCTCCTCTCCTCTCCTCTCCTCTCCTCTCCTCTCCTCTCCTCTCCCACTCTCCTCTCCTCTCCTCCCCACTCCTCCCCTCTCCTCTACTTTCCTCTCCTCTCCTCTCCTCTCCTCTCCTCTCCTCTCCTCTCCTCTCCTCTCCTCTCTCTCCTCCCTCTCCTCTCCTCCCCTCTCCTCTCCTCTCTCTCCTCTCCTCTCCCACTCTCCTCTCCTCTCCTCTCCTCTCCTCTCCTCTCCTCTCCTCTCCTCTCCTCTCCTCTCCCACTCCCTCTCCCTCTCCTCTCCTCTCCTCTCCTCTCCTCTCCTCTCTTCTCCTCTCTCTCCTCTCCTCTCCTCTCCTCTCCTCTCCTCTCCCACTCTCCTCTCATCTCCTCCCCACTCCTCCCCTCTCCTCTACTTTCCTCTCCTCTCCTCTCCTCTCCTCTCCTCTCCTCTCCTCTCCTCTCCTCTCCTCTCCTCTCCTCTCCTCTCCTCTCCTCTCCTCTCCTCTCCTCTCCTCTCCTCTCCTCTCTCTCCTCTCTCTCCTCTCTCTCCTCTCCTCTCCTCTCCTCTCCTCTCTCTCCTCTCTCTCCTCTCTCTCCTCTCCTCTCCTCTCTCTCCTCTCTCACTCCTAAAGCTGCAGTCTGTATCCCTCACACTTGAACAAGCGTCTCCTATACGGGCGTATAGATCCTTCTTTGAGTGTAAATACAACCGGTGATTCAAAGCTGTTTGGGTATAGAGTACACTGTGGCAGAATAGAACAGGAAAAAACATCTTAACAAACATTTTAAGCCCATGGAGTCTTAAGATCTTACTTTCAGAAAACAATTGAAAGGAGTGGCAGCATCTTGCGATTAGGCAGGCCCACTCGCTGCGCGTCGAGATGATTGTGCTCGTCAGCAAATCTTTGGAAACAAGCTCCTTTGTACAGGAACAAGTGGAATTATCTCACCTCGAATTTGGCAGGATTTGTCACTTGTTTTACGAAAATAAGAGTTTAAGACTCAAGTACAAGATTAAGCTGAAATTACAATGGAATCTTTATTTTTTTTGCTCTGTAGGTAGAAGCAACACGTTTCTATAGAACTATTCCACCTCATTCAGCTCATTAAACACGTATTTACAACTTGTAAATGTGCTTTATATGTTATATACTATGTTAATAATTGTATGAACAATGTGTATGAACTATGTGTATTATATGAACTATGTGTATGAACTAGTAGAAGTCTTTATTTGTCACACACACACACACATACACATGCACTGAGTCGCTGACTAAATGTTCTCTGCGCTTCCCATCCCGTCGTCCTCCCCCCCCCCCCCAAGGGCAGCTGGGAGCAGACAAGGGCTGCAGCGTGGGGCCGCGCCCCGGGGACCAATCCAAGTGCTCCTGTCCGTCTTCGTAAGGGACGCGACAGTGTTAGCGATCTGTTGTGCATGTTTTTCCATTGGGTTTATCTTATCAGGAGGGGAAACCCTTGCGAGCACACGGGGTGGAGAACATGCAAACTCCACACAGAAAGGCCTGGGAGATACCCCACCTGGGTACCTGGCAACGCGGAAACCTGGTCCCCAAGCGGGAATCAAACCCTGGACTTTCTAGCTGTGAGGCGACAGTGTTAACCCCTACACCACTGTGCCGCAATCTGTGTGTATTGTATAAACGATGTGTATTATATGAACTATGTGTATTGTATGAACAATGTGTATGAACTATGTGTATTGTATGAACTATGTGTATGAACTATGTGTATTATATGAGCTATGTTTATTATATGAACTATGTGTATGAACTGTGTGTATTGTTTGAACTATGTGTATGAACTATGTGTATGAACTGTGTGTATTGTTTGAACTATGTGTATGAACTGTGTGTATTGCACTATGTGTATAAACAATGTGTATGAACTATGTGTATTGCACTGTGTGTAGTATATGAAGTATTGCACTGCGTGTATCGTATGAACCATGTGTATAAACTGTGTGTATTGCACTGCGTGTATTATATGAAGTATTGCACTGCGTGTATTGTATGAACTATGTGTATAAACTAACTGTGTGTATTGCACTGCGTGTCACAGTCCTTTGTGTCGGTGCATAAAACAGCAGGTTCCTCAGGAATCCCTTCATCTCGTGGCCCAGTGACTAACAATGAAATATACACCTCTCTGTTTACCACCATCTCCACCAAACACACCAGCTCAGAGCTCACCTGTGATTCACTGTAATTGTTCGGTGGAAAAATGACTCATTGTTTGTTAGTGTATAAACACCATGGTTCCTATGAAGCTGAGTGATTGTCTACAGGCTGGGAGGAGGGGGGGGGGGTGTTTGGGGGGGCTTCCCCCGTGAAATCACACATGACTGTGTCTGCTGTGTTGCCTGGTGCGGTTAGACAGCGTCTGGATCTGGACATGAAAGCGGACGGTTTCCGTGTCTCGCTACGCGTGGAGCCCCTCTCCCACCCCCTCTCACCCCCTCCCACCCCCTCTCACCCCCTCTCACCCCCTCCCACCCACTCTCACCCTCTCCCACCCCCTCTCACCCCCTCTCACCCTCTCTCACCCTCTCCCACCCACTCTCACCCCCTCTCACCCCCTCCCACCCACTCTCACCCTCTCCCACCCCCTCTCACCCCCTCCCACCCTCTCTCACCCTCTCCCACCCCCTCTCACCCTCTAACCCCCTCCCACCCCCTCTCACCCCCTCCCACCCTCTCGCCCCCCCTCACCCCCTCCCACCCACTCTCACCCTCTCCCACCCTCTCTCACCCCCTCCCACCCACTCTCACCCTTTCCCACCCCCTCTCACCCCCTTCCACCCACTCTCACCCTCTCCCACCCACTCTCACCCTCTCCCACCCCCTCTCACCCCCTCTCACCCACTCTCACCCTCTCCCACCCTCTCCCACCCCCTCTCACCCCCCCCCCCGCCCCACATACACACACATAATTCATTTTCCTCCTCGTGTCTCTAAAGTGCACATGAGTCCACAGTGGGGCCTCTCCCTCCCCTCCCTCATAATATGGTCCAAGGTCAAAAACCGCCAAGCCAATACCCTCTTTCTCAAACACACACACACACACACACACACACACACACACACACACACACACACATACATACACACACACATACACACACACACACACATACACACACACATACATATACACACACACATACACACACACACACACACACACACACACACACACACACACACACACACACACACACACACACACACACACACACACACACACACACACACACTCGTCTTTGCACAGCCCCCACCATCCACACCAAACAAAAATCGGCTTCCGCCGATGACAAGACACACACTGGACAAGAAGAAAGGCAAGACAGACAAGAAAGAGAGACACCTGTGAGTGTGGAGAGAGAGAGAGAGAGAGGGAGAGAGAGAGGGAGAGAGAGAGAGAGAGAGGGAGAGAGAGGAGGAGAGAGAGAGAGAGAGAGAGAGGGAGAGAGAGGGAGAGAGAGAGATCCATGAAAGGTGAGCAGAGGAAGAAAGAGCGGCCTCTCCTCTTCCTGCCTCCTCTCACCTGTGAGTCCTCTCCAGCCCACCTTGAGAAAACATCCGCGCCCCCCACGACGAGGCTTAGATCTCAGTGAAAAGAGCTTTTAACAGGAGGGGAGCGGGGGCGGGGGCGGGGGGGGGGGGAGGGGGGGGGGGGGCGGGAGGGGAGCAAGAGGGAGCAGCCAGAGCAGAACAAAGGTAGGGAGGGACCAGGAGAGATAGTGGCAGACGAGAGGCTCTGTAATTTATCACCTGTTGGCCCTGGGGCAGCCCTCCACTCCATGTCGTGGGTTGTGCGCGTGTGTCGAAGTGTGTGTGTACGTGTGTACAATGTGTGTCTGTAACTATGAATCTGTATGTGTGTGTATGTGTGTGTAAGTGAGTGTGTGTGTGTATGTGAGTGTGTGTGTAAGTGTGTATGTGTAAGTGTGTGTGTGTAAGTGTGTGTATGTGGATAATGTGTGTGTATGTGGATAATGTGTGTGTATGTGTAAGTGTGTATAATGTGTGTGTGTATGTGTATGAATGTGTATGTGTTTGTAAGTGAGTGTGTGTGTACGTGTGTATATGTGTGTGTGTGCATGTGTGTGTGTAAGTGTGTGTGTGTGTAAGTGTGTGTGTGTAAGTGTGTGTGTGTAAGTGTGGGTGTGTGTAAGTGTGTGTGTGTGTGTACGTGTAAGTGTGTGTGTGTGTATGTGTAAGTGTGTGTGTGTGTGTGTGTGTGTCTGTGTATGTGTAAGTGTGTGTGTGTGTCTGTGTAAGTGTGTGTGTGTGTGTCTGTGTAAGTGTGTGTGTGGGTCGGTATGGAAAGGTGATGAATGATGATATGTGGGGAGACAGACATTCCTCATCGAAAACCTCAAAAGAGACAGCTTTGTTCAGCTCTTTTCAAAGGAAAATAGTCCTGCCATGCAAGACCCTCCACGCTCTCTCTTAAAAAAAAAAAAAAAAAAAAAAGGGCATGACACTTCATTTTATATTGTATTGGACACAAAAAGACCGGGGCAACAATATATCTGAAACACAAAAAATTTAAGCAAACCCAGGTCCCTCTACTGATAACTTGTTCATTTATTCAAACCTAAAAAATGACATCATCACATCACATCATCACATCATTGTAGGCCGACCAACTTTCAGTGGAGAGAGGGGAACCCTCAAAGGCCTGGTGGTGTCCGCCTGCCATCTAGTGGCCAGCTGTCGCAATTGCAACTATATTCTGTAACCGTGTTGCCGTCGTCACGTTAGTGATATTTTATCTCACTGTAACTTTAATGCGGACTGGAGGAGTATCGCGTTGAAAGTGAGCCTTTTAAATAATCTATACGGGTACATTTGTTGAAATTTAAAACCAGCCCAGATTGATTTTATTAGACGGGGAGAGAAAGAAGCACCCTCATGACTGACTGGTGGGAGTTCCCACATAGCGCGTCATCCGTACGTACTACTGACGTCATCACGTTTGTTGACGCCGCTTTCTAGAGCAAAAAGAAAAGGAAGGGAGTCGTGTAGCGGAGGTAAACCAGAGAGAGGTGTCAGAACAAACTAGTACCAACAATAACATTCAGTAAAGCTCACGTACACCACACAACAACAAAACAGAAAAACCCGACTGAGTCCTTCCCACAGCGAGGGCCGACATGTCTGAGACATACGGTACGTGTGAGGCTTGTTTAAATTAAACTGTGTTGCTTGCTAGCCAATGCTAGCTAGGTTAGCTGTAGCCTACCTGGTGACTGCTGTGTTGACAACAGGGCTAGAGAGCTATACGGTTAGCTTGTGGCTAATTCACCAGGTCAGGATGTGTTTACCACTTTGGTGATGATGCTTAGTAATTAGTAGTTAACGTTGTCGTGTTTGCTACTGAGGTGTCACGTTTCATTTGTACGAGTAAGATAATTGTTACTTACTGTCATAAACATCGACTGCCTGCTTTGCTTCCTAAATGGTCAAGAGTTGGAGGAGCAAACATGTTGAAAATAATGGCAACAACAAAGTTGGATCTACTTCTGACAGCCAAGGGCTATAATAATAGAGTAACAGGGTAGAGCACAAGCAGCATGATCATTCATGCAGTGACTTTCTGTTGACGGTATCGTAGGTAGAGATGCAAATCACCTGGGCCTCTGTATCAGGAAGTCAAGGTTGTGGGCCAAGCTCAGCTGTACTCTAGGGAACATAACAGCTGTTTGTTTGGAGACTCGAATGTAGTCATCTGGTAGTAGTAGTAGTAGTATACCACCATACACACAGCCCAGTAGCCAATAGCCAGCAGCTGGATTGATTGATTGGTTGAAATGTCTTAAACAGATTGCAAAATGGGTACAATACAGTACAGCTCAATACACACAATTGTTAAGGGAATGCAGACCAGAGAAAGACTTTCGTCTTGTTTACACCAGGGTCCCCCATTTTTAATTCATGATAGATGGATTGTAACATAACGAATCAAAACATAACAGCATTGCATGTTGCATGGCTGATTCTTGGGGCGAACAAACACTGACCTGTCTGCAACGCATTGGACATCAAGATCGATACCGACGGATATTGTTTTACTACATCCTTTCATTTAACATGGCTCTCCTCTCTGCGGTGTCCGACAATGGATCGGACACACTAGACCTAGCTATTTTGAAACTGCACACCATCACCCTCTCCTGTCGCTTACACACACGCACACACACACACACACACACACACACACACACACACACACGCACGCACAGTCACACCCCATCTCCATCTGTTCCTCTTTGCACCTTATCTCTCTCTCTCTCCCTCCTTCCTTCCTGGTCTGAAATGCTATCCCAGCAGGCTGTGTTCATGGTGAAGTGGTAGCTCTAATGGTAGCTGTAATAGTCTTTTATTGATCTCTGCCTCTATCTGCTCTTGTTTTCCTCCTGGGCGGCTGAAAGAGAACAGGGCAAGATTACCATAAGGAAGCATGCGTGTAACAGCAACCAACAGAGGCTCACTGAATTCCCATTCATTCATCCTTTTCAGTACTGTCCTTTATTCGCTTAGGCCGCTAAATATAGCCCAATGGTACACGAATGCACACCATGGCTTTACAATAGGCAAATTGTTTTTCACAATCGTCATTGAATCCCAAACTACAGCTGTACTCGTCTCCAAATATATCTACTATATCTATATCTGTACATATCACTCTTACTACTCACGCTGCTGGCCAGTGGCCAGTATGACTACTATACTGTCTGTACACACTGTACACATTATACTACAACTCTGTGCATACAATACATCTGATTAGCACTACACTCAGTAGTACTAATTTGTATATTTTGTACCCAGTTTGTACATTGTATATATCGCTGTTGTACTTGTACTGCTACATTTGCACTCTGGTTGGATGCCAAAACATCTTCTCGTTGTACTGTAAATAAAATAGATTTAGAATCTAATCTAATCAATGGAAGAAAAACAGTCAAGCTATGAATCCAGACTTTTCTTATCTACTGCACCGGAACTGTCCCTGAATCAGTTTAGTACCATACTGTCACTCAGACTATTTATTATAGGCAGCGGGCGTTCTAAATGTCACACATACACACACTTCCAATGCTTCAATCCACCAATGAAACTAGCCTATGGTGGATGATTCAAGATTCAAGAGGTTTATTTGTCACATACATACCAGGGCATACAGTGAAATGCAGGTGGCCATGCCGGCTTAGATTGTGCAATAATACAATAGTAAATAAAATAAGTAGAAGATAATAAAATAGACATAAAATAGACATGATAATATAGACATGTTAAAGTCCTGAGATAAATGCAATACAATGTTGGCTACAAATTAAGGCACTGGGTCCTATGTACTAGGGCTGTACCGAATGTAATTTTTTAACATTCGAAGCTTCGATTGAAGTATTCGAACGAAGCTTCGAATGTCTATTTTTTTTTTTTTATATATATATTCTTTTTTACTGAATCCTCAATTTGAATAAAGTGATTAATCTGATTAAATTTGTCTTTTTCTTTTATTAAATCAACTTTCTTTTATTAAATCAACTTTCTTTAATGAATATAACTCATCAGTTTCGTCAACATAAATAATCCAATAAGGGCACGGTTGGTATGAAAGTGATCGTGACGTCTTATAGTATAATATTATAATATTAGTGTAGCCTAATCTTTAACTGCAACTGTGAAGAAAACCCCCATTGGTTTAAACAGATTGAATAGACAAAAAAAAAGATTATTACACTTTTTTTTTATTAAAAATAAAAAATTCGAATTTTGATTTAGAATTCGAATGTCAACATTATGATCGAAGCTTCGAAGCATTCGGTACAGCCCTACTATGTACACTACTGTACAATATACAGTTTTTACTCTATATCCTTATGCTATACTTGCTATTTCTAAACTATACTATACAAGAACCACAACAGTTCTTTCCTTAAAAGTGACCTTTTAATTTTGACAGTATATCCACAAAACACTCCCCGATCCTCAACATCATCTTTTGAGGTCCCCGGTCCAATTTAGTGTTGGTGGGGATTTGAAGGCGTATATCGATATTTGGATATTCTCTAAAAAGACATTTGGTTAATGGCTTAACACTGAACTACCAAAAAGAGAAGGGCAGTTGTAATGTAATGTTAGCCTGAAGGGCTTCTGTGAAACAAATAATCATAATTGCAATTGTATTTTATATTGGTCAAATACATAAGGAAACCATAGGAGAAAAAAAAAATACTTAATCTGTCGGCTTTTTTCTAATCACAGCTTTTTTAAATACATACAATCAGCTTGCTTGTTTTTCTCAACCATAGTAGATTTGTAGACAACAATATACAACAATCTATACAAATTACAAACTACACAATACAAGGTCAAAGACGGTGGATAAATAAAACATTTAAGTAATAATAATTCTACATTGTAAATAAATAGCAGCTGTGTGTGTAAAGTAATACGTGTGCTTGTGTGGTGTGTGTAAGTCACTTAAGGTGCCGTTGACACAAACAAAACCCTCAGCTACACGCCTCCCCCAACACCTACGTCATTTGGAATAGTGCAACAGTCATCCCTGGTGGTTGGTAGGTTTGGCCTACTGTACTCACTTCCTTTACACAACATCTGAAAAGGGTCGACCGTCGTCCTATAGAGGCCACATGAGAAACCTAATGAGAATCAAGTGAGCGGCCAAGGTGGAGTAGGAAATAATGTTTTTTTATTTTGATTGGGTACTGGTACCTTTTATGTATACTGCACCTGTGTATACTTTACTTACTCATAGTATATATTCAGATTCTAAGTGTTATTGACCATATTTATTGTAATGTATAATATAACTGATAGCAGTGTTTCCCCTACCATTGCATTGGCGGGGCGGCCCGCCCCTCCAGAAAAAATTATAATAAAAAAACAATATTCAAAGAAATATATATATATATTAAAAATAAAAATGTTATTCAAGTTTGCTTTAATCACAGTAACGTTGGCGAGCTAGCTAAATTATACATAAATCGGTTTTCATATAAATCAATCTTCACTAAGTAGGGATGTCCGATATTATTGGCCTACCGATATTATCGGCCGATATTGGCATTAAAATGTGATATCGGAAAATATCGGTAACTGTTTAAAATTAAAATAAAAACCTTTTTATTTTTTTTTTCATTTCTATAACCTTTATTTACCCAGGCAAGCAAGTAGGAACAAATTCTGATTTTATTTATTGTCAAAAGTATGCATAATGTTGACCGACACTGCGTTCTGGAACACCGAGGCGCAGCCGAGCTATACATTATCCCGCTTATTACAGGGCTAACTTACTAACAATATACGTAATTCATTTTACACCATCGACAAGACGAGATCAAATGCAGACGCGGTTGTTCTGTTGCTCCTCTGGTGTTGGAGGAAATATCACAATGGGCTTGATTACACCTGATGCAATGCAGCTGTGCATATGGTAAAGCTGAGTCTATTTAGGTTTGAATCTCAGTGTCAACTAGGGCTGTCCCCGACTAAGGATTTGGATGGTCGACTAGGATTGGCCAAAATTTGCCGTTAGTTAGTTGGTCGATTTTTAATTTTTTTAATTTTTAATTTTTTTTGTATCATTCCATTTGGGCTGTGGGGGGTGCTTTATGTCTGAAGGAGTCGACTGAAGGCTTCTTGTCCTCTGCAAAAGCATGCAATTGGTCCACTGATGGATACATCTTGATATTTGTCTAGTCTAGTGTAGGGATGTCCCGATCCGATCACGTGATCGGAATCGGCGTCGATCACGTGCTTTTCAGAGTATCGGGGATCGGGAAAAAATAATAATAAAAATCGGCAGTCAAAAAAAGAATTTTTATTCAACAAACATGACCATGTCCACGTCTTAAACTCATACGGAGGCCTTAGTTTTGGTTTTAAATTACATATAATATATCATCATTAATGTATTTATTGTCACACAGAGCAGAATAATTTTCCACAACAAACACATTCCCCTTTAATTTTCACCGTTGCAACAAACACCCCTTTAATTTAGACGCTACACGCGGCTCGACCACAACAACAACAACACGTCGCTCCCGAAACACGGTTAATATCCACTGACTTGAGCAGCTAGACTTAATGTCAGAGGTTTGGAACTAAGCATTTAAAAATAGAAAGTCAAGCCAGTTGCAATGTTTGCAAGGAGGACAGCCGGCTGGAGGCGAAGTTTTCAGACTAACTTTTGGAGGATAACGTTACGTGACTGAGGATGATCGTCGGATTCGTCGGCGTTTCAGACCAGAATGGACCATTACGTAAGTCGAACACTGAATGTATACTAATGTGCAAACATATATTGAAACTTTTAATATTTCTCATATGAAGCAGAAGCACATTTCTCAGGGTGAATGTAATAACAAACGCCTCCGCGCTCGCGCCCCGGATATAGGCAACAGGTGGGCTTGTCTCGCTCCACCAGTTTCTGACAAATGCGTCAAAATTGATTACTAATGTGAAAGATCGGATCGGAAACGATCGGATCGATAGATATTTAAAATCACATGCTCGGGATCGGATCGGAAGCAAAAAAAGGCGATCGGGACATCCCTAGTCTAGTGTGTCCATTAGATGGGTGAAATCCTCTTTCAGTGCCTCTGTGCCTGTTTTCGTAGGCAGTTAGCCTCTGGTATGCGTGCCATTAGCGTTAGCCACGCTTCTAGGCCTCTTTTCTTTTGAAAAAAACGATAAAAAAAGGTTGGCCAGTCGACTACGGCCCCTTTCGACCGATTAGTCGACTAATCGATTAATAGGGTTCAGCCCTAGTGTTAACGTATACATTATCCCGCTTATTACAGGGCTAACTTACCAACAATATAATTCATTTTACACCATCGACAAGACGAGATCAAATGCATGTGTACTGTCGAGACCTGCCTCGGACAGGCGCTGCACAGCCGAGAAATAATTGACCGCTGCTAGGCGCAACAATCACAATCAAGCATTTTGGCGAATGTTAAAACGCCATGTAATAAGTAATGTTAATTACCTGAAATGATTCCGTTTTTTGGTATCGGTTGATATCGGTATCGGAAATTAAGAGTTGGACAATATCGGTATATCGGTATCGGTAAAAAAGCCAATATCGAGCATCCCTATCACTAAGACATTAAAACGGGTGTGCGGCACGGTCTACGGAGACGCAGAAAAACCAAATCCATTCCGAAACAACGAGACTGACTAGCATCGCGCGTAACAAGTCTCAGGGCTAGATCCACAAAGATTGGATTGCACGGTGCTAATTGCACCCTTACTTACAATTATGAATTGAAAATGGGGGACCCTGATGTAAACAAGACAAAAGTCTTTCTCTGGTCTGTATCCCCTTAACACTTTCAGTGCCCACCACGTGATAACACGTGTTATCAGCCCAATGCCTGAATGCCCACCACGACAATTAGCGTTTTATTTTTTTATTGGCGATCTGAATTCTGAAAAACCGCCCCCTATCGTCTCCCAGATGGTAATGCACCCTTTTGGAATGGACTCAATGAAAATGGATGAGAAAAGAAAAATCCGGAATCCACATTTTACTTCTCAGGCATGTAACCCGAGCCGATCGGATTCATTGTGGAGCCTCAGAACAGCGTGGAATACGTACAGTATGTAGCGTTGGATCAATAAAAGCGATCGATTTTTGGAATGGCGATCAGGAATTGGAATGATCTTTTTGGAGAACATCTGATCTGAGGTAAGGAATCTATTTTACAAGTCTTGGGATAATCAGAGTTGTATTCGCTGAGATCTCAGCGTTTGCCCTATGTGTGATGTGGCTGTTTGTGCGCGATCGCTTTGAGGAAATCAGAGAATCGATTTTTCAGATCGCCTATATAGCGTGCATACGTACACATATACTATCGATAATCTAGCGTTTATTTGAAAACGATTCATAAATAGACCGAAAAATGACAACGTTTTATGTATTCTAGAATATTCCAGAAAAGGGCGATTATCATGGAATATTTATATTTTCCTTGAAAACGAGGGCTTTTCAAAATGCTATAAAACGAAAATGAACTGATAAAAAAACAATCCGCTTCGACAATGTTGACTGGAAAACGAGTCATTGATAAGCGACGGGCAGATTAGACACATAGCCATAATTTAAAACATAGATTAGGCGTTATTAACGCTAACATTGAAGTGGATGGTGGGCATTCAAGCACTAAATCGTGCGCCCCCTGCTGGCACTGAAAGTGTTAACAATTGTGTGTATTGAGCCGTACTGTATTGTACCCATTCTGCAATCTGTTAATAAAATGTTCATTCAATCAATCACCCTGTTAATATTTATTTACCTAGTTTATGTGCAATCGTTTCATTTCAGCTCAGTCTAGAGAAATGCACCGATACTAACAAACGCCTTACTGCAAGCGTCTATGACGACACTGTTGACGCCACGTATACGTGACACATGCGCCCCGCGAAAACACTAGTCGTTTTGGGGGCCTACCACCCCCCCCCCCCCCCCCCCTGAAAAAAATCCTAGGGGAAACACTGGATAGGACATGCATACCCTCATCTGCACCTTTGATTACACGGCCTACTTGCTCATATGCTTATTCAAAGTTAATTATAATGTTTACACTGCTTATTTAGACATTTCTACTGTACTATAATGTTATTGCCTATATTTACATCTTCTACTATTACCCTGCCCATACCTGTACCTCCCCTCCCCCATGCTGCTATGCTGCATGAAGGGGGATCAATAAAGGAATATCTTGCTCAGCAAAACTCTGCCAGGCAGCATGAGCTACATACATCTTTGTGTGTTTCTCATATTGGCCTACTTTGGTTTGCGTCAGGAGGTGAACTGGCAAATGCCTGCCTTTGAAAATGCCTGCCTGCTATCAGAAATGCAAGCTGAGGCCAGAATGAGAGATAAAAAAACGGTCTCAGTCAGGCACCCTAGTGTCTCTCTATACTATAACTCTGTATACTATATATAAATTAAGTATACATACGTTTACTATATGCTATATAAGTTTACTATACTACTGATCACGGTTAAATAAACAGACCAAATTGTAAAGGGCTTTGGATAAAAGCGCTGTGTATATATATATATATATATATATATATATATATATATATATAAATGCAGCCACAATTATGTGATTTCTGCTAACGTTAAGTCATCAGTCTCACTGTAGAGCTCTGAGAGGGATGTGATCTCTGCTAACGTGAAGTCATCATCAGTCTCACTGTAGAGCTCTGAGAGGGATGTGATCTCTGCTAACGTTAAGTCATCATCAGTCTCACTGTAGAGCTCTGAGAGGGATGTGATCTCTGCTAACGTGAAGTCATCATCAGTCTCACTGTAGAGCTCTGAGAGGGATGTGATCTCTGCTAACGTGAAGTCATCATCAGTCTCACTGTAGAGCTCTGAGAGGGATGTGATCTCTGCTAACGTGAAGTCATCATCAGTCTCACTGTAGAGCTCTGAGAGGGATGTGATCTCTGCTAACGTGAAGTCATCATCAGTCTCACTGTAGAGCTCTGAGAGGGATGTGATCTCTGCTAACGTGAAGTCATCATCAGTCTCACTGTAGAGCTCTGAGAGGGATGTGATCTCTGCTAACGTGAAGTCATCATCAGTCTCACTGTAGAGCTCTGAGAGGGATGTGATCTCTGCTAACGTTAAGTCATCATCAGTCTCACTGTAGAGATCTGAGAGGGATGTGATTTCTGGACAGACTCGGAGCAGACGTCTTGTTCCAGCAAACTGTGAACATTGGAAATACTTCACCTATAATCACATCTCTGCTTAGCTTACACAATGTTGTTGTAACTAAGAGATACAGTGGGGGGGGGGAAAGAAAATCTTCATGCATAGATCGCTTTTATCAATTTTTTTTTGTAATCAGTCTTTTTCCGGACTATTAAGCGCACCTGCATATAAGCCGCAACCACTGAATAATTTATTTAATTTAATTTTGTACATAAATAAGCCGCACATGTCTATAAGCCGCAGGTGCCTACCGGTACATTGAAACAAATTAACTTTACACAGGCTTTAACGAAACACGGCTCGTAACAAAAATAAATATGTCACATTATGTGACATGCTCAGTTTTTTGGCGGCATGAAGCTTGTGAAAGCAAAATATGGTAGATTATTATATTAAAGAAAATTATATTTATAAGTAATTATATATTTAATTTATCATTTAAATTATATTAAATAAAAATCCATAAATTAGCCGCGTCATTGTATAATCCGCGAGGTTCAAAGCGTGGGTAAAAACCTGCGGCTTATAGTCCAATATTGATGTAACTAAGAGATGCGAAAGAATGTTTTTAATGCATAGGTATATCAACAATGACAGAAATTAATTCAATTAAAATACTTTGCATTGACAGATTTGAAAAACAATTGAGAATTCAGGTCCTTGACCTGTTGTTGGCGTTTCATCCAAAACACCCTGCAGTTTATTTAGCCCCTGTAGTTTATTTAGCCCCTGTAGTTTATTTAGCCCTGCAGTTTATTTAGCCCCTGTAGTTTATTTAGCCCCTGTAGTTTATTTAGCCCTGCAGTTTATTTAGCCCCTGTAGTTTATTTAGCCCTGCAGTTTATTTAGCCCTGCAGTTTATTTAGCCCTGCAGTTTATTTAGCCCTGCAGTTTATTTAGCCCTATAGTTTATTTAGCCCTGCAGTTTATTTAGCCCTGCACTTTAGTCTGAGATTAACTGTGGACAGACGGACACAAACACGCACACATGCAACCAAACGCAAAGTCCCCTCCAGGCTTCCTGGCAGAGATAACAATCAGCTCGTTGAGGAGTAGTTTGCCTTTTCTGTTTGCCATCCTGAGGCCAAATGACTCAGAACGTATTTGTCAAGTTTAGTACAAGACAGACATCCACCTCCATTGTCTTAAACTAAGGTCTCATTCTAACCAAGGCCCCATTGCAACTACGTAATAGAGTAGTATAAGAACTAAGATACTTGATTAATTTAGGCTCATTTCAATTAAACAATGATCAAAATTAGGATCATTCTCACACACATGCACGTTCTTGTCCAGCATTTAGGCTACTTGCACCCTTTACCCCTACGTATGTGATCATACCTTAGAGGTCAGTGGATCACATATTCACATATTTCTAAATTATAATTTACTTGATGTGGTGTGTAGGTGATTAATTTAGTTTCAATTTCAATTATGATTTTGCCTTCCCACGATCATGAAAACGAGAGATAAAACGATTATTGTTCCACATGCCGCGTTGCTCTCATTTGGTCTTGTATTGTAAATGCAGCGCACCCTTCCTCCACAGTGGTGCGCTCCACCCCTCCCCCCTCAAGCCCAAACAGTAGTTTCAGTCTTTGGTAACTTGTAGAAGATGACAGAAAGGCAGTCTTTGGTAACTTGTAGAAGATGACAGAAAGGCAGCCTTTGGTAACTTGTAGAAGATGACAGAAAGTCTTTGGTAACTTGTAGAAGATGACAGAAAGGCAGTCTTTGGTAACTTGTAGAAGATGACAGAAAGTCTTTGGTAACTTGTAGAAGATGACAGAAAGTCTTTGGTAACTTGTAGAAGATGACAGAAAGGCAGTCTTTGGTAACTTGTAGAAGATGACAGAAAGACAGCCTTTGGTAACTTGTAGAAGATGACAGAAAGGCAGTCTTTGGTAACTTGTAGAAGATGACAGAAAGGCAGTCTTTGGTAACTTGTAGAAGATGACAGAAAGACAGCCTTTGGTAACTTGTAGAAGATGACAGAAAGGCAGTCTTTGGTAACTTGTAGAAGATGACAGAAAGGCAGTCTTTGGTAACTTGTAGAAGATGACAGAAAGGCAGTCTTTGGTAACTTGTAGAAGATGACAGAAAGACAGCCTTTGGTAACTTGTAGAAGGTGACAGAAAGACAGCCTTTGGTCGAGAAGAAAGGTAAAACTAAATCCGTCGTCATCATATGACGTTCTCAAATCAATGAGTAATCGTTTGTGTTTAATAATTGTGATTTCAATATCAATCAAAATAATCGTGATTATGATTTTTGCCATAATCAAGCTGCCCTAGGTTGTTTTCCATTGTCTCCCCTTGGTGTGCTGCTTACCAAGAGCGTGCAATAGGACTGCTCTCTCTTTGCCAACTTAGTAATTGTTGGTCAGGCATTTATGGTTTTGTATGACTAAGACATCTTTAGTCAATTAGCCTAGCTTTTCTCATGTTCTTAAACAAATAAATGTTCACGTGAATGAGTTATGGTCATCATTAGTCATCATTACTGGAAAATGATAAGCACCTCTCTGGCAACACAAACACATAACTCACAAACACACTTTGGCACTTGAAAAACACTCTATTCCAAGGGTTCCAGAGGCACTAGATTCTTTATTGTAACCCGACACAATCCCATGCTAAGCCTATTTGAGCCTAGTTAACTAAGAAAGGCCGTCGAGTCGAGAGGACAACTCTATTGTGTACATACTGCCAGTGTTATGCTGAGCTCCTCAACACTTTAATTCTGCTGCTGTCAGAAAGCACACCAGACGAGCAGAGCAGTGCTGCACAGGGCTGCTCAGCCCCCCCCCCCCCCCCCCCTCCCATATTGCCTTGACATATTGACAGCTGATTGCTGTACATGCAGATCTCCAGGGAGAATAATTACGTGACGCATGGGAAGGCCCTGAAAAGCTGAGGCAGGCTTTTTTAGACGGAGCCGTCGGCGCTGCGGTCGCGTCCATCGACAGCTTGGGACGATGAAGCGGTGACTGGGGCGAGGTTATGAAGCGGTGACTGGGGCGACGTTATGAAGCGGTGACTGGGGCGACGTTATGAAGCGGTGACTGGGGCGACGTTATGAAGCGGTGACTGGGGCGGCGTTATGAAGCGGTGACTGGGGCGACGTTATGAAGCGGTGACTGGAGCGACGTTATGAAGCGGTGACTGGAGCGACGTTATGAAGCGGTGACTGGGGCGACGTTATGAAGCGGTGACTGGGGCGACGTTATGAAGCGGTGACTGGGGCGACGTTATGAAGCGGTGACTGGGGCGACGTTATGAAGCGGTGACTGGAGCGACGTTATGAAGCGGTGACTGGGGCGACGTTATGAAGCGGTGACTGGGGCGACGTTATGATGAAGCGGTGACTGGGGCGACGTTATGAAGCGGTGACTGGGGCGACGTTATGAAGAAGCGGTGACTGGGGCGACGTTATGAAGCGGTGACTGGGGCGACGTTATGAAGCGGTGACTGGGGCGACGTTATGATGAAGCGGTGACTGGGGCGACGTTATGAAGCGGTGACTGGGGCGACGTTATGAAGCGGTGACTGGGGGGCGACGTTATGAAGCGGTGACTGGGGCGACGTTATGATGAAGCGGTGACTGGGGCGACGTTATGAAGCGGTGACTGGGGCGAGGTTATGAAGCGGTGACTGGGGCGACGTTATGAAGCGGTGACTGGGGCGAGGTTATGAAGCGGTGACTGGGGCGACGTTATGAAGCGGTGACTGGGGGGCGACGTTATGATGAAGCGGTGACTGGGGCGACGTTATGAAGCGGTGACTGGGGCAACGTTATGAAGCGGTGACTGGGGCGACGTTATGAAGCGGTGACTGGGGCGACGTTATGAAGCGGTGACTGGGGCGACGTTATGAAGCGGTGACTGGGGCGATGTTATGATTAGGGATGGGTACCGAATTCGGTACTTTTGAGGTACCGAACCGAAACACGTCGGTACTACCGAGTATCAAATCAAGTGAGAAACCAAAAAAAAAATATTGTATTAATTATTATTTTTTTACTTTTTTTTTTTTTTACTTTTTTTTTTCATGTCAACGTCCACACGCACAATATATGCTTACCTAGGATTTGACTTGATTCAACAACAAAGCAGTCGGAGCAATGACAAGCCGAAAACTGTCGAAATTGTAGTTATTTGAAGTTTGTATTTTTTTTTTTCGACTGAGGTAGGTAAATTAAATTTCTTGAGACTAAAGTACCGAAAAAAGGTACCGTTGGGTACCGGTATCGATTCACAGGTACCGGTATCGGTTCAAATGTGAAAGGTACCCATCCCTAGTTATGATGAAGCGGTGACTGGGGCGACGTTAGGAAACAACTGTAAGGGTTGATCGTTGGCGACGGGCAGCGTACTCTTCATGTTTTGTTTTGCAAGAAATAAAGACATGACATGAAAATATTTGTGATCATGGGCCTCAGTGGTTTATAATGGTGTGTGTTTGTGTTAGGGTGTTCTCTGTCTTTTCTAATGGTGTGTGTATGTTTGTTCTGTTTTCTAATGGTGTGTGTGTTGGTGTGTTCTCTGTCTTTTCGAATGGTGTGTGTTTGTGTTAGTGTGTTCTCTGTCCTTTCTAATGGTGTGTGTTTGTGTGTTCTGTGTTTTCTAATGGTGTGTGTTTGTGTTAGTGTGTTCTCTGTCCTTTCTAATGGTGTGTGTTTGTGTGTTCTGTGTTTTCTAATGGTGTGTGTTTGTGTTAGGGTGTTCTGTCTTTTATTTTTTATTTTTTTTATTGGTCTTTTTCCCCCTCCATTTTCCTCCGATTTTCTCCCATCCCAATGTTAGTCGTATGCCAATTCCCAATCCCCTTCCTGGTCGCTGCGCACTTACCCCCCACACAGGGACCGAAACTAAAGCCCGCCGCCCGCCGCCCGCCAGGTGCGCTCAGTTTTTACCTTTGGCGCTTGACACTTAGAGGGCTGCCCGCCGTGTGGTGTGTAGACGTGTAGTTCATAACGATACTCTTATTTTGATTGTGCGAGTACAGATTATAGCCTCTCTCGTCTTTTTTTTCTCCGCCGCGAGATCGTTAAAAAACTACAAGTCCCACATTCCACTCAAGTCAACGGTCCAATCACAGTAGAGTGACGTGACTGGTTTCATGAGAAAGAAAGCAAATGACCAATCGGAAGCTCTCATTTGGCTTGTTTACTTCCTGAAACGCCACCATTGCGATATGCGGGCAGTCTGCTCTAGTCTATATCGGACCTCCATGAGCTACCGTTACTGTTTAAACAATGACCCAGTCAACTATTCACTTTTAGTTTAATACATGACGAGGCATTGTCTAACGGTATCTAGCTGGCTAGCTACTGATATCAACAAATGCTCCAGCAATAGTCGACTCGAGTGCATAATACCTCCGTTCCCTCGTTAGCTAGCTTAGCTAGCTCACGTTAGATCTTATCTGTCCCAGTAAACTAAATTGTCTTAACGTTATCTACCGGGCTAGCAGTAGCTACAGATAGCTCCTGATATCAATGTCTTATAACATTGATTGAATGCGTATTCTAGCTGAGGGCATGTTGAATGTGATTTGACAAAAGAACCGTAACGTTATAAATAGGGTCCAGCTGCATCGCCGGAGAATCCTTGCATGCTGAATGTAGGGTCTAGCTGAATATAGGGTCTAGCTGCAGGGCCGGAGAATCCTTGCTGGAGCTGGAGGCTACTCAAGTATACACGCAGACAGTGGAGCTGTTTGCAGATAGCAAGCATTTTGACTTATTGCGTGGTGGCGATGTCTCGCAGATAATACAACTACAAGTATGATTATATAATATATATTTTATTTCAATTTTTTTTGTATATAAAATATATATATATATTTTTTTAATCAAAAAAATGTTGGCAGGTAAGAAATATGCTTGGCGGGTAGACTCTTCCCATCTACCCGCCACTGGCCGGTGAGTCAAAAAGTAAATTTCGCTCCCTGCCCCCACAGTCAGATCATCTGGGAGAGTGGAGGCTACCACGTGCTTCCTCCGACACACGTCCAGCCAATCAACCGCTTCTTTTCACCTGGCAGCGCGGATCCTCCCTGAGAGGGCGTAGCGTGTGGAAGGATCACACTATCCCACTCAGGTCCCATCCGCGCTTAGCAGGCGCCCCGACCGAACTGTAGGAGTCGCTGTTTACAACGACCCGGACCCACCCCGCCAGCTTCTCCCACCCTCTAATACAGCCAATTGTATTAGTGTGAACGGCCAGCCAAGCTGGTGACAACCCCGGAGCTGTGAGCTGGATTCGAACAGGCGAATCCAGCTCACAGCTCCGGGGTTGGTGACGAACGCAATCTCCGCTACGCCACCTAACCGCCCTGTGTTCTGTCTTTTCTAAATGTGTGTGTGTGTGTGTTTGTGTTAGTGTGTTCTCTGTCCTTTCTAATGGTGTGTGTTTGTGTTAGGGTGTTCTGTCCTTTCTAATGGTGTGTGTGTGTTAGTGTGTTCTCTATCTTTTCTAATGGTGTGTGTGTGTGTTCTGTCTTTTTTAATGGTGTGTGTTTGTGAGACAAGATGAGGCTTGTGTCTTTGTCTTCCAGCATGGCCTGGTGCTCTTCTGGGTTAGGGCTCAATGGCCTGGTGTATCACAGATGAGACTTGGCTCTTTGTCTTCCATCATGGCCTGTTGCTCCTCCTCTACCGAGTCTCCGGGAATCACCTCTTTGGTCCCTAATATCCACAGTTCTCCCACGTTGGTTGTTGTCATGCTCCTAGGAATCACCCATACGTTGTTGACCTAGTACCATTAGTGCTGTTAGCTTGCTTGCCACAATATTGTATTTAGCTGCATTTCATTAAATGTAGTAAAGAGAGCCACACTTTTGAACGTTTTCCCCCTTCATCATTTGGGGACAGAAATATCCACAGCAGCACCGTTTGCCCAGGAGCTTATCAATATGTCGGTGCTGACTGAATTGGGAACACCTATCCCTACGGAGAGGCTCACAACCCTGCTTTTAGTACTTATCTCACCATCAATATTTATTTAACCTTTATTTGACCAGGTAGTCACTTGAGATCAATGGTCTCTTTTTCGAGCAAGACCTGGCCAAAATGGCAGCGAAACAAAAACAAACATACAAATACACAAACACAGACAGAGACATAAAAGGCAAAGTGGGGCAAGGGGATACATTTTAGCTGCAGCAAACAAGATTGAATGGGATTGGGGGAGATTGGAGGGTAGGGGTAAAAAAGGTAGAAAGAGGAGGGAAGGTGAGGCTTTGCAGGACTCGGTTGATGGGGAGATAAGGTCAAGTTAATAAATATAAAATATAACACCACACATTATGCAGTGAAGCATCGACATTCTCCCATCTCATTTTTTAAAATGCCTGTAATTTGAACTTTAAAATCAGATATGGTAGTGAGGGCCTGCAGTTTCAAAAGTTCTTTGAAGTCCATTCCAGGCACAGGGAGCAGAGAACAACATGAAGGCCCTTTTCCCAAACTCTGTGCGGGTTCTGAGGTAATATGACCTCAAGGTGATGTTGCTTCAGTAAACAACACATACACACAAAAAAACAAACAAACGGTCATTATAAACGGAGCTGGCGGTGTGATTTGTTTGGCCCAAGGAGGAGGAGGGTGGCGGTGAGACAGGTAGTCGGATGTGGAACAATCAGTCACAGAGGAACAATACATCAGTCTCTCTCTCCTGTCCTCCCTGTGACCCACCCTGGCTCTCCTGTCCTCCCTGTGACCCACCCTGGCTCTGCTGTTGACCCTGTGCAGCGCTGCACACGCCCAGTCACAGGGCATTAATACCTGCCAGGTCACCTCCTCGCTCCACCGCTCTCTGTATAATCATTGACCAAGCTGTGGCACTTACTGCTGCTGGGTGAAGCCGGAGTTGCACCTAACTTGAACAGCGGCTTAGTCTTAACCCTTTCACTGCCACACTACCAAACGGTTAACCCTTTCACTGCGACAATACAGAAGGTTAATAACCCTTTCACTGCCACATGACAAAGGGGTAAACCCTTTCACTACCACACTACAGAAGGTTAACCCTTTACTATCACAGTTAACCGTCTGTAGTGTGATTGATAGTAAAGGGTTAACCTTCTGTAGTGTGGTAGTGAAAGGGGTAAGCCCAACTGAACCGGAGCTCAGCAGGATGACATGGGAGCGTAGGGTGACTGACATCATCCTCTGAGCTCACACACACACACACACACACCCAGACTGTATGTGCTTTTCTCCATTGATATACCACTTTCTTTTTCAGACCGAGTACAAGTACTTACATTTGGGTACTGGGGTTGCCACGGTGATGTGGAATCTCCCATGACAACACTGGTATTACCGGTGACACCGGATATTTTACAAAATGACTCTATATACGCAGATCGCTTATTTTGATCTTTAACGTTATTATACGGCTGTGTCTGTCCGTCTACGTCTGTTTTTAATACATTTTCAATGATGCGTATTAGGGATGAGTTAGAATCTTCTAATAGTCGTGCCAGTATCCACATTTGATGTTCATGTCGGAGTCGGAAAAATATATAATTATAGGACCTAATTATTATTATATATTTTAAGTGAAGCAAACCATTCTTATCTGATTGAATTTTTATATTTAGAGGCAGCCTAATTTGCATAGCCTAATTGATCTAAAAGATGCACATGCTACTGTTTCTGTTTGTTTATTAAAACCGGTTGTTGATAGGCCAATGCAATGCCGTCGAAGTAGACTTATTAGTAGACTATTCGAAAATGATTTTGGTCAGTCATGCACATCCCTAATGCGTATCCATTTGTTGGAGAGACAGAGTTGACGTTGGGTTCTAATGAAAAAATAAACTAACAGACGGTAATAATAACCTTCCGTCACTTTTCTATCTGTTCATTGACTGATGGATCAATGTAGCGCATTGATCACATACTGCAGATGTCACGTCTCTAGAGCCTTCTTCTTTCTCTCCTTCAATTTAAAACGACTCTGAGTGAAAGTGAAACCTAGAGATAGCTGCGGCCCACGCGAACACGTTCAGGTTATAATGTTGTGTCCGACTCGCACGCTTGATAACACGCTTAGTATTTGACAAACGGACCTTTCTTTATTTGAATGTGGGCACTGATATGCAAAAATATACTTTTCTCTCTGCACTGTTAACTCACTCACTCACTCACACACTGATTCACATAGACTCTCTCTCTCTCTCTCTCTCTCTCTCTCTCTCTCTCTCTCTCTCTCTCTCTCTCTCTCTCTCTCTCTCTGCACTCAATCCTCATATTGTTTCATATCTCTGGACTGTGGAGGAACCTACACAACATGCAAATGTCCTGTGCCCTATATCTGTTGTCACAGCACACAAAGGCCGCTTTTAGACTGCTCATGGTCCTATAGACTGCTCATGGTCCTATAGACTGCTCATGGTCTTATAGACTGCTCATGGTCCTATAGACTGCTCATGGTCCTATAGACTGCTCATGGTCCTATAGACTGCTCATGGTCCTATAGACTGCTCATGGTCCTATAGACTGCTCATGGTCCTATAGACTGCTCATGGTCCTATAGACTGCTCATGGTCCTATAGACTGCTCATGGTCCTATAGACTGATCATGGTCCTATAGACTGCTCATGGTCCTATAGACTGCTCATGGTCCTATAGACTGCTCATGGTCCTATAGACTGCTCATGGTCCTATAGACTGCTCATGGTCCTATAGACTGATCATGGTCCTATAGACACCATGGTCCTATACAAGGCTCTACAGTGCGACCATTTCACTCGCATTTGCCCCTAAAAATAGATTTGTGCAAACTGGAAAAATCATTTAGGAGCACAGTGTGCGAGTAATAGCTTTGCGTAGTGGGCGTGTCAACGCGCAATTGTCAGAGCAGAGCCGGCCTTCAATTCTAGAAGCAATATGGCATCTAGCTCTTCAGCCCTGCGTTCAACTGCTCTGTGACAACTTTCTCTCTCTCTCTCGTTCTCTCATTCATTCTCTCTCGTTCTCTCTCTCGTTATCTCGTTTTCTCTCTCTCTCGTTATATCTCTCTATAATTCTGGCATCATAGCAGCATGGGGGGGTACATGTATGGCCAGGCCAGGGTAATAGTAGAATATATAAATATAGGCAATAACATTATAGTAAAGATAAAAATAAGCAGTGTAGAGAGTAGACAATATAATTAACTGAGTATATGAGCATGAGCAAGTAAACGGTGTAATCAAAGGTGCATATTAGTTATATTATACAACAACAATAAATATGGTCAATATAAAGATGTGTCAAGTCAGTCGCGCCAGATGATTATCCCAAGTCACGTCTAGTATAGTAACTCAGCCTTGGCTTCCTTCTAATCCTCTGTGTCTGTGTTTTTCTGTCTTTCGTTCCTCCACGTTTCACACAGGAAATACAGGTTATATCCGTGTGTTGTCGGCACAAACAAGTCTGAACCAATTTAATTACTGATCCGAGGTCAGGTCATCCATCCACACGCACGGCGCAGTGCTTAACCGGCTAATTTAGGATTGTGGGATATCTGTGAGAGCGTAGTAGCTCAGATGGGATTAAAGGTAAATCTAAGGCTCGTCTGTGTGAGGAAGGCAGAGCAAAGAGCGGCAGGATTATGTTCTTCCCCTGACGCCGGTGTTTCATTGATTTCTGCCCCCCCCCCCTCTCCTCTGGTTTCAGACTTCCTCTTTAAGTTCCTGGTGATTGGCAGCGCCGGGACGGGGAAATCTTGCCTCCTCCACCAGTTCATCGAGAACAAGTGTAAGTGTCTGTCCTCTCGTCGTATCACGTGTCATTATTACAGGATGTAGCTCTACCAATACCTACATTATGATCTGTGATGCTCTTCATCGTACTAGATTGTCTTTGTCATAGTGTCTTGTCTTCTAGGGCTGTCGCGGTAACCGCATCACCGCCATCCCGCGGTGTGTTCATTTAATGATGAGGCGTCCGTTTTCCAGTAGCATGAGCTAACTTCACGTTTCCATACAGTTTACAACTCACAGATGAAATCAGGATTTATTTTCATATCCCGGACTCGAGCCCCCAATGTATACCTTTTCCTGTATTAATCTGAACCGTAATAGGATGCAATCCTACCTGGATTGCATCCTATTAACGTTAGCTATCTAACGTTGGCTATCTATGACGTTAGCTATAGGCTAGCTATAGGCTAACGTTAGTGTAGTCCCGAGTGCAGCACTTAGTTTCCCCCAATGATGACACAAGTTGTGATATTTAACTAGCTATGTATGTGCATTCACATTCACTAACGTTAAAATAGTGTTATATTAACGTTAAATGTTCGCTCAAATAACGTTAGTTTTAAGTAAGGAGAAGGGCATATATCCCACAACGCATCGCTCTTAACACTTTGAGTGCCAGCAGGGGGGCGCACGATTTATCGCTTGAATGCCAGCCTTTTTAGACAGATTTTCTGATATTTCATGATTTTCACGGAGCTATTTCTATATTCTATATTATGGTTATGTGTCTAATACGCCCGTCGCTTATCAATGACTTGCTTGCAGTCAACATGTACGAAACGGATTGTTTTTTCATCTGTACATTTCCGTTTATACCATTTTGAAAAACTCGTTTTTGAAAATGTCCAGAAAATAAAAAAGATTTTGTGATAAATGGCCTTTAGTGGAATACACAAAACACGTAATTTTTCGGCCTATTTATGAATCGTTTTCAAATAAACGCTAGATTATCGATAGTATATGTGTACTAGAGAAGCGGGCTGAAAAATCGATTATATATTTCCTGGTCAGCACACACACACACACACACACATACACAGAGGGGACACGTTGAGATATATGTGGAGAAAAAAACTCTGATTACCCCAAGACTGGTAAAATAGATTCCTTACCTCACATCAGATGTTCTGCAAAAAGATTATTCAAATTCCTGATCGCCATTCCAAATATCGATCGCGTTTATTGATCCAACGCTGGGTACTCGAAACGCATATTCCACGCTGTTCTGAGGGTCGGGGATGACTGCAATCGGCTCGAGTTACATGCCTGATAAGTAAAATGTGGATTCCGGATTTTTCTTTTCTCATCCATTTCTATTGAGTCCAATCCAATGGATGCATTACCATCCGGAAGACGATAGGGGGCGGTATTTTCCCTGTTTGAGCTCAGAGCCAGTCCCAATGGTAACGTGAGGCTAGATTGATGAAAAATGAATGGATATCGCTAATAAAAGAGATTAAAAAAACGAGACTTCTCGTCATTGGCACTCAACGCATGGCATGAAATAACAAGATTTCTCGTGGCTGGCACGCAAAGTGTTAAAGGAGCAGGCAACACCCTACTACTTTGATCACATTTCAGAATGTTGAGGGACAAATGGATAGATTATCAAACATGTTTAAAATGGTTTCGGGACTCCTACGACCTTAGAATTTTTTTCTAATCACAATCGCGGGTAAACTCGCATGTCTTAATAATAAAACAAATATATACAGGTATAAAAATAATCTTTTTTTTAATAGAAGTGCGGTACCACCGCATCCCGCGGTGATTAGCCACACACACAACCGCGGTGAGAAAATGTCATACCGCGACAGCCCTAGTGTCTTCATCATATAGAGTGTCTTCATCATACAAAGAGTGTCTTCATCGTACTGATTGATTGATTGATGTTTTTTATTTTTGTGTCTTACATACAGATGTATACCCAGCCCATATGGGCTTACAAGACACATAAACAATAAGTATATAGTATACTTTACAATAAGTATATAGACCAAGATGGCCACAAAAAATAAAACAAAATAAAACATAACAAGCTGTAAACAATGTACTTCAATGAAACAAGAGGAATTCATATAGAATTATATAGGATATAATGTGTTTTGTCTCAAGTGCCATGCTTTCTCCAAAAATCCTGCAAAACTGAAGAAAATCTTCTCCACAAAAAACCAACCAACATACAACTCTCAGACTGCCAAAACAAATCCGGATTTACAAATTTAATTTGTACTAGTGTCTTCATCATACTATAGTGTCTTATTCATACTAGAGTATCTTCATCATACTAGTGTCTTCATCATACTAGTGTCTTCTTCATATAGAGTGCCTTTATAGGGCTGGGCGATATAACGCTAACTATCGGGGGGGGGGGGGATATCGATATCTTTATTTTTATTTTTTTGTGACCTGCAACAGGGCAGTTTTAAACCCAGAGACAGTGGACAGACTTGTCTTTCTTGCCTGCAACTTAAAGTAATGGCTTTGCTTGTCCAAATGACAATACTGACCAAATTGAGATATATTTTTCTCTTGTCCATTTATTTAGTTTGCTTTCTAATTTAAAATACAGTTTGAAACCGTCTGTACACAGTAGGCTATGTGTGCTAGCAGAGCTAGACTCCAGTCGCGAGTCACGGTGCACATGTGCGGTGGTTTGTCCACCATAAAAGCGCCAAAAGATAGAAAATAAACTAACGGAGCCAGAGCTGTTCAGCTCCCCTGGAGCCACAGCCAGCAGATAGGCCGGTTTACTTTCGCTTTCAAACCAGCTGCAGCCTGAGAACTGGAGTGTGAGGGGATGTAACACTAAAGATGGCGGCAACGACAAAGAATTGCTGCAAAATAAACATACATCCGTTGTTTAAAAAAAAATAAAAAATGTAATACTTATAACAATATCGATAATTATCGATATCGAGTGATATGATATTGTTATCGTTATCGCGATATAATTTTTGGTCATATCACCCAGCCCTACTTCATCATGTCTTCTTCATATAGACTTTATAGAGTGTCTTCATCGTACAGATCCAGTCAGTCTTATGGACATTTTGTTAAACTATCAATAACATCTTCAAAAATAAGTCATAAATAATAACCACCTAAACTGCACGGACTACAACGTATATCGTCTGTCCGTTAACCCTTTCACTGCCACACTACAGAAGATGGTATTTATCCTTGATGAGGGTTAACATTTCAGTGTTCTAAATGTATAGATGTATTGGACTCTCCACCATCCACAGCAGAAAACGATATCTGAAATGATATTAAAAGAAAGTAACTAACCCTCTAACCTTTTTACTATTATGTACCCTCTAATACTACGCTACTATTCTTATACTATTGTACATGTTGTTCACAATCTGTAAGTCGCTTTGGATAAAAGCGTTCAGCTAAATGACTAAATTGTAAATTGTAAAATAGTGATCATCGGATAGAATACTGTTTCGCTTTCACGCTATTTGACCAATTGCCTACAGTATATACAGTGGGTATCCGCGTGAGCATTGAAACCTTCAGATGAAGAACCACATAAGTCCAAGTCAAGTTGTACAATTAACAACCTCAATCATCACTTGTGGTGTGAATGCGATGCATCACCTGAAAGTACTCATCCTCTTCTGTACTTTGCATGATAAACACAACACACTCCAACTTACTGTGTTTATATGATTAGGTTTTAAAACACTGTTTATCTGAAAACATCAAACAGTATCTTACAGTATGCAGAAGAGCCAGAATCAGCTCTCTGACTCACTCCTCCCCTCTCCTCCCCCCCCCTATCCTCTCCTCTTTTTTCCTTTCCACTCCTCCCCTCTCCTCTCCACTTCTCTCTTTTCCTTTCCATTCCTCCTCCCCTCTCCACCCCTCATCTCCCCTCCTCTCCCCTCCCCTATCCTCTCCTCTCTTTTCCTTTCCTCTCCTCTCCTCCCCTCTCCACCCCCTCTCCTCTCCACCCCCCTCTTCTCTCCACTCCTCCCCTCCTCTCCACTCCTCTCCTCTCCTTCCCTTTCCTCTTTCATCTGTCCAGGGATTCTTTAATAACCTCACTTGATTCATGTGTGCTCCAGGTTATTCACGAAGCTTGACACCTGACGGTGCACTTGTGCAGCATATTAATTTAAAGGGGACACATTATGGAAAGTGGGTTTTGCAGTCTGACATGTTATTCAGGTGCCGGGAAAATGACGTAAACACGCCTTGCTGTTTGGCCAGAAGTCTTCAAGATTAATACGTTTTATGTTTATAATTTATACCAAAATGTGAAAATGCTGTGTGAGTTCCACTGGAGGTACCAAGGAACCTACCTACGTGCACCAAAACGTACCTGAGCACAGGCCGTCGCAGCGCCACAAGCCATGTGATTGCCAGACTTGCCTTGAGCCACGCCTTTCTGCATTTACCTGGCTTGTGATGAGGTTATGTGGCGGAACTATAGATGCTCAAACCCCCACAACCACTGCAGATAAAGAACCTACCTGGAGGTTTGATTCAGCCTTTTGCTGTTCAGAATTTTTATTTAGTTTTTTATCCACTTTTTCTCCTCTTTTTCTATGTTTCTCCCATCCCAATTCCACTGTGCCAATTCTCCCCTCCCCTGTCTTGAACGTTGCTCGCATATGCCCCCCACTGGCCGGTTGTAGGTAGGATAGAAGCCTTGCATCACGTGTCCCCTCCGATACATGAGGAGGCAGCCTGTCACATCTTTTCACCACACAGCGCGGACTCTCATTGGCGAGGTGTAACGTGTGGGAGGCTCACACTGCCCCCGCCATTTCCTGTCTCTGCTGTGCAGGCGTCCCCCAACCGACCTGTAGGAGTCGCTGTCCACAACGTCCAGATTACCACCCATCGACTTCCACCCGCTAACTCTGCCAATTGAGTCAGTATGATGGCCGGCCCAAGCCGGAGGCAACGCCGACAGCCAGAGTCGAACCCGGTGTCTCTTGCGTTGGTGACGAGCGCAATGTCCGCTGCGCCACCCAGCCGCCCTGTTCAGAATTATTATTATTATTTAATATTTTATGGTGCATTTATATACCGGTAGTTCTTTTACCTAAAGCGCTTTACAATTTACCTCCTGAGCCACTGTCGCTGCTGTGCTTTTTGGAGCCAGGAACACTATTTTACTCCTGGGTGTGGGGCAGCCAAGCAGGGAAAGAAATAATGTAATAAATAATAAGTGCTACACCCACACATAGCCACAAATGGGTCTTAACCTCTTAACGACTTTTAAGGATGGAAAGTAACTAAGCACCTTCGCCACTTCACCAAAAACAAAACTGATTTATTCTGCACATAATCTCCCACGCATTCCAAAACGGTAAGCTGTTTTGCACACATTCATTTCATTCAAGATTCAAGAGATGTATTCGTCACATACATATACACGAGACATGTAGTGAAATGAAGGTGCATAAATACAAATAGAAAATTGAATAATTTAAAATAGACATGATAAAATATGAATAAAATACAAGGCGATGCCAAGCATTAAAGGTTAAAGGTATAATTAACACTTTCAGTGCCAGCAGGGGGCGCACGATTTAGTGCTTGAATGCCCACCATCCACTTCAATGTTAGCGTTAATAACGCCTAATCTATGTTTTAAATTATGGCTGTGTCTCTAATCTGCCCGTCGCTTATCAATGACTCGTTTTCCAGTCAACATTGTCGAAGCGGATTGTTTTTTTATCGGTTCATTTTCGTTTTATAGCATTTTTAAAAGCCCTCGTTTTCAAGGAAAATAAAAAGATTCCATAATAAACACCATGTACTGGAATATTCTAGAATACACAAAAACGTTGTAATTTTTCGGCCTATTTATAAATCGTTTTCAAATAACCGCTAGATTATCGATAGTATATGTGTACGTATGCACGCTATATAGGCGATCTGAAAAATCGATTCTCTGATTTCCTCAAAGCCATCGCCCACACACACAGCTCAGCGAATACAACTCTGATTATCCCAAGACTTGTAAAATAGATTCCTTACCTCAGATCAGATGTTCTCCAAAAAGATCATTCCAATTCCTGATCGCCATTCCAAAAATCGATCGCTTTTATTGATCCAACGCTGGGTACTGGAAACACATATTCCACGCTGTCCTGAGGGACCAGAATGACTGCAATCGGCTCGGGTTACATGCCTGAGAAGTAAAATGTGGATTCCGGATTTTTCTTTTCTCATCCATTTTCATTGAGTCCATTCCAAAAGGGTGCATTACCATCTGGGAGACGATAGGGGGCGCTTTTTTCACATCTGAGCTCCTGATGGGGCTGGTTTCCCAACGAGAAATATGAATCGCTAATAAAAAAAATAACACGCTAATTGTCGTGGTGGGCATTCAGGTGGCGGGCTGATAACACGTGTTATGTTGTGGTGGGCACTGAAAGTGTTAAAGGTAATGAGTACTATATACAATAATATACAGTTATGTTTTTTAAAGTGACATTTTTTTTGTAGTGTGTTTGTGTGTGTGAGAGAGTGCAAGTGAGGATGTGGTGTGTGGGTGGGTGTGTGTGTGTTCATGTGTGCTTGTGTATGGAGAGATCAGTGTTCAGTGTTCTGATGGCCTGGGGGAAGAATCCGAGTCTGAGTCTCTCTGTTCTTGCTGCATGTATGTGGAGGCGCTTGCCTGACCGCAGCAGCTTGAACAGGCTGTTGTTGGGGTGGTGAGGGTCCTTCATTATTCTGCAGGCTCTGGATTTGCACCTCCTGTTGTATAAGTCCTGCAGGGGTGGTAGTGCAGTTATTGAGAAGTTATTGGTGGTAGTGACAGTTATTGGTGGTAGTGACAGTTATTGAGAAGTTATTGGTGGTAGTGACAGTTATTGAGAAGTTATTGGTGGTAGTGCAGTTATTGAGAAGTTATTGGTGGTAGTGACAGTTATTGAGAAGTTATTGGTGGTAGTAGTGACAGTTATTGAGAAGTTATTGGTGGTAGTGACAGTTATTGAGAAGTTATTGGTGGTAGTGACAGTTATTGAGACGTAATTGGTGGTAGTGACAGTTATTGAGACGTTATTGGTGGTAGTGACAGTTATTGAGAAGTTATTGGTGGTAGTGACAGTTATTGAGAAGTTATTGGTGGTAGTGACAGTTATTGAGAAGTTATTGGTGGTAGTGACAGTTATTGAGAAGTTATTGGTGGTAGTGACAGTTATTGAGACGTAATTGGTGGTAGTGACAGTTATTGAGACGTTATTGGTGGTAGTGACAGTTATTGAGAAGTTATTGGTGGTAGTGACAGTTATTGAGAAGTTATTGGTGGTAGTGACAGTTATTGAGAAGTTATTGGTGGTAGTGACAGTTATTGAGAAGTTATTGGTGGTAGTGACAGTTATTGAGAGCCGGCGTTCTAATGTCACTGAAGGACACTGACTCCTTGTGTGTTTAAACGCAGCCACAGGAAACGCTGGAGATGAAAACAAACAGAGATTGCAATAGTGGATAGAGCTGTAATCAACACGGCACAAGGATTCAATGTCATCCAATGACATCACAGCTACTAAACGAATGTAAGAATTTTGTGCAAGATTATGTGCGAAATAAATCAGCATTGTTTTTCAGTTAAGTGCTTTAAGGCATCCATACACTCTACAGAAGGTTAACCATTTCACTACCACACTACAGAATGTTAACCCTTTGACTACCACACTACAGAAGGTTAACCCTTTCACTACCACACTACAGAAGGGTAACCCTTTCACTACCACGCTACAGAAGGTAGCATATAGGTAGTATATTATATGGTAACTCAGTTACGTCTATTCTGCATCGAACATTGTACATATGTCTATACTGAACACTGTGACCTCATTTTTTACTTCTAATTTACATGCTATACTATGTTATTTCATACTTATCTTGTCTAGCACAGTCTCTGGAGCGTAACAGTAAGAAGCATTTTGTATAAAAGTATTCTGTACTTCTGTATGACAACTATTAAAGAAACTTGAAACTTGAAAACTTGAAACCATTCACTACCACACTACTACCACACTACAGAAGGTTAACCCTTTCACTACGATGCTACAGAAGGTTAACCCTTTCACTACGACGCTACAGAGGATTAACCCTTTCACTACCACGCTACAGAAGGTTCAACTTTCACTACCACACTACAGAAGGTTAACCACTCACTACCACACTGCAGATGGTTAACCCTTTCACTACCACACCACACCTGTTACATAGATTTGTCAGATTGCAGAAGTTGTTCTGCTGTCATACCGAGACTGTGACAGTGTGACTCCTACGTCAGCTCATCCGACACGTGTCATTTCGACATCACTTCCACTTTAACCGTCGGCCCAGTTATCTCTGCTTTCTTGTTATCTGGTTTGCTCATCCGGTAGCTCTGCCGTTTCTCACCGAGCTCGCGCTGTCCGTTTGGGGCTCGTCGTGGTCAGAGAGTGGTTTCCCAGGCGACGCATGAAAAGGCTTTCGTTCTCATTACATAATTATTCTGTATTCCGCACAGCGGGGGTGACGGCGGCTCAGGAGGTAGAGCAGGTCGTCTGGTAATCGGAAGGTTCCTTGAGCAAGACACTTAACCCATAACTGCCCCCGATGAGCAGGTTGGCACCTTGCACGGTCTCCTCTGCTGTCGGTGTGTTAATGTGAGGCATAAGTTGTAAAGCACTTTGGATAAAAGCTGCTTTATAAATGCAGTTCACATATTACAATTGCTTATTATACTTTATTTTTCAAGTTTGACACAATGTTCACCACTGGCACCGCCAAGCATGCTGCCATTGGCCTTCTGTGTTTCTATTGGTCAGTCTTTGGGACGGCCTCACCGGTCACACTACACTTCTGTGTTTCTATTGGTCAGTCTTGGATGCTGCGGAGTGACACTTAACCCTTTCACTACCACACGACACTACAGAAGGTTAACCTTTCACTACCACACGACACTACAGAAGGTTAACCTTTCACTACCACACGACACTACAGAAGGTTAACCTTTCACTACCACACTACAGAAGGTTAACCTTTCACTACCACACTACAGAAGGTTAACCTTTCACTACCACACGACAGACGGTTAACCCTATCACAGCCACACTACAGAAGACAGTGAAAGGGTTAACCTGTATTGTCGCAGTGATGGGGTTAACCATTTGGTAGTGTGGGTGGTGAAAGGGTTAATCGCCCGTCTGACACTCTGTAGTGTTACCCCAAGTGACCCAAGTCTTGCTGCACTACATTTCAAATCAAACATCCTACTCTCTCCTCGGCCGTACTTACTGTACCCAGTGGGTAACGCCTGCTGTGTGAGGAATGCGGCTGTTGGTTTTCACAGAAACTGCATCTTGGTTTCTGTAGAAACTCCCTTTTTGCTTGCTTCACGTCACCAGATGTGAGACTGCCAAGATGTAACACTGAACGGCACAGGAAGTCCTTCATTCCGACAGCCATCAGACTTTATAACGCAACACTGTGCCTCACTGAGCACAGGGTGACAGACAGTTAGGGGTGGGACGATACATCGATCCAGATCGATACATCGATGTAATTATCAACAATCGAATCGGATCGATGCGATGTAATAAAATCGATTCATATCGATACTCTTATTTTGAAAATCCTGTGGCGAGTCTCATATCCGCCCAAGAACAACAGCAGTAGCTCCGTGTGTAGACGTTACAGCATAGCATTCTCCCTTTCTGTGTGCGTGTGTGCGCGCGTCTTTGGAAAGACCAGATGAGGTCAGAGGAGTTTGATGTTTAAATGTTATTTAAACATAAACAATATAATACATAATAAATGTAGGCCTATACATGATCATGCAACATCAACAAATTGTTGTAGGAACGGTTTGGGAGAGGGAGGTTGTGAGTTTTGAGTTCCAAAAAATGTAGCTTAAAGTTTAAAGCTCAATATATAAAAACGTGGCACTTTACAGTGAACAGGAGGTCTATTTGTATTAAAAACAATAGATTGATTTTCCTTTAAATGTCTGGAAGAGCTCAAAAATACAAATGTCAAATGATATTTTCATTACCTTTTTTTTGTTGATCTAAATGTTACTGATTGTGTTAAATGGGCATATGATATCATCTCATATCGATCGCAGGCACCTGAATCTAATCGTATCGTATTGTATCGTGAGAGACTTTGTGATATCGGCAAATATCGTATCGTTGTCCAAAGAATCGATATCGTATCGTATCATGATGAAACTGGTGATTCCCACCCCTACAGACAGTACTATCAAATCTTCCTGGACTTTTATTTTACTCTTAAATCGACACTGTACAATTCCATACTTTTTACTGTACACTTACTGTATATTTCTGTATATTTTGACTTTATATTAGAATGTATATACATAACGTAGAAAATGTATATCCCGGACCGTATTTTAGTCTTAGTCTTATTTTTATTCTTATTGGTGACTTTTGTTTTTGACTACCTAAATGTTTACTGTTTACTGTGAGCGATCTGTAGTGCCAAGTATTTCTATTCTATTCTATTCTTATTATGTCAGCTTAACTCTGCCCCACAGCCCTTTGCCACAGTGTACATGTCTGCAGGTGAAGCCGGGGGGGTTTTATAGTCGTGGGAGGAGGTGTGAACCGCTCAGTTTCAACATCATGCAAATGTCGTTTGTTAGGTTGACCATGTGGTTGATTTATGTTCCACCAGTGGCCTCGTTCAAGAACATTAACTTGCACAGACGGACGTAGTATATCAAATTAATCTGCAGCCGGTCTGACAGCAGCAGTCCCCCTTGTGCTCGCTGGGTTCATATAATAATAGCGCTCAATTGCAAACGCCTGACACCTGATTGCAATTATTGCTTTTGTCGACGTGGGCTTTAAGGGCAGTGAAGTGAAGTTACTGCGTAATAGATGTCTCTTCATCAGGCAGCACTCGGAGCTCGCTGCTGGCTGTAGAACTCACTGGAAATGCTGACAAATGATCAAATAAGATATTCCTTTATTGATCCCCTTGGTGAAATGCAGGCATCATAGCAGCATGGGGGGGGTACAGGTACACTAGGTAGTAGAAGACATGATACAGGTGGTCATAGAATTATAGTACAGTGAAGAAGTAAAAAAATAAAAAGGCATTGTTAACAATATAATTAACTCTGGACATGCGCATTATGGGCAACAAGGTGCAAGATGAGGGTGGGTATGCCCTCTGTTATATTTGCCCTACAATAAATATAGTTACAATATATAATCTAATAATCCAAACATCTAAATCTAATCTAATATATAATCTAAAAATGTTAAATGCTAAATATATGCTCTGATGAAGTACAGTATGAATGAATGAATGAATGAATGAATGAATGAATGAATGAATGAATGAATGAGAACTTTATTTAACAGATTGCAGAATGGGTACAATACAGTACGGCTCAATACACACAATTGTTAACACTTTGGTTGCCTTGGGTTAAATTCATGATATACCATAGGTTGCCGGCTCTATTTGTCTATGGAGAAGTACCCCTTCTTTGCATGGCTATAACTTTTTAAATTCTATTGCTACATTGCCATTATTAGGGCCCATTCAAAGTCCTATATGTATTGTTCATTGTGTAGCAACGTTAAACTTTTTCATTCACATATTCATAGTAAAGTATGGTCTAATGTATAAGTATGTTTTCATCTCTTTCTGCAGCTTTCTCCAGAACGTGATCTATAGCCCCAAATGCATTATATTGATGATGCAATACAGTTTTATGGCAATCAGCGCGATATAAAAAATTCCAACTAGACGTACTTCTAGAAGTTACTACACGTCATCTGATGTTGACCGGATGGGCTAGGGGGCGTTTATAATTCCGTGGGCAGCGTTATACCAATCATCTAATGTGGGTCAAATGTTGATAATAGCAGTTAGTATCGAAGACGGTAACGTTACACGCTAAAACTCACCCCAGTCTCCGCGCGCCGTTGGGCGATCATCGTAGAGTAGAAATCTTATCATTATGGGATGTAGATTTACCCGGTCCATCTCCAGCTTGTATAATGGTATATACGTCCAAATCATGTTGTTTATCGAGTTATTGGCAATCGATCACTGTGTATTGTGACGAGCTAGAATGCCGGGACCTATAGCGAGTGCCCGGAAGTAATACGGACGTCCAGCACAACCTCTATGCCACTTCCTGTTTAAGCGATTGCGCCGATCGGCCACCAGATGGCGCTCCTGAACCGCCAGAGAGCTCAGTGGGTCCTCCTGGTGGATCTCAGGCCAGCGGAGGGGACATATGAATCCGATCGCAGATTTTTGAAATATTGATATAAGGACGCTGTACAGCGTCCTCCGGCAACTTGAGCATGGCCGGCAATGACGTCTAAACACGTTTCATGGCAGCCAAAGTGTTAAGGGGATGCAGACCTGAGAAAGACGTTTGTCTTGTTTCCATCAGGGTCCCCCATTTTCAATTCATATAGACATTTATGACATACACAACATACATGACATTTATGGCATAGGGACATATAGGTATTTAGTACTGATACATTTGTGACATAAACGGTATTCAAATATACAGTACTGTAGATCCTGACAGAGTATATACATATGATGGGGAGGGGACTGTACATTAGGAGGGGGTGGGTGGGTGGGAGAGAAATATACATACGGCGGGGAGGAGACTGTCTATTAGGAGGTGGTGGGGGTTTTGGGCATTTACGGTGGCCAGTTTCGAATTGCAGCCTCCCGTAGGTGCTCTTTAAGAGCGGTTTTGAAAGTGGGTACTGGGTAGGGATTCACATTCCTTTACAACTTTGGGTAGGGCGTTCCACATTGATGTGGCATAATTGCGAAACGTGTTTAGTCCCTTGTTTGAGCCGAATCTGGGTTTAACATGATTTGTTGAGCTTCCTCTGGTGTAGTGGTTGTGGTATTCACTGACCTTTGGGAAGTATTTTGACATGTACAATGGTACCTTAGTCGTATAGTGTATCTTGTAGACCAGGCCCATTGCAAGTTGCTGTACTCTGTCGTCTACTCTAAGCCATCCTAGGTTGTCAAAGTGGGCAGGGGTGAGGTGGGTTCTGGGGGTAAGGTCAAGTAGTAGTCTGACCAGTTTGTTTTGTGATGTTTGTAATTTTGTTTTAAGCGCCTTTGAGGTTCTTTGGTACCATGAGGTGCACGCATAGTC
>NC_140165.1:314606327-314613827 GCF_963971535.1 Notolepis coatsorum
ACGCACATCGCACACACACACACACACACACACACACACAAATATGAACACAAACTCATACACACACACACTGCACAGACTATAACGTATGATGTATATCATGCCAGTTAAGGTACCTTTATGTATACTATGGTTGGGTACCGTTCACATTTGAACCGATACTGGTACCTGTGACTGTACCTTTTTTCTGTACTTTAGTCTCTTAAAAATGTAATCTACCTACCTCAGTTGTAAAAAAAATAAATAAAAGAATCCATTCATCCATTATTATTTATTTAGAACGTTTTCGGCTTGCCATTGCCCCGACTGCTTTGTTGTTGTTGTTGTTGAATCAAGTCAAATCCTTGGTAAGGTGTATTGTGTGCGTGAACGTTGACGTGAACGTGCAGCACACTTCATAGGTTTTTCGTTTCGCGGTAAACGACACGTTGACGACGTCATGGGACTTAAAAAATAAAAGTGCATTACCGAAATGTGGCGGTGGTTCTCACGGGAATCGGTACTCTGTAGTACATTTACATTTACATTTACATTTAGTCATTTAGCTGACGCTTTTATCCAAAGCGACTTACAAGTTCTGTACGACAAGCCATCAGGAAGGGCACAACTCTATCAGCTGAGCAACAATGTTCATCAAAGTGTTGAGTGCTACAGTGTAGGTTAGTTTATTAGGACAAGTGCATGACAGTACGGTTAGTTAGGGTTAGATTTTATTTTTTTTTTAATTCAGATAATGGTTGAAGAAGTGCGTCTTTAGTCGACGGCGAAAGATTGGACGTGATTCGGCTGTCCTAACTGGGGTGGGTAGTTCATTCCACCATTGTGGGGCAAGGACTGAGAATAGGCGACTTCTCTTTGATGACCCTCCCGGAGCTTGGATAGGAGTAGGTCTGAGGCGGCCAGAAGATGCAGAGCGTAGGGGTCTTGAGGGTGTGTATTTAGAGACCATTGACCGGAGGTAGGCGGGAGCGGTTCCCTTTGCCGCACGGTATGCTAGGTCGAGGGCCTTGAAGCGGATTCGTGCAGCAATGGGGAGCCAGTGCAGGTCCCTAAGAAGTGGGGTGACATGGGCCGACTTCGGTAGGTTTGAGATCAGGCGGGCCGCTGCGTTCTGAATGAGTTGAAGAGGCTTAGTGGCAGTGGCCGGGAGGCCAGCGAGCAGTGCATTGCAGTAGTCGAGGCGGGAGATGACTGTTGATTGGACGAGGAGTTGGGTGGCTTCTTTTGTCAGGAAGGGGCGTATCCTTCTGACGTTGCTCAGGAGGAATCGGCAGGTTCTGGTCGTCGCTGCGATGTGAGCAGAGAAGTTCAACTGGTCGTCGAGGACAACACCAAGGTTCTTGGCGGTCGGGGACGCAGTCACAGCTGCATTCTCGACTGTGATTGAAAGGTCGGTTAGGGGGGAGGATTTGGCCGGCAGGTGGAGCAATTCTGTTTTGCTTAGGTTCAGTTTGAGGTGGTTGGACGTCATCCAGGCTGAGATGTCGGACAGACAGGCCGAGATCCGCACAGAGACGTGGATATCTGAGGGAGGGAAGGAGAGGAAGAGTTGAGTATCGTCGGCATAACAATGGTAGGAGAAGCCATGAGACGTGATAATGTTACCCAGTGATTTAGTGTAGAGGGAGAAGAGAAGGGGTCCTAAAACCGAGCCCTGGGGGACACCCGTCCGCAGGGGGCGGGTGGCCGACAGGGTCCCTCTCCATGACACTTGGTAGGAGCGGTCATTGAGGTATGATGACAGCCATGTCAGCGCAGAGCCAGCCACTCCCATTCCTGCGAGGGCCGCAAGGAGGATCTGGTGGTTGACTGTGTCGAAGGCTGCAGATAGATCTAGGAGAATCAGGACAGAGGAGAGGCCTTTCGCTTTTGCTAAGTGAAGTGCCTCTGTGACCGCAATGAGGGCTGTCTCTGTGGAGTGACCAGTCCTGAAGCCTGACTGATTAGGGTCTAGGAGGTCATTCTGTAAGAGATAAGTAGTAAGTTGGTTGGATACAGCACGTTCAAGTGTTTTAGAAAGGAAGGAGAGAAGAGAGACAGGACGGTAGTTGCCTATGACAGTAGGGTTCAGGGTTGGTTTTTTTATGAGCGGCGTGACTCTGGCTTGTTTTAGGGAGGTGGGGACCACCCCCGAGTTGAGTGAGGAGTTGATGGTTGCAGTTAGGAATGGGAGGATGTCTGGTGCTATGGTCTGGAGGAGTGGGGAGGGTAGCTGGTCCAGCTGGCAAGTAGTCGGACGGTTTGACGTTACCAGTGTCAGGGTCTCTGCTTCTGTAATGGGAGAGAAAGATGACAGAGTGAAGGATGAGGTTCTCGATTCAGCATTTGGAATGGGTGGGGGTTGGGAGAAGGAGCTGCGGATGTTCTCCACTTTTTCCTCAAAGAAGATCGCAAAGTCTTCGGCAGAGAAAGATGAGGGAGGGGGGGGTGGGGGGGGAGTGAGGAGGGAGGACATGGTAGCATGCAGTTTGCGAAGATTCTTGGCAGAGGCCTCGATCCTATGGTGGAAGAAAGAAGCTTTGGCATTAGTGATGGTTTTGGAGAATGTTAACAAGAGGTTGTGATATGTGTCGATGTCAGCAGTGAGGCGTGACTTTCTATACTTCCTTTCAGCTGCTCTCAGGACCTGTCTTTGTTCTCTCACTGGATCTGTCAGCCATGGACTGGGTGGGGAACGGCGGGCAGGTTTCTCAACGAGGGGACAGAGCTTGTCGAAGGAGGTTGCCAGGGCTGAAAGGAGGGTGGAGGTTGCCATCTCTGTGGAGAGAGCAGAGAAGGTGTCACTCAAAGGTAGAGCGGATAGTATGTCAGAGGAGAGGGTGGAGGGGGATAGGGAGGGCAGGTTGCGTCTGAGTGAGACTGTTTGAGTTGGGGTGAAGACCTTTCGGTTAAGCATGAGAGTTAGTGAGAAGGATATGAAGGAATGGTCAGATACATGTAGGGGAGTTACCGTGGTGTTAATGATGCTGGAGTTACGGGAAAATATGAGATCCAAGGAGTTGCCTGCTTTGTGGGTGGGAGGCATGGCAGTGGGAGTCAGGTCAAACGATTGTAGGAGGGAGACTACTATGACTGACTGAGATGAGTCAGGCAGGTTGAAGTCGCCCAGTAGAAGGAGAGGGGTACCATCTTCCGGTAAGGAGCTAAGAAGCATGTCCAGCTCATCTGTGAAGTGATCGAGCGGACCTGGAGGGCGGTAGAGTGTAACAATGGTGAGATTGAAAGGATTAGAGACAGATACTGCATGATATTCGAGAGAGGAGAGTGACAGTTCTGGGAGTGGTGTTACGTTTGTAGCCCATGAAGGAGATGTCATGAGGGCAGTGCCTCCACCCCGTCTGGAAGGTCGAGGTGTGTGAGTGAAGTTATAGTTTGTAGATAATGCTGCAGGTGTTGATGAGTTATTGGGGGTTATCCAGGTCTCAGTTAGAGCCAGGAGCTGCAGATTTAGACTATGGGCGTAGGCAGTAATGAAGTCAGCTTTCTTGACTGCTGATTGACAATTCCATAAGCCTCCCGGTACTGTGACAGGTGTATTAGTGGCTGTAGGAGGGTAGGAGAGATTAGCCGGGTTACTAGCAAACTGTCGTGGATGGGTAGAGTCAGTTCTGGAGGAGCAGATTGTGGATATAGGTATGAGACACATTGTATTGTCGAGAGTGGCAGGGAGGAAGTAGAGAAATAGCAGTGTGGGAGGGAAATATAGGATTATGGTGTACTTAGCACTGGGTGGATCGGTGGATCCCTCGGCGGTGAACTCCAGGATAACTCCTCCTCTTTGTCCCTCTTCGTTTCTCGACGCTTCGCTGACGCTACACCAGCAAGCCTTTAAATCACTATCACTAATTAGTGCTGTCTTAACACCTGGCCCTTAATGGGGGCACTTAACTAAACAAAATGGCCGTTTTAAACACGCCCCTTTAATCAAGTCAGCTGGTTCCTCACTTTTAAGATTCACTAATAAACTTAAAATGGCTTACCCTAGTTTTCAGTATAAAGCAATGTTTCTCAGTGAGAGTGTCCTGTCCTTCCTTAACAGAGCCCTGTACAGAGTGACTTCAACACAGTGTGGACCTCTGCTTTTAAACAGGGCAGGCTCTTAATGGCTCACTCAGCAAATCAGATGCTACTAGTAAACAGGAAACAGTCCCTTAATGGGGGCACTTAACTAAACAAAATGGCCGTTTTAAACACGCCCCTTTAATCAAGTCAGCTGGTTCCTCACTTTTAAGATTCACTAATAAACTTAAAATGGCTTACCCTAGTTTTCAGTATAAAGCAATGTTTCTCAGTGAGAGTGTCCTGTCCTTCCTTAACAGAGCCCAGTACAGAGTGACTTCAACACAGTGTGGACCTCTGCTTTTAAACAGGGCAGGCTCTTAATGGCTCACTCAGCAAATCAGATGCTACTAGTAAACAGGAAACAGTCCCTTAATGGGGGCACTTAACTAAACAAAATGGCCGTTTTAAACACGCCCCTTTAATCAAGTCAGCTGGTTCCTCACTTTTAAGATTCACTAATAAACTTAAAATGGCTTACCCTAGTTTTCAGTATAAAGCAATGTTTCTCAGTGAGAGTGTCCTGTCCTTCCTTAACAGAGCCCTGTACAGAGTGACTTCAACACAGTGTGGACCTCTGCTTTTAAACAGGGCAGGCTCTTAATGGCTCACTCAGCAAATCAGATGCTACTAGTAAACAGGAAACAGTCCCTTAATGGGGGCACTTAACTAAACAAAATGGCCGTTTTAAACACGCCCCTTTAATCAAGTCAGCTGGTTCCTCACTTTTAAGATTCACTAATAAACTTAAAATGGCTTACCCTAGTTTTCAGTATAAAGCAATGTTTCTCAGTGAGAGTGTCCTGTCCTTCCTTAACAGAGCCCAGTACAGAGTGACTTCAACACAGTGTGGACCTCTGCTTTTAAACAGGGCAGGCTCTTAATGGCTCACTCAGCAAATCAGATGCTACTAGTAAACAGGAAACAGTCCCTTAATGGGGGCACTTAACTAAACAAAATGGCCGTTTTAAACACGCCCCTTTAATCAAGTCAGCTGGTTCCTCACTTTTAAGATTCACTAATAAACTTAAAATGGCTTACCCTAGTTTTCAGTATAAAGCAATGTTTCTCAGTGAGAGTGTCCTGTCCTTCCTTAACAGAGCCCTGTACAGAGTACTGACGTGATTCGGTGTACCCATCCCTAATGTATACTGCACCTGTGTATACTATAACCCATCCCTAATGTATACTGCACCTGTGTATACTATATATATATACTTTACTTACTCATTGTATATATTCAGATTCTAAGTGTTTATTGCCCATATTTATTGTAACGTATAATATAACTGATAGGGCACACACACAGGGACCCTCATCTGCACCTTTGATTACACTGTTTACTTGCTCATATTCTTATATTCAGAGTTAATTATATAATTTACACTGCTTATTCTTATCTGTAGTACTATAATTTTATTGCCTATATTTATGTCTTTCTACTATTACCCTGCCCATGCCTGCACCTCCTCCCCTCAATAAAGGAATATCTTATCTTATAGCAGAGACAATCAGACACGCACCCCCTTTTTTTTTTTTTTGCAGAAACCTTATAAATCTCCCTAGTCCTACTGATGCCTATAGATCTCAACACACACACACACTCTGGACTCACCTCATCACCTTGGACACACACACACACACACACACACACACACACACACACACACACACACACACGCACACTCCGTGCTGGTCTCTCAGGGAGTATCTCCAAATTCTCCAGCCCTCTGATATGGAGATGAGGTGTTTGAAGAGAACCGCCCTGGTCTTCTATAAGACGAGCACAACACACACCAACGCAGTACAGGTCAGAGCAGAGACTCTGGGAACCCAGTTAAATAAATACAAACTTAAAATAATTTATTATCATTATTATTTATTTTGAACAATTGGTTAATATATACTGTATATAATATTGACCGTTTTCGGCTTGCCATCGCCCCGACTGCTTTGTTGTTGAATCAAGTCAAATCCTAGGTAAGCGTGTATTGTGAACGTTGACGTGAACGTGCGGCACACTTCACAGGTTTTGTTTCGCGGTAAACGAAATGTTGACGCCATCGGACTTATATATATTATTATATGGTTTTTTTTTTACTGTACCGAAATGTGGCACCGGCGGATCTCACGTGAATCGGTACTCGGTAGTACCGACGTGATTGGGTCGGTACCCTTAATTCGGTTCGGTTCGGTACCCATCCCTATTGCGTCATCAGGGCAGTGGACACCTGTTAGCGTTGGCTTGTATCACACAGTAAGACTTCACTTATATACAGGCAGGTCCATAGATATTTGGACATTGACACAATTTTCACAATTTTGTCTCTGTACACCACCACACCACCACAATGGACTTGAAATGAAACATCAACAATCAAGATGTGCTTTGAGTGCAGACTTTCAGCTTTAATCTGAGGGTATTTACATTCAAACCGGGTGAACGGTGTAGGAATTACAACAGTTTCTACAACATGCGCCGCCTCCTTTTTAAGCACGTAGCAAAACACGACTCGTGTCGGATAATGAAATACTTGGCGCACAATCAAAGCAGTTGCGCCACGAAGACGACTTACACCTAAGTACACATGCCCTAGGACGGTGATGCTCTCTCTCTCTCTGTCTCTCTCTCTGTCTCTCTCTCTCTCTCTCTCTCTCTCTCTCTCTCTCTCTCCCCCTCTCTCTTTCTTTCTCTGTCTGTCTCTCTCTCTCTCCCCCTCTCTCTTTCTTTCTTTCTCTGTCTGTCTCTCTCTCTTTCTTTCTCTGTCTCTCTCCTCTCCTCTCCAAATGAAACCAAAATAAACACGGCTCAGAATGTCAGTAACGTAAATTACATCGACCCTGGTTTTGACCCGATGGAAAAGAAACGCGCTGCTACCCCTATAAACACGGCCCGGAATGTCAACCTAATGTCACGTTTTCCTACCAGTAGCGTCCCTACTGTGGTCTGGGTGACCTGGCCGTGTCCATGTTGTGTGGTTGAGGCCAACCTAACGCTTGTGGGACCTGTGGATGTGGGACCGACGCCTGAATGAGTGACTGAATGAATGAATGACTGAATCAATGAATGAATGACTGAATGATTTATTTATTTTCTTTTTGATCCACTTTTCCTCCTTTTTCAATTTTTCTCCCATCCCAATTCCACTGTGCCAATTCTCCCCTCCCCTGTCTTGAACGTTGCTCGCATATGCCCCCCACTGGCCGATTGTAGGGAGGATAGAAGCCTTGCATCACGTGTCCCCTCCGATACACGAGGAGGCAGCCTGTCACATCTTTTCACCTGCCAGCGCGGACTCTCATTGGCGAGGTGTAACGTTACGTGTGGGAGGCTCACACTACCCCCGCCATTTCCTGTCTTTGCTGTGCAAGCGTCCCCAACCGACCTGTAGGAGTCGCTGTCCACAACGTCCAGATTACCACCCATCGACTTCCACCCGC
>NC_140165.1:314618029-314650956 GCF_963971535.1 Notolepis coatsorum
AGCCTCCACCAGCTCCCCCCCCCCCCCCCCCAGGTGACTCACTGAAGGCCTCCACCAGCTCCCCCCCCCCCAGGACTCACTGTAGGCCTCCACCAGCTCCCCCCCCCCCCCCAGGAGACTCACTGAAAGCCTCCACCAGCTCCCCCCCCCCCCCAGGTGACTCACTGAAGGCCTCCACCAGCTCCCCCCCCCCCCCCTCCCTGACTCACTGAAGGCCTCCACCAGCTCCCCCTGCATGCTGTAGGGCACCAGAGGCTCCGGCAGCTCAGAGAAGAAGGCCTTCATGGCTCCGGCCACCGTGTTGATGGTGAAGTCCTTCTCCACCAGGTCCAGGTGGTGGTCTGACAGGGGGAGGGAGGGGGGGGGGGGGGGGGGGGAGAGAGAGAGGGGGGGGAGAGAGAGCGAGGGAGAGGGAGAGAGAGTAAGAATCAACATTTAAATGCAGAGGCCAGACTAAGGCATCATAAAATACATACACTACTATTCCCCTCACACACATTCACATACACGTTTGTGTGCGCGCACACACACACACACACACACACACACACACACACACACACACACAGTATACTGAAGTATAAGTGTACTCAAACACACATGCTTGTGTGCTCACATCACATATATACACACACACTCATACGCAATACACACTTTTACACAGAGCTGAGTGACCGCCCACCAAAAAAACAATGACATCTTCTATAACGTAACATCCCTGCATTGTGTTAATTAAGTTTAAAAAAGATGAGCTGCAGCCAATTATGGAGTTTCTTAGATAGTAGAGTTCAGCCCCCATGAGACGGCTTACTTACAGACACTGTGCTGTTACTATATTAATATTACTGCTGCAGAGAGAGCGGGGGGGGGGATATATAGGGGGGAGAAGGAGAGGGAGAGAGAGCGAGGGGGGTGGGAAAGGGAGAGAGAGAGAGGGGAGAGGGAGAGAGATAGAGGGGGGAGAGAGAGGGGGGTGGGAGAGAGAGAGAGAGAGAGAGAGAGAGAGGGGAGAGGGAGAGAGATAGAGGGGGGAGAGAGAGGGGAGGGAGAGGGAGAGGGGGGAGAGAGAAAGGGGGTGAGAGAGAGAGAGGGGGGTGGGAAAGAGAGGGGAGAGAGAGAGGGGAGAGAGAGATATAGGGGGGAGAGTGAGGGGCAGAGAGAGGGGGGAGGGGAGAGAGGGGAGAGAGAGAGGGAGAGAGAGAGGGGGGTGGGAGAGAGAGCGAGGGGAGTGGGAAAGGGAGAGAGAGAGAGAGAGAGAGAGGGGAGAGGGAGAGAGATAGAGGGGGGAGAGGGGGAGAGAGTGAGGGGGAGAGAGCGAGGGGGGTGGGAAAGGGAGAGAGAGAGGGGAGAGGGAGAGAGATAGAGGGGGGAGGGAGAGAGATAGAGGGGAGGGAGAGGGGGGAGAGAGAAAGGGGGGTGAGAGAGAGAGGGGGTGGGAAAAGGAGAGAGAGGGGGGAGAGGGAGAGAGATAGAGGGGGGAGAGGGTGAGGGGGGAGAGAGAGAGGGGGGGAGGAAGACAGAGAGAGGGGGGAGGGAGACAGAGAGGGGGGGAGGAGAGAGACAGAGTGAAAAAGAGCGAGAGAGAGGGTGATAGAGATGGGGGAGAGAGAGAGGGGGGAGGGAAGAGAGAGAGAGGAGGGAAGAGAGAAATAGGGGGGAAGAGAGAGGGGAGGGAAGAGAGAGAGGGGGGAAGAGAGAGAGAGGGGGAAGAGAGAGGGGGGAGGGGAGAGGGAAGATAGAGAGAGAGGGAAAGTGTGTGATTGTGTGTGCGAGACAGAGACTTAATTAAAAAAAAAGAGAAAAAGTAAATTTTTCGAATGACTTTCCCTTCACAGAGGTGGTGTAACAGAGCGTCCGTGAGACACCGAGAGGAGAGGAGAGGAGGACGTGTGTGAAGATGTGAGGCTGAGAGTCTGTGAGCCTTCAGAGAGTTCCTTCAGAGGCTCCTTCCTCCTCCTCCTGTGATGATGATGAAGATCCCCAGAAGCCCCGGGGGGGGACTGATGATGAAGAAGAAGAGCAGCCAGCCACAGACCGACAGAACTCCAGCTGGATGATTGCGTCGTCCGATTGGACTCGGGTTCCGATTGATCCGACACAGGATTTCACCTCCGATTACCTGAGTCGGCGTTCACCAGCCCCCTCAACCACGGACACACACACACACACACACGGACGTGCACGCGCCACACACACATACCGGTGTACCCTCTGCCCGGTGCCGATGCTTCATTAACCAAACCAATCTGGGAGGTAATTAACTGCCCACACCAGCCCTGCACTGCACTGCACACGCATGGGCACACACATTGGGCACACTTCCACTCGCACTCACCCACAACACACACACACACACACACACAGAGCGGAGAGCCGGTAGATTGAGGGGGCCGCTCTCTCTCTCTCTCTCTCCGATGGTTTCGCAGGAACTGAAGGCCAATTCCCCGCGTGGGATCAATGCGTCCAGATGCTCCCCGGTTAATTAACAGGATCCAGGCTGATGCTACACAGCAGCAGCAGCAGCCAGAGAGAGAGAGAGAGAGAGAGAGAGAGAGAGAGAGAGAGAGAGAGAGAGAGACATACATACAGCAAGCACCTCTGTGGTCCTGGCTGGCGCTTCATGCTCTGCTGGCATGGAAGCCCACACTGTCAGCGCCGCGCCACCCGGCCTAAATGTGTATCGACTGCTGTAATGGAGTAGCCTATATTATAGGAGGAGCATCCGCGTATCGGAGTGTAGCGGGCGTGTGTGTGTGTGTGTGCGTGTGTGTGTGTGCGTGTGTGCGTGCGTGCGTCTCACCTTGGTCAAACTGCCTCTGCATGCTCTCCATCTCAGCCTTGTTACCGCTGACCCGGTAGATGCCCTCCGTCGTCAAGCCTGAGAGAGAGAGAGAGAGAGAGAGAGAATAATTAGCGACAAATTGTTAAGCCAACAGGTATCGGCGGCGGTCGAGCATCAATAACAGATGTCCTGATGACTGACTGACTGGCGAGAGAGAGAGAGAGCGTCGCCACCTGCAGGCGGCGGGATGCGTGTGATGATGAATAACACAGGTGTGTGGCCTCAGAGGGCGCCGGGGGAAGCAGCCGTGAGTCTCTCCCTATGCCTCCCGCCTCCCGCCTCCCTCCCCCGCCCCCTCCCTCCCTCCCCCCGCCCCCTCCCGCCCTCCCCGCCGCCATCACCATGCCGATTATCATTAGCACTGTTTATTAAACTCGTAAAGCACTCCTGCAGGCGCGCTAAGAGCCCCACGGGTGAATTGTGTCCCCCGCTAAGGCCACACCGTAGCCCCCAGCCTCCGCGTCCATTAAACGCGGCGTGATGGACTGTGTGGATCCTGTTTGTTTATCCCCCCCCCCCCTCCTCCTCCTCCTCCTCCTCCTCCTCCTCCTCCTCCTCCTCCCACCAAATGCTTTTCCTCTCTCTTATCATCTACTTGTCCATCTAACTCGGTTTTAATCCAGTCAGGGAGAAAACAGGCTTGTTGGATGGAGAGAGCGAGGGAGTGAGAGAGAGAGGATGAAAGAGGAGAGAGAAGGCGAAGGAGGGAGAAGGTGAAGGGGAGAGAAGGCGAAGGAGAGAGAAGGCGAAGGAGGAGAGAGGGTGAAAGAGGAGAGAAGGTGAAGGAGAGAAAGAAGGTGAAGGAGAGAGAGGGTGAAAGAGGAGAGAGGGTGAAAGAGGAGAGAAGGTGAAGGAGAGAAAGAAGGTGAAGGAGAGAGAGGGTGAAGGAGAGAGAAGGTGAAGGAGAGAGAGGGTGAAAGAGGAGAGAGGGTGAAAGAGGAGAGAAGGTGAAGGAGAGAAAGAAGGTGAAGGAGAGAGAGGGTGAAAGAGGAGAGAGGGTGAAAGAGGAGAGAAGGTGAAGGAGAGAAAGAAGGTGAAGGAGAGAGAGGGTGAAGGAGAGAGAAGGTGAAGGAGAGAGAGGGTGAAAGAGGAGAGAGGGTGAAAGAGGAGAGAAGGTGAAGGAGAGAAAGAAGGTGAAGGAGAGAGAGGGTGAAAGAGGAGAGAAGGTGAAAGAGGAGAGAAGGTGAAGGAGAGAAAGAAGGTGAAGGAGAGAGAGGGTGAAAGAGGAGAGAGAAGGCGAAGGAGGGAGAAGGTGAAGGAGAGAGAAGGTGAAAGAGGAGAGAGAGGGTGAAAGAGGAGAGAGAAGGCGAAGGAGGGAGAAGGTGAAGGAGAGAGAAGGTGAAAGAGGAGAGAGAGGGTGAAAGAGGAGAGAGAAGGCGAAGGAGGGAGAAGGTGAAGGAGAGAGAAGGCGAAGGAGAGAAATAAGGTGAAGGAGAGAAAGAAGGTGAAGGAGAGAGAAGGTGAAGGAGAGAAATAAGGTGAAGGAGAGAAAGAAGGTGAAGGAGAGAGAAGGTGAAGGAGAGAAATAAGGTGAAGGAGAGAAAGAAGGTGAAGGAGAGAGAAGGTGAAGGAGAGAAATAAGGTGAAGGAGAGAAAGAAGGTGAAGGAGAGAGAAGGCGAAGGAGAGAAAGAAGGTGAAGGAGAGAGAAGGTGAAGGAGAGAAATAAGGTGAAGGAGAGAAAGAAGGTGAAGGAGAGAGAAGGCGAAGGAGAGAGAGAGGGTGAAAGAGAGAGAAGGTGAAGGAGGGAGAAGGTGAAGGAGGGAGAAGGTGAAGGAGAGAGAAGGTGAAGGAGAGAGAAGGTGAAGGAGAGAAAGAAGGTGAAGGAGAGAGAGAAGGTGAAGGAGAGAGAGAAGGTGAAGGAGAGAGAAGGTGAAGGAGAGAGAAGGTGAAGGAGAGAGAGAAGGTGAAGGAGAGAGAAGGTGAAGGAGAGAGAGAAGGTGAAGGAGAGAGAAGGTGAAGGAGGGAGAAGGTGAAGGAGGGAGAGAAGGTGAAGGAGAGAAAGAAGGTGAAGGAGAGAGAAGGTGAAGGAGAGAAAGAAGGTGAAGGAGAGAGAAGGTGAAAGAGGAGAGAAGGTGAAGGAGAGAGAAAGAAGGAGAGAGAAGGTGAAGGAGAGAGAAGGTGAAGGAGAGAAAGAAGGTGAAGGAGAGAGAAGGTGAAGGAGAGAGAGAAGGTGAAGGAGAGAGAAGGTGAAGGAGAGAGAAGGTGAAGGAGAGAGAGAAGGTGAAGGAGAGAGAAGGTGAAGGAGAGAGAGAAGGTGAAGGAGAGAGAAGGTGAAGGAGGGAGAAGGTGAAGGAGGGAGAGAAGGTGAAGGAGAGAAAGAAGGTGAAGGAGAGAGAAGGTGAAGGAGAGAAAGAAGGTGAAGGAGAGAGAGAAGGTGAAGGAGAGAAAGAAGGTGAAGGAGAGAGAAGGTGAAGGAGAGAAAGAAGGTGAAGGAGGGAGAAGGTGAAGGAGAGAAAGAAGGTGAAGGAGAGAGAGAAGGTGAAGGAGAGAGAAGGTGAAGGAGAGAAAGAAGGTGAAGGAGAGAAAGAAGGTGAAGGAGAGAGAGAAGGTGAAGGAGAGAGAAGGTGAAGGAGGGAGAAGGTGAAGGAGAGAGAGAAGGTGAAGGAGAGAGAAGGTGAAGGAGAGAGAAGGTGAAGGAGAGAGAAGGTGAAGGAGAGAGAAGGTGAAGGAGAGAGAAGGTGAAGGAGAGAGAAGGTGAAGGAGAGAGAAGGTGAAGGAGGGAGAAGGTGAAGGAGAGAGAAGGAGAAGGAGAGAGAGAAGGTGAAGGAGAGAGAAGGTGAAGGAGAGAGAGAAGGTGAAGGAGAGAGAAGGTGAAGGAGAGAAAGAAGGTGAAGGAGAGAGAAGGTGAAGGAGGGAGAGAAGGTGAAGGAGAGAGAGGGTGAAGGAGAGAAAGAAGGTGAAGGAGAGAGAGGGTGAAGGAGAGAGAGAAGGTGAAGGAGAGAGAGGGTGAAGGAGAGAAAGAAGGTGAAGGAGAGAGAGGGTGAAGGAGAGAAAGAAGGTGAAGGAGAGAGAGGGTGAAGGAGAGAGAGAAGGTGAAGGAGAGAGAGGGTGAAGGAGAGAAAGAAGGTGAAGGAGAGAGAGGGTGAAGGAGAGAGAGAAGGTGAAGGAGAGAGAGGGTGAAGGAGAGAGAGGGTGAAGGAGAGAAAGAAGGTGAAGGAGAGAGAGGGTGAAGGAGAGAGAGAAGGTGAAGGAGAGAGAGGGTGAAGGAGAGAAAGAAGGTGAAGGAGAGAGAGGGTGAAGGAGAGAAAGAAGGTGAAGGAGAGAGAAGGCGAAGGAGGGAGAAGGTGAAGGAGAGAGAGAAGGTGAAGGAGAGAAAGAAGGTGAAGGAGAGAAAGAAGGTGAAGGAGAGAGAGGGTGAAAGAGGAGAGAAGGTGAAGGAGAGAGAAGGTGAAGGAGAGAGAGGGTGAAAGAGGAGAGAAGGTGAAGGAGAGAGAGAAGGTGAAGGAGAGAGGGTGAAAGAGGAGAGAAGGTGAAGGAGAGAGAGAGGGTGAAAGAGGAGAGAAGGTGAAGGAGAGAGAGGGTGAAGAGAGAGAAGGTGAAGGAGAGAGAGGGTGAAGGAGAGAGAAGGTGAAAGAGGGAGAAGGTGAAGGAGAGAGAAGGCGAAGGAGAGAAAGAAGGTGAAGGAGAGAGAAGGTGAAGGAGAGAGAGAAGGTGAAGGAGAGAGAAGGTGAAGGAGAGAGAGAAGGTGAAGGAGAGAGAAGGTGAAGGAGAGAGAGAAGGTGAAAGAGGAGAGAAGGTGAAGGAGAGAAAGAAGGTGAAGGAGAGAGAGAGAAGGAGAGAGAAGGTGAAGGAGAGAAAGAAGGTGAAGGAGAGAGAGAAGGTGAAGGAGAGAGAGAAGGTGAAAGAGGAGAGAAGGTGAAGGAGAGAAAGAAGGTGAAGGAGAGAGAGAGAAGGAGAGAGAAGGTGAAGGAGAGAAAGAAGGTGAAGGAGAGAGAGGGTGAAAGAGGAGAGAAGGTGAAGGAGAGAGAAGGTGAAGGAGGGAGAAGGTGAAGGAGAGAGAGGGTGAAGGAGGGAGAAGGTGAAGGAGAGAGAAGGTGAAGGAGAGAGAAGGTGAAGGAGAGAGAAGGTGAAGGAGAGAGAAGGTGAAGGAGAGAGAAGGCGAAGGAGAGAGAAGGTGAAGGAGAGAGAAGGTGAAGGAGAGAGAAGGTGAAGGAGAGAGAAGGCGAAGGAGAGAGAAGGTGAAGGAGAGAGAAGGTGAAGGAGAGAGAAGGCGAAGGAGGGAGAAGGTGAAGGAGAGAGAGAAGGTGAAGGAGAGAAAGAAGGTGAAAGAGGAGAGAAGGTGAAGGAGGGAGAAGGTGAAAGAGAGAGAGAGGGTGAAAGAGGAGAGAAGGTGAAGGAGGGAGAAGGTGAAGGAGAGAGAAGGTGAAAGAGAGAGAGAGGGTGAAAGAGGAGAGAAGGTGAAGGAGGGAGAGGGTGAAGGAGAGAAAGAAGGTGAAGGAGAGAGAAGGTGAAGGAGAGAGAGAAGGTGAAGGAGAGAGAAGGTGAAGGAGGGAGAGAAGGTGAAGGAGAGAGAGAAGGTGAAGGAGGGAGAAGGTGAAGGAGAGAAAGAAGGTGAAGGAGAGAGAAGGCGAAGGAGAGAAAGAAGGTGAAGGAGAGAGAAGGTGAAGGAGAGAGAGAAGGCGAAGGAGAGAGAAGGTGAAGGAGGGAGAAGGTGAAGGAGAGAGAAGGCGAAGGAGAGAGAAGGTGAAAGAAGAGAGAAGGTGAAGGAGAGAGAAGGTGAAGGAGAGAGAAGGTGAAGGAGAGAGAGAAGGTGAAGGAGAGAGAAGGTGAAGGAGGGAGAAGGTGAAGGAGAGAGAAGGTGAAGGAGAGAGAGGGTGAAGGAGAGAAAGAAGGTGAAGGAGAGAGAGAGGGTGAAAGAGAGAGAAGGTGAAGGAGAGAGAAGGTGAAGGAGAGAGAGAGGGTGAAAGAGAGAGAAGGTGAAGGAGAGAAGGTGAAAGAGAGAGAAGGTGAAGGAGAGAGAAGGTGAAGGAGAGAGAAGGTGAAGGAGAGAGAAGGTGAAGGAGAGAGAAGGTGAAGGAGGGAGAAGGTGAAGGAGAGAGAGAAGGTGAAGGAGGGAGAAGGTGAAGGAGAGAGAAGGTGAAGGAGAGAGAAGGTGAAAGAGGGAGAAGGTGAAGGAGAGAGAGAAGGTGAAGGAGGGAGAAGGTGAAGGAGAGAGAAGGTGAAGGAGAGAGAGGGTGAAGGAGAGAGAGAAGGTGAAGGAGAGAGAAGGTGAAGGAGGGAGAAGGTGAAGGAGGAGAGAAGGTGAAGGAGGGAGAAGGTGAAGGAGGAGAGAAGGTGAAGGAGGGAGAAGGTGAAGGAGAGAGAGAAGGTGAAGGAGAGAGAAGGTGAAGGAGAGAGAAGGTGAAGGAGAGAGAAGGTGAAAGAGAGAGAAGGTGAAGGAGAGAGAAGGTGAAGGAGAGAGAAGGTGAAGGAGAGAGAAGGTGAAGGAGAGAGAAGGTGAAGGAGAGAGAAGGTGAAGGAGGGAGAAGGTGAAGGAGAGAGAAGGTGAAGGAGAGAGAAGGTGAAGGAGAGAGAAGGTGAAGGAGAGAGAAGGTGAAGGAGAGAGAGAGGGTGAAGGAGAGAGAAGGTGAAGGAGGGAGAAGGTGAAGGAGAGAGAAGGTGAAGGAGGGAGAAGGTGAAGGAGGGAGAGAAGGTGAAGGAGAGAGAGAAGGTGAAGGAGAGAGAAGGTGAAGGAGAGAGAGAAGGTGAAGGAGAGAGAGAAGGTGAAGGAGAGAGAAGGTGAAGGAGGGAGAAGGTGAAGGAGAGAGAAGGTGAAGGAGGGAGAAGGTGAAGGAGAGAGAAGGTGAAGGAGAGAGAAGGTGAAGGAGAGAGAAGGTGAAGGAGGGAGAAGGTGAAGGAGAGAGAAGGTGAAGGAGAGAGAGGGTGAAGGAGAGAGAAGGTGAAGGAGAGAGAAGGTGAAGGAGAGAGAGAAGGTGAAGGAGAGAGAAGGTGAAGGAGAGAGAAGGTGAAGGAGAGAGAAGGTGAAGGAGAGAGAAGGTGAAGGAGAGAGAAGGTGAAGGAGAGAGAAGGTGAAGGAGAGAGAAGGTGAAGGAGAGAGAAGGTGAAGGAGAGAAAGGTGAAGGAGAGAGAGGGTGAAGGAGAGAGAGAAGGTGAAGGAGAGAGAAGGTGAAGGAGAGAGAGAAGGTGAAGGAGAGAGAGAAGGTGAAGGAGAGAGAAGGTGAAGGAGGGAGAAGGTGAAGGAGAGAGAAGGTGAAGGAGGGAGAAGGTGAAGGAGAGAGAAGGTGAAGGAGAGAGAGAAGGTGAAGGAGAGAGAGAAGGTGAAGGAGGGAGAAGGTGAAGGAGAGAGAAGGTGAAGGAGGGAGAAGGTGAAGGAGAGAGAAGGTGAAGGAGAGAGAAGGTGAAGGAGAGAGAAGGTGAAGGAGAGAGAAGGTGAAGGAGAGAGAAGGTGAAGGAGAGAGAGAAGGTGAAGGAGAGAGAAGGTGAAGGAGGGAGAAGGTGAAGGAGGAGAGAAGGTGAAGGAGGAGAGAAGGTGAAGGAGAGAGAAGGTGAAGGAGAGAGAGAAGGTGAAGGAGAGAGAAGGTGAAGGAGAGAGAAGGTGAAGGAGAGAAAGAAGGTGAAGGAGAGAGAGGGTGAAGGAGAGAGAGGATGAAAGAGGAGAGAGAAGGTGAAGGAGGGAGAAGGTGAAGGAGAGAGAAGGCGAAGGAGAGAAAGAAGGTGAAGGAGGGAGAAGGTGAAGGAGAGAGAAGGTGAAGGAGAGAGAAGGCGAAGGAGAGAAAGAAGGTGAAGGAGAGAGAAAGCGAAGGAGAGAAAGAAGGTGAAGGAGAGAGAGGGTGAAGGAGAGAGAGGGTGAAAGAGGAGAGAGAAGGTGAAAGAGGAGAGAGAAGGTGAAGGAGAGAGAAGGTGAAGGAGGGAAAGAAGGTGAAGGAGAGAGAAGGCGAAGGAGAGAAAGAAGGTGAAGGAGAGAGAAGGCGAAGGAGAGAAAGAAGGTGAAGGAGAGAGAGGGTGAAAGAGGAGAGAGAGGGTGAAAGAGGAGAGAGAAGGAGAGAGAAGGTGAAGGAGGGAGAGAGAGAGGGTGAAAGAGAGGAGAGAGAGAAGGTGAAGGAGAGAAAGAAGATGAAGGAGAGAGGGTGAAAGAGAGGAGAGAGAGAAGGTGAAAGAGAAAGAAGGTGAAGGAGAGAAAGAAGGCGAAGGAGAGAGAGGGTGAAATAGAGGAGAGAGAGAAGGTGAAGGAGAGAGAAAGGGTGAAAGAGAGGAGAGAGAAGAGTGAGAGGAGTGAGAGGGTGAGAGAGGAGGTGGAGGAGAGAGAGGGTGAAAGAGGAGTGAGAGAGTGTGAGAGAAGAGAGAGAGGAGTGAGAGGGTGAAAGAGGAGAGAGGAGGTGGAGGAGAGATAGGGTGAAAGAAGAGTGAAGAGTGTGAAGGAGAGAAAGAAGGTGAAGGAGAGAGAGGGTGAAATAGAGGAGAGAGAGAAGGTGAAGGAGAGAGAAAGGGTGAAAGAGAGGAGAGAGAAGAGTGAGAGGAGTGAGAGAGGGTGAGAGAGGAGGTGGAGGAGAGAGAGGGTGAAAGAGGAGTGAGAGAGTGTGAGAGAAGAGAGAGAGGAGTGAGAGAGGGTGAAAGAGGAGAGAGGAGGTGGAGGAGAGATAGGGTGAAAGAAGAGTGAGAGTGTGAAAGAGGAGAGAGAGAGGAGAGAGAGAAGGAGGGAGAGATAAAGGGATGAGTGGAGCGAGGTGCAGCTTTTTATTTGGTTTTATCTTTCCTCTCTTTCATTCCCACTGTTGTCAACCTGGTAGGAAAATCCAGAGAGAGAGCGAGAGCGAGAGAGAGCGCGAGAGAGAGAGAGAGAGAGAGAGAGAGAGAGAGAGAGAGAGAGAGAGAGATGAAATTGGGAGTGGCAGAAAGACGAGAGAAAGAGAGAGAAAGCAAAAGAGAGAGAAAAAAGATATAGGGAGTGGCAGAAAGAGAGCAAGAGAGAGAGAGGGAGAGAGAGAGATAGAGAGAGAGAGGGAGAGAGAGAGAGATGGCAAGAGAGAGAGAGCGAGCAAGCGAGAGAGAGAGAGGCAGGGAGGAAATGAGAGCTCTCAGCCCAGGCGTCGACCATCGATCCCCTCCTTCTGTCGATCAATTATCCACAAAAGCTTTTCTAGCCAGACACCACGAACATGGGGATGGAGGGAGAGATAGAGGGAGGGGGGGTGGGGGTGAGGGGGGAGTTGTGGAAAGGCAGAGATAGGGGTGGTAGTGGTGGAGCAATGGAGAGATAGAGGGAGAGGAGGTGGGGCGGTGGAAAGGCAGATAGGGGTGGTAGATAATTGGAGAGGTAGAGAATTGGAGAGATAGAGAATTGGAGAGGTAGAGGGGTAGAGGACTGGAGAGATAGAGGGAGAGATGACTGGAGAGATAGAGGGAGAGACGACTGGAGAGATAGAGGTCTGGAGAGGTAGAGAGAGATGACTGGAGGGGTAGAGGACTGGAGAGGTAGAGGGAGAGAGGAGTGGAGAGGTAGAGGGGTAGATAACTGGAGAGGTAGAGGCTGGGGAGAAAGGACTGGAGAGATAGAGGGAGAGAGGAGTGGAGAAATGGTGGGGTAGAGGACTGGAGAGATGGAGGGGTAGAGGTCTGGAGAGGTAGAGGGAGAGAGGACTGGGAAGATAGAGAGGTAGATGATTGGAGAGGTAGAGGGAGAGCGTACTGGAGAGATAGAGGTAGAGGACTTGAGAGGTAGTGGGATCGGGGGGAGAGACGATACACACAGAAGGGGCAGATTGACCGGAGGGGGAGAGAGCGAGGAAAGAGCAGGGTAGAGGATACGTGGAGGACGAGGAGAAATGCAGCAATAACAGCAGGGAGGAGAGGAGACGGGGGGCCAAGAATCAGCAGCAGAGAGGGAGCAGCTGGTGGAAGAAGAGAAGAGAAGGATGAGAAGGAAAGTCAGAGTGAGAGAGGAAAGGAAGAAAAAGAGGACATAAGACACCATTTGGTGATCTGGGGTGTGTCCCGTTTCTCCATCTAAGCCTCCTCCTTTCCGTATAAAATAATTTTCTGCCCTGCTGCCACTTTCTGCACCTGTTCCACTGAGGTAGAGAAAATAAGCAGCTTAAACTCGTCATCCGAAGCAGTTTAGTCAACGTTTACCTCCCCCCCTACTCCACCAACAGATCCCACTTAGGGCTAGATCCACAAAGAATGGATTGCACGGAGCAAGTTACAATTAAATTAATAGAAAATGGGGGACCCTGATGTAAACAAGACGAAAGTCTTTCTCCGGTCCGCATCACCTTAACAATTGTGGGTATTGAGCTGTACTGTATTGTACCCATTCTGCAATCTGTTAATACAATTTTCATTCAATCAATCAATCTGCACGGTGATTGATTGAATGAAAATTTTACCCTGGAACCCTGGAGGGAGGGGGGGCTGGGCGAAAATATAAAACGTGCCATTCAATGTGTATTGTATTCCACTGTACCTTTGACGACTAATAAATAAATGTATATAAAAGAAAAGATATAACTCTGTACCAAAACCCAAACAACCCCCTCCTCACCGACGTCGACTACCGTTTGTCTGCAATATAAAGCCTGGACGAAACTAAGGGCGCGTTCACACCTACCCTGTTTGGTGTGTGAACCATGGTCCCTTTAAATCAATAGTCCATTTCGTTTGGAGAGGTGTGAAGTGAACACAAACCTAACTATTGTGAGGAGCAAACAACCGAACCATGATCCTCTTGAAAAGTTGGGACTCGGTCCGTTTCAAAGTGGAGCACGGTGCGTTTTGCTGTTGGTGTGTGAACGCAATCGAACTATAGTGCCTAATCTAGGAAGCAAAGTCTCTCTCTCTCTCTCCCTCTCTCTCCCTCTCTCCCTCACTCCCTCTCCCTCAACTCAACTACAAATTAGGTTAGCTCAAAAAAGGGCAGTGTGAAAACAATGTATCATTCTCACATTTGGTCCACCAGAAAGTCCGGACTATCCGTGGACTTTCAGAGACGTGAACACGGCCTAAATGTCCTAAAACTCAACAGTGACCAAAGAGAACTACTAGCCACAGGACTGTTGTTTGGCCAAGAGACGGCAAGCTGCCGCCGCCGCCGCCGCTGGATGCATCTCACGCGGTTATCTGATCAGCGAGACCATCGCTGGTCCCCAGCTGATGCAACACCAGCGGAGACACATAGCATAGCCACATGGGGTGGCCAGGGCCTCTTCTCAGACGGGGGACAAAACTGGACTTTGTGTCTGAGTCGTCACTATCAACCATGAGAAATGTAGCATTTAAAATAAGGAAGTTGCAGCTTTGATTCGTTGCTTTCAAAGAGCCTTGCTTCTTTCTGTCCCGTCTCGAACAAAACCATTCGTCTTGAGCCACGTTGACAATCGCTTCCATGTCAAGGAAGATACATATTTTTTTATTTGTATTTTATTTAGTTTTTTATTTAATTTTCTTTTTTTCATTCATTTTTTGTCATTTTTTGTCACTTCAAGTTTGTGTGTTTAAGGTTTATGGTATCAAATCAAAGAGGATCATATCCTTTGGATTTCTTTTATCCAAATGAGGGCATTTGTGTGGTGGGACCTCTGTGACCTGTGACCTGTGACCTGTGACCTCTCCACTTCTGTGGAGCTTCATTCATGTAGACGGACACATGACTATCTTTACTGTCATTATTATTCTTTGTTTGGCTGTCGTTGCTTGTACAATGTGCATGGAAGTATTGTTTTATTCTGATTGTACAATGATTTTATGTTTGAAATGTGTTATGTTATTTTGAGAGGACCCCCAGGAAGAGTAGTTGTTACCGTGGTAACAACTAGGGATGCTCCATATTGCCTTTTTTATCGATACCGATATACCGATATTGTCCAACTCTTAATTTCCGATATCAACCGATACCGATATATGCAGGGTTTCCCCCCACCCCAAAAAAACTGAATAATTTCAGGTAATTAACATTACATATATCTTGTCATGGAATTAACACAACATTATGCATACTTTTGACAATAAATATAATCAGAATTTGTTCTTACTTGCTTCCCTGGGTAAATAAATGTATAAAAAAAAAAAAAACGATACCGATAATTTCCGATATCACATTTTAATGCCAATATCGGTAGACCGATAATATCGGACATCCCTAGTAACAACTAATGGGGATCCTAAATAAACTAAACTAAACTATATCAGCGTTGCTCGGCTAAGAATATGTCTCTTTGTGAAAACGTTCATATTGTTTTGGGGACAAACGGATGGCTGGGACAGCTAGCTAAGCTCGTTGTTAAACATACTTTCAGATCATATTCACCGTTTGAAAAGAGAAAAGAGAATCGCTTCAGTCGAGGACATGATCAATGGATGTTTCATCTATGATGCTGAGGCACAGAAACTGTCCCGCTTTCCCCCCTCACTCTTCTCCTCCCCTCCTTTCCTCGTCTCCTCCGAGTTGCTTCCTGCTAGGAGACGAGTGGTAGTGAAGGAGGGAAGGAAAGGAGCAGCAGTGGAAGGTAATGGAACAGTGTCCCCCTCTCTAGTACTTCCTGAAACAGAACATGAGTCCTTCCTGTGGCAAAAAAAGGTCTGTCCCATTTGTTTTACACACTCGCACACTATACGTCCCACGTCGCAATGTGTCGCCAAAATTCAACCGAGTACAAAATATACAAGTTAGTACATGTAATGTGTAGTATAATATGTACAGTGATTAGGGATGGGTACCGAATTCGGTACTTTTGAGGTACCGAACCGAAACACGTCGGTACTACCGCGTATCGATTCAAGTGAGATACAGAGAGAGAGAAAAAAAAAGTAATTTTTTTTTTTCCCTTTTTTCTTTTCATGTCAACGTTCACACGCACAATATATGCTTACCTAGGATTTGACTTAATTCAACAACAAAGCAGTCGGAGCAATGGCAAGCCGAAAACTGTCAAATTTGTAGTTATTTGAAGTTTGGATTTTTTTTTCACAACTGAGGTAGGTAAATTAAATTTCTTGAGACTAAAGTACCGAAAATAGGTACCGTTGGGTACCGGTATCGATTCACAGGTACCGGTACCGGTATCGGTTCAAATGTGAAAGGTACCCATCCCTAACAGTGATACAGGTATAAAGACAGTATGGTAGTAGTCATACTGGCCAGCAGCGTAACTAGTAAGAGTAGTAGGTAAGGGAAAGGGCAGCGGCGAGCGATCGTCCAGTCTCCGTGGTGACTTATGAAAACCGCCATGAAAACCGCCAAAAGTAGTAGAATGTAAACGTGCAGACTTAATAATGGCATAAAATAAGTACGTCTTCCCCTCCTCCCAATATCCGACTCGTCTCAAGTAACACCCGTGGTAGACGTCTCCAGGAGGAGCAGGGCGTCACCACCGATAATGAATAGAGAAAAGTGAGGAGCGGGGAAAAATCCCACGTTACACATTCAGTGTTTCATCATCAGCTCTGGTTTCTCATCACGGTGGCAGAGCAGGAGGCCCCCCGACTGTGGCACGCCGTGTTGACTTCACACACAGAACTGATCTCAAGTCAGCCCGGATACAGTGTGTCGCCGTGGCGATGGCGCGTCCCAGCTGATCTCACGTCAGCCCAGATCCCAGTCTCGCTATAGTCGCTGGGTCTGGGGCGGGGAGGGGGGGGGCGGGGGGACGGACCGCGGGCGGTTTTCATAGGTCACCACGGAGACGGGACAATCGCTCGCCGCTGCCCTTTACGTCGCTATGGAGGCCTCTACGGTCAGCAGATGTGCTCACGCATGCAAACACATTCATCACCTCAGCGCCCGCCTGCCCGACCACGTCGCACACACACACACACACACACACACACACAGCAGCAGCCGGCTACCCACTGGACCTGGACAGAGATACTAGCAGTCACAACAGATTGGATTTATATTGGTTTGTTTTTTTCCCTACTTCCCTGCTGGCTCACAATGCATGAAAATAACACAACATGCCACATCCAGTCCTATAATCCTGGAGGGAGAGGGGGGCGAGTTACGGAGCATGGGAAGAGAGGGAGGGAAGAGAGGGAGGGAGAGAGAGGTCTGGTGAAGAAAGGAGCCCACAGACATTGCAAAATGAAATTCAATGACTTTCAAGTACTTTTCCAAGCACTATTCTTCATTTTAAAGGGGCATTTAATGATCCAATTAACTTCTAAATGCGTTTTTTTTTTTTATTGGAAACAAATCGGATCCAATATTTATGGCTCAAGTTAAAACCAATTTCCGACAATTAGTTACACTTTAGATTTAAAAAAAAATGCAATTTCTTGATTCAGAACAATTTTATCATGGATGAACAAAACTTTCGATGCGAATGATTGATTTGAATCCCAAGGACTTTTTAACTCATTCTGCGCCGGTCACGAGAAAAGTCGGGATAACTCGCCAACCGTTCAGCGCCAATCACGAGAAGACTCGGGTTTTAATCGTTATTTATTTTATTAGCTATATCCATTCATTTTTCATCCATCGAGCCTGATGTTATCATTGGGAATGGGTCTGAGCTCGCAAAAGGGCAAATACCGCCGCCTACGCCTTCCAGCCGGTATTGCACTCCATTAGAAATGGTGTAGTTTCTTTTTCTGGGCCGATCTGAGCCGTGCGGGCGGGGTTTAAATACTCCGGCAGGACTAGCGTTTACAACGATACATCTGCGATGCTGCCCCCCCCCCCCTTCATATGCAATGCTGGACAATGTGGGACGGACCTCCGCGACCAGTATTTGGAATGGCGATCAGATAATTGATAATATTTTTTTTGCATTACATCAGAGACAAGGTAAGAACACTATATATCAAATCTTGCGTTGATCTGATATTTCTTTCTCCCGGGATCAAAGCTATCTGTGTGGAATGTGTTGTGCTTTTTACCGTTGGCTGCGGTGGGGGGGGGGGGGGGGGGTAGAGCGCCCCGCTACGAGGGCCATTTCATGTATGCACGAGGAGACATAATAATGATAATCTAGCGTTGATTTCAGGAAGATTCGATAATCAGGCGAAAAATGACAACGTGATAAGTGCATTCCACTAAAACGCTATCATTGCGTCTTTTCCTGGGATTACTAAGAATCACCAAAACTATACTCATATTCAAAACGGTATAAAACGGAAATGTACGGATGAAAAAACAATACGTTTTTTTGCACGTTGACCAGAAGCAACTCACTGACAATCGACGGTGTTATTAGACCCATAGCTATAACATAAGATATACTTTAAGCACTCGCAAATTTCACAGTCTCCCCATTGATTAAAGCCCTGGCGTTCTAGCTGTTCTGGGCTGTTTAAGGAATTCCAGGCCTCGACTTTTTTTGGTCAAGAAATCAAGCACTTTAAGCACTTCAAGGACCTTGTGCGAACCCCGATTCTCCCGTGTTCTTTCGCAGAGTTCAGTTTGCTCCAAGAGTCGTGACATTTTCAAATTAGGGGTGATGATTAAACTGGGTATACAATATAATTTTTTTTATTAGAAACCGAGAGAGAGAGAGAGAGAGAGAGAGAGAGAGAGAGAGAGAGAGAGAGACAGTGAAAGGGACAGAGACGGAGATACTGAGAATGAGAGAGAAGAGAGCGAGAGAGAGAGAGAGAATGAGAGAGAGAGACAGTGAAAGGGACAGAGACGGAGAGAGAGAGAGAGACTGAGAATGAGAGAGAGAAGGGAGAGCGAGAGAGAGAATGAGAGGGACAGAGAGACAGAGAGAGAGACAGAGGGAATAAGAGGAGAGAGGGAGAGACACATGGAGAGAGGAGAGAGACAGAGGGGGAATGAGAGGAGAGAGGGAGAGACACACATGGAGAGAGGAGAGAGACAGAGGGAGAATGAGAGGAGAGAGGGAGAGACGCACACATGGAGAGAGGAGAGAGACAGAGGGAGAATGAGAGGAGAGAGGGAGAGACACACACATGGAGAGAGGAGAGAGACAGAGGGAGAATGAGAGGAGAGGGAGAGAGAGAGAGACACACACAGACATGGAGAGAGAGGAGAAGGAGAGGGAAACAAGAAATGCTTCCCCACTAACCTGCGTTTGAAGCGTTTGATCGCGGCACACTGTACACATCACACAGGGACGTAAACACAGGAGAAGACCGTGACATTCAGAGGGAGACGGATCAAAAGAGACGGGCGGGCGGACGGGCCGAGGTCTCGTCTTTAACCCTTTCACTGCCGCACTACCAAAACGGTTAACCCTTTCACTGCGACAACACAGAAGATTAACCCTTTCACTGCCATACGACAAAACGGTTAACCCTTTCACTGCGACAACACAGAAGATGAACCCTTTCACTGCCACATGACAAATGGTTAACCCTTTCACTACCACACTACAGAAGGTTACCCCTTTACTATCACACTACAGACATATACCTTATTGTTTGTGGTACTTCACTTAGGCAGTTCTCAGTGAGGTATAGAGGGTCCAATCTTTGGAATGCAGCTGATCCTATGCTGAGGAAATCTCCATCTCTGCTTATTTTGAAAGCAAACTACAAAAAAATTCTCATATCCAAAAGTAGTAGATAGATAAATAGGTCATACATGTAGGGTATGCATTTGGTTATGTGGGTGGGTATGTTTGTAGGCAGGTGGGTGGGTTGTTATATATTATTATGTACGCAGTATACAGTATATGCATGTATGTGTACTGTGTGTATGTATGTTTGTATTAACACCCATCTTTTGAATGTATTCTGGTATTTCATAATATGCATATTTCTGTATTTTTGTACGTTTGATTTTATAAAACAGGGGAAGTTCTCGATAAGCCTCTAGGCTTGTAACTTCTCCTTCACAATCGTTATAACTTATTATGTATTGTTTTTACTTCCGTTTTAACTGTGTTAATAAACAAACAAACAAACAAACCCTTTACTATCACACTACAGACGGTTAACCATCTGAAAAGGGTTAAGTTGTGTGTGTGTGTGGGGGGGGGGGATGTGGGTCTGAGCTACAGGTCAGGGGTCAGCGATCTAACGTCACTCGCCATCAGCAAAGGCTAACGTTACAGATCCGGGGCAGCATTAGTCCTATACAGTAGTTTCCTGTGTACTCCATTACAGCCAGAGACTCCTAATGGGGGGGGGGGTGGGGGGGTGTGTGATTTACTACACAGACACTGGGAGGTACAATAACACGAGACCCACCTCCCTGCTCAGCTCTGTATGGGCGTGTCACTGCATCACTGCAAAGGTGCGAAGTGTGTGTGTGTCTGTGTGTGTGTGTGTGTACGTACTGTAAAGATGTATGTGTGTGTACATACTGTAAAGATGTGTGAGTGTGTGTGTGCGTGTGTGTGTGTGTGTATGGAATGCAAAAACAAAACATTGTGTACATGCGCTATCAGTGGATCTGACTCGTGGCTGTTTGAGGCAGCACTGTGTTGTGTTGTGCACCACCACCCCCACCCCCACCACTGCGCAAACAAGTACACACATACACACACACACACACACACACACACACACACACACACACACACACACACACAAAAGAGGAAAGAGCTGAGCCCAAAGATTGTTCTAATTTCCTGCTCTGTGATATTGATCGGGAGCTGTGGGGCAGACCATCACCAAGAGCCTGGTACACACACACACACACACACACACACACACACACACACACAGACACACACATTACACACACACAGAGAGACACACACACACATTACACACACACACACACACACACACAGAGACACAATCACATACACGCTCTCACACACACAAACACACACACAAAAATAGGGATGAGAAAGCATGTTGGGAGAGAGAGAGAGAGAGAGAGAGAGAGAGAGAGAGAGAGAGAGAAAGAGACAGGGATGGAAAAGCATGCGGGAGAGAGAGAAATGAGAAAGAGAGATAGAGAGAGAAAGGAGAAAGATAGAGGAGAAAGAGAGACAGGGATGAGAAAGCATGCTGGAGGGAGAGATAGAGAGAGAGAGAGAGAGAGAGAGAAAGAGAGACTGGGATGGAAAAGCATGCGGGAGAGAGAGAGGGAGAGAAAGGAGAAAGAGAGAGATAGAGAGAAAGGAGAAAGAGAGAGAGAAAGGAGAAAGAGAGAGAGACAGGGATGAGAAGGCATGCCGGAGAGAGAGAGGGATGAGAAAGCGTGTTGGAGAGTGAGAGAGAGAGAGAGAGAGAGAGAGAGAGAGAGAGAGAGAGAGAGAGAGAGAGAGAGAGAGATGTATAGGAGACGGAAAAGGAAGAACGTGAAACATGGACTTTAGTGAGAAGGACTGAGAGAGAGATGAAATCAGACATGTGAAGGTAGGCGTGTTAGAGAGCGTGTTCGAGAGAGAGAGAGAGAGAGAGAGAGAGAGAGAGAGAGAGAGAGAGAGAGAGAGAGAGAGAGAGAGACTACGCGGAACAGGAGGAAGGAGGTGAGAAACCGGGAGGCGCAGGAGAGAGCTGGAAGATTAGAGAAAATGGAGGATTAGGGAGGAGGAAGCCAGGGGAGGAGGGCAGGAGGTGAAGGAGACCATGTATGTAGATAAATAGAACAAGACTCACGGAGGTCTCCTCAATTCATCATGTGTGTGTGTGTGTGCGAGTGTGTGTGTGTGTGTGTGTGTGTGTGCGAGTGTGTGTGTGTGTGTGTGTGTGTGCGAGTGTGTGTGTGTGTGTGTGTGTGTGTGCGTGTGTGTGTGTGTGTGTGTGTGTGTGTGTGTGTGTGTGTGTGTGTGTGTGTGTGTGTGTGTGTGTGTGTGAGATTCCTGCAAGCTATTCGCCTCGACTGCGAACTCATTTCAGTGAGAAGATTTACTTCCAAATGTTCACGACAGCGTCTCAGGAGGTCTAGTGGTCGTCTGGTAATCGGGAAGGTTCCCGATTCGATTCCCGCTCCTCCCTCCCGGGAAGCGGCGTGTCCTTGAGTAAGACACTTAACCCCCCCCTAACTGCTCCCGATGAGCAGGTCTGCACCTTGTGGGTGGTCGCCTCCGCCGTCGGTGTGTGAACGTGAGGAACAGAACTTGTAAAGCGCTTTGGATTAAAAACGAATGAATGTTGATTAGAGTCTTGACGTTAAGTGGTTGTAGCTACGGCTGTGGGGGGGGGGCTGGAGACATGATCCAATAGACTTTTTTATATACGCCCGAGTAGTGATGCACCGATGTGAAAATTGTGGCCGATACCGATAACCGATATTAATATTGCTGTTCTGGCCGATACCGATATTTCTGTATGTCGATATCTCTGTATAGAAAACACTTTTTTATGATAATCAAATAAAGAGCTATTTTCCAAAACGCATACTTTTTTTTTTACTTTTGTAACTTATTTTCAGAAATGACTGATATTTTGAAACTATTTAAGGCCAAAACATGTATATAAAAAAATAAAAATAAAAAAAAAAACGTATTTTTTTATATCGGCCCTATCTTGATATCGGACCGATACCGATGTGTAAAGAAAAAACTGACATATCGGCCGATATTATATCGGCGGCCGATATATCGTGCACCACTACGCCCGAGTCTCCTGAAACACGGAGAGACCAACCCCAGGTCGATCGGCACTTTCTCTGCCGAGCTATAGTCGCTTTTCCGCACCGTGCCGATCGACTTGGGGTTGGTCTCTCCGTGTTCAGGAGACTCGGGCGTATAAAAAAAGTCTATTGGATGACGTCTCCAGTGCCCCCCACAGCCGTAGCGGTGGTCTATGCACCATTTACTTTGGCAATGCCAAGGGCAAAAGGAAATGCATACAGTTGATGGGAAATAAGTGTGTATCCAAACAGTTTCCCCGGCAACAGTATTCCACAGTGAAACCTCCTATAGCGACGTTTTGAGATTGAAGTGAAGATGAAGTGAGCAGCTACTTCGGCCACAGCCACGGCATCACAGTCCGTATCAAATATGTGGCGATAAGCAGAGAGAGAGAGAGAGGAGAGAGGAGAGGGAGGGAGAGGGAGAGGGAGAGGGAGAGGGAGAGGGAGAGGGAGAGGGAGAGGGAGAGGGAGAGGGAGAGGGAGAGGAGAGAGAGAGAGAGAGAGAGAGAGAGAGAGAGAGCGAGCGAAAGAGAGAGAGGCAGGCAAGTAGAGCTCAAATCTGCTCCAGTCACCAAGGTGTGAACAGAATAGACAGGGCTGTACGTTCACTTTTTATTTGCACAAGCACTGGTGGCACAAGGATAATACGTCTCTAAAATCTCCAAAAACTGTACATCTGCAGTGTGTGTGACGTGCATATCCAGAGATAGGTGCCACGCTGAGTGCCAGTGAGTATAAACAAGAAATTCTTGCTATTAACCTAATTCATTCCAATAATGATGTAGTGTAAGGAGGTAGCTTACCTATAATGATGTAGTATAAGGAGGTAGCTTACCAATAATGATGTAGTATAAGGAGGTAGCTTACCTATAATGATGTAGTATAAGGAGGTAGCTTACCTATAATGATGTAGTATAAGGAGGTAGCTTACCAATAATGATGTAGTATAAGGAGGTAGCTTACCAATAATGATGTAGTATAAGGAGGTAGCTTACCTATAATGATGTAGTATAAGGAGGTAGCTTACCAATAATGATGTAGTATAAGGAGGTAGCTTACCAATAATGATGTAGTATAAGGAGGTAGCTTACCAAGAATGATGTAGTGTAAGGAGGTAGCTTACCAATAATGATGTAGTATAAGGAGGTAGCTGACCAATAATGATGTAGTATAAGGAGGTAGCTTACCAATAATGATGTAGTGTAAGGAGGTAGCTTACCAATAATGATGTAGTATAAGGAGGTAGCTTACCAATAATGATGTAGTATAAGGAGGTATCTTACCAATAATGATGTAGTATAAGGAGGTAGCTTACCAATAATGATGCAGTATAAGGAGGTAGCTGACCAATAATGATGTAGTATAAGGAGGTAGCTGACCAATAATGATGTAGTATAAGGAGGTAGCTGACCAATAATGATGTAGTATAAGGAGGTAGCTTACCAATAATGATGTAGTATAAGGAGGTAGCTTACCAATAATGATGTAGTGTAAGGAGGTAGCTTACCAATAATGTAGTATAAGGAGGTATCTTACCAATAAGGGCCTTAAAAATGAACAAATACCAGTGTTTGTTGCTGCCTCTCCATCAGCGAGGACCAACCAACCTTCTCATCAAGGACACAGTGATGAGGGTCTTATCGATCATTAGTGATGAATCATTTGTGAGTCCAAGGATGTAAGGGTTGAGGCTGCGCCATGCCTATAAATGACATCACCATAGTCCAAGACTGACAAGACAACTCTCTTCCTACTAATCAAAGGAAAGCCGGTTCCGTTTCTGTATAGGAAGACAATTTTCCGTCGCAACTTGGGAGGCAAGGTTGTCCACATGGAATTTAACGTAAAGTATGGACTCCATGCAGACGGGGACATGGTTTTTAAATTGCACTAATAGACTAAAACTACCAAGTAGAGGCGCATCCCTTCACACAAAACAAAAAGATATGTATTTTCTGTGTATATGTAGTCACACGGGTGCTACTGTACTGCGGCCCATTCATTCGTCGTACAGAGCGATTCCTTCGTAGTACGTGTCGCGCTGTGCAGCCCTGATGGAGGCGATATCTCAGTATCTCCAGTCTGGCCCCTATTGCCCTCAGCACAGCACAGCACAGCCAGGGTTCCCACAGACATTGCTAAATGAAATTCAAGTACTTTCCCAAGCACTATTTTTCATTTTAAAAAGGGCATTTAAAAAGGATACAATTAACTTTTAAATGCATTTTTATTTATTTAATTTTTTTTATTGGAAAAGAAATCGGATCCAATATGTATGGCTTAAAAAAAAACAATTTCCGACAATTAGTTACACTTTAGATTAAAAGCATTTATTTCTTGATTGAGAACTATTTTATCACTGACGAACAACACTTTCAATGTGAATGGTTTATTTGAATTTCGAGGACTTTTTAAGCACCTTGTTAAAAAATTGGCTGTTTTCAAGGAATTCCAGGCCTTGACTTTTTTTTTGTAAAAAAAAATCAAGCACTTCAAGGACCTTGTGCAAACCCTGAGCACAGCACAGTAACACAGACAGAGTACACAGACAGAGCAGGGCAGAGCAGGGGCACCGGAGACCCTGAAGTGGTGTAGTAGACTAATCCACACACACACAGAGGAAATCTTTAATCAGGACAGAGATTACAGAGGAATGCACCGATCTAGCGGAGAGGGTGTCCCGAGATCACGGCACCACCATGACAACAACGCCTTAGTAAGCTCTCCAGATCACGCTATGAACACACACGTATAATATTATTACTACCGTAATCACAAATCACGTTAGATAATCCAATTGATGGTAAACGGTGCATTTATATATAGCAGCTTTTATCCAAAGCGCTTTACAATGTGTTCCTCACATTTTACCCGTTCACTGATGCACACCTGATGGCGGAGGCGACCGTGCGAGGTGCCAACCTGCTCATCGTGGGGCAGCGTAGGGGTCAAGGACACTTCGACACGCTGTCCGGTAGGCCTGCCACGATAACAAATTTTGCTGGGCGATTAATTGCCCCCGAAAATATCGCGATAAGCGATATTATTGCGACCGGTTAGAGAATTTTTTTTTGAGAAATTTATTTCCCAAAACTTTTATTTTGAAGCCCACCGCTCCGTCTTTTCCGGTGTTTTAGACTTTTATTTTGAAGCCCACCGACCGGACCGGAAGTATTGTTGTGATTATCCTAGCTTGCTGATGCTGCTGGTGGACTGGGGCCAGCTAACGTTAGCTTGCTGATGCTACTACTACTTCGACATGCTGCTAGTGGACTGGGGCCAGCTAACGTTAGCTTGCTGATGCTGCTGGTAGATCGACATGCTGCTAGTGGACGGGGGCCAGCTAACGTTAGCTTGCTGATGCTACTAGTAGATCGACATGAGCTAATGATAAAACAAATGTTGAGATTGTTGGTGAACAACTAACTTTAAGTTAGTTTTAACGTTAGCTACTAACGTTAAAACGCTAACGTTACACTACAAATAACGCTACTTGGTTAAAAGGAGCAACACTATTGAGAAATGTAGTTAAGCTATGTGGTGTTGCCCCACGGAGCTCCTGTGCTGTGCTCTCTGCTCTGTAGTAAAGCCAGCGGCCCGCCTCCCAACACGGACAGTGACTGACAAGGGGCACTGGTTCCGCCTCATTAAAACAAACGCGCAAATAGCAATTAATCGCGCCCGTCAAAATCATTGCATTAATTTTAATTATCGCGGCAATTAATCGATTTATTGCTTATCGCGGCAGGCCTACTGTCCGGGAATCGAACTGTGGGAACCTCCGGATTTACCAGACGACTGCTCTACCTCCCGAGCCGTTGTGGCCCCTCCCTGCATCAATTGATGCTCATCGCATGATTGGACTATGATGCTACTATGACGCCTGAATTTCCCCCAAAGGGGATCAATAAAGGAATATCCTATTTTTTTAACTGTGTCACGATTCCACGATGTGATTAAAAAGAGAGCCCTGCACCGGGGCCTGCAAATCATTTTTATAGAGTTTTATGTGAATCTGTGTGTCCAGTTCTTTGGTCATGGGTTCCAGTGACCGTTGCCTATACAGTAGTGGTGGGGGGAAATATCGATACGTAGTAGTATCGCGATACTGTATCGATACAGGGACGCCAAGTATCGATATTTAATTATTTATTTATTTATTTATATATATAAATATATATTTATTTTTTGTATAAGGAAGTTGCATTGTTCATTTCAATACCTGTAATAGTACAGTAGTCCACACACGTGTGCATTCAGTTAAGTCGGAATATGACTGTAATACAAACAGTTCAGTTTGTCAGGTACATGCAACACAGATTACAGTGTTGACATCTGTCTGCTTGAGAAAATACCGGCATGTTCTGCAATCAAAATGATTGAAGTGAGATGAACAGACTGAACTTTATTTTATTAGATAAAACATGTTGACAAAAGGTAATAAATCGCAATATATCGCAATATTAATATCGCAATACTCAGCATATCACAATATATTTTTAGTATCGCAATACTATCGTATCGTGACTCAAGTATAGTGATAGTATCGTATCGTGAGGCCTCTGGTGATTCCCACCGCAAACCTTCAGCTGGTTACATTCAAACACAACACTTGTTGACAACAAACACAAGCTAAAGTCTGATTGGAAAACGAGCTCTATATGCTGATGACGACTCTCCTGGTCTCTAGAGGAACAGGTGGTGGTGGAGACAGAGGCAGGCTGGCAAGCCCAAGGCAGCGGGGCATAAGAGCAGCCTGGCAGGGGGTTGGCATCTGGGCACCAGGGTTAGAAGAGGCTACCCGAGCCCATCTGTGTGCACCCACTCACACGGGACAGGAGAGGAGAGGAGAGGAGAGGAGAGGAAGAGAGGAGAGGAGAGGAGAGCGGAGGAGAAGAGAGGAGAGAGAGAGAGAGAGGAGAGGAGAGGAGAGGAGAGGAGAGGAGAGGAGAGGAGAGGAGAGGAGAGGAGAGGAGAGGAGAGGAGAGGAGAGGAGAGGAGAGTGGGAGAGGAAGGGTTAGGGGAGAGGAAGGAAGGAAGAGAGGAGAGGAAGGGAGAGAAGAGGAGAGGAAGGGAGAGGAAGGAAGGGAGGAGAGGAGGGGAGAGGAAGGGAGAGGAAGGAAGAGAGGAGAGGAGGGGAGAGGGGAGAGGAGAGGAGGGGAGAGGGGAGGGGAGAAGAGAGGGGAGAGTGGGAGAGGAAGGGAGAGGGGAGAGGAAGGAAGAGAGGAGAGGAGAGGAAGGGAAAGAAGAGGAAAGGAAGGGAGAGGAAGGAAGAGAAGAGAGGAGTGGAGAGGGGAGGGGAGGGGAGAAGAGAAGAGGGGAGAGTGGGAGAGGAAGGGAGAGGGGAGAGGAAGGAAGGAATAGAGGAGAGGAGAGGAAGGGAGAGAAGAGGAGAGGAAGGGAGAGGAAGGAAGAGAAGAGAGGAGAAGAGTGGAGTTGCAACAGTCTGAGAACCTGTGACAGGCTGACGACAGCTGTACAGTGGCATCTAACCGAACTACAAATCTATAAAAACAAGATGATGAAAGCAAAAAAAAAAAAAAATAGCCCAACCAGTGTAAACTTGTTTTGCTGGACTAAACACAATATAGAGTAAAGCCGTCGTCCCTCGGTGTTGCAGCGTGTACGATGTTCTCGTAGCCCCAATGACCTGCTTTATACTTTCAATGTAGCTCAATTTGGGATTTCTATTGATTTTCCACAAGAACTTTTTTCGGGTAAGATTATGCCAATTATGCTTATATAAAGCAGGCCGATAGGAAAATGATGAAACATGGCCGACAGGAAAGAGGCTCAGGTGAGCTCTCTAGAATGTATGGCGTCAATGGTCGTTATCACAATTCCACTTGATAACGATATACATATTTAGAGAACATCATACCTTTGATTAAGTAATAATTACACCTATTGATATACCAGTGTGTAGGGAAGAGCTCTCCATTCATTGAGCCGGCCATCTTCCTCACCGCAGGAAAACACAGGAGAGTATACATACACACGCGCACACATACATACACACACACACACGCACATACAAAGACAGTGTTCTGATAACGCAGTAGGTAACAACCCCAACAGGGACAATGGTTAAAAAATTAGAGGGAGGATAGAGAGAGGGAGGATAGAGAGAGAGAGAGGGAGGATAGAGAGGGAGGATAGAGAGAGGGAGGATAGAGAGAGAGGAGAGAGAGAGAGGGAGGAGAGAGAGAGAGAGGGAGGATAGAGAGAGAGGGAGGGGAGAGAGAGGGAGATAGAAAGAGACAGAGAGAGAGAAAATAGAGAGAAAGACAGGAAGAGAGAGAAAGAGAGGAAAATTGTGAGAGAGCGAAAGAGAGATAAAGAAAAAGAGACAGAGAGAGAAAGAAAGAGCAGGAGAGAGAGAATAGAGAAAGAGAGAGAAAGAGAGAGAGAGAAAGAGAGAAAGGCAGGCGGGCAGGTAGAACGTGCCGAGACTAAGAAACACAGGCCTTTTGAAATCCCTTCACCGCAGTGGACACATGTGAGGAGGTGTGAGGAGTGAGGAGGCCGTGCCAGGCCCTGTGGGCCCCGACACGGTTCAAATGGTTTCCTCACCCTCACCTGTCGTCTCGATGAAGCGGATGCACTTGTCGATGAAGACGGGGATGGGCCGCTCCAGGCTGACCACGTTGACCAGCGGCACTCCGAAGTAGTTGCTCTCGATGGGCTTGGAGATGGAATGCCTGGGCTTGGGTCTCGTTTTCTGGAGGGATTAAAGAGAAAATATGTCAAAGAAATGTTTCTGCATCATTTCAGCCGGGGAGACCCTGAGATCGACTCCCGACACAGTTCTGTTGACGTAGGTAGGTAGGTAGATAGGTAGGTAGGTAGGTAGGTAGGTAGGTAGGTAGGTAGGTAGGTGGGTAGGTAGATACTAGCTAGCTAGGTATGTAGGTAGGGACTAGAGAGGTAGGTAGGGACTCGATAGGGAGGGAGGGAGGTAGGTAGCTACTAGAGAGGGAGGTAGGTAGGCAGACAGCTAGCTAGCTAGCTAGCTAGCTAGGTAGGTAGATAGCTAGGTAGGTAGATAGCTAGCTAGCTAGCTAGGTAGATAGATAACTAGGTAGGTAGGTAGATAGGTAGGTAGGTAGGTAGGTAGGTAGGTAGGTAGGTAGGTAGGTAGGTAGGTAGGTAGGTAGCTAGGTAGATAGATAGCTAGGTAGGTAGATAACTAGGTAGGTAGGTAGATAGCTAGGTAGGTAGATAGATAGCTAGGTAGGTAGATAACTAGGTAGGTAGGTAGATAACTAGGTAGGTAGGTAGATAGCTAGGTAGGTAGGTAGATAGCTAGATAGGTAGGTAACTAGGTAGGTAGGTAGATAGCTAGGTAGGTAGGTAGATAGGTAGATAGCTAGGTAGGTATGGACTGGAGTGGGAGGAAGGTAGGTAGGTAGGTAGGTAGGTAGTGTGGGATATAGTGGATATCCTGAAGAACGTTCTCAGTCAACCGAGATCCAGTTAATAACAAGGTTTATTAGCCAGACAGATAGAAATATACACATAGTATTTAGAGAGAATGGCTGAGGCTCTCGCCCTAGGGTATGTACAGTTGCTATTGCATGCACTCATCTGTGTTTCACCACACACATGAGTGCATGCTTACCAACTGTCCGTCTGCAACACTACTATCACCGACATCTAAGAAGGGAGATCCCCCCTTGAACGGCCCTTCTAAGGTTTCTCTCCTCCACATTGCCTGTGGAGCTTTTTTTCCCTATTGTTAGGTTTTAGTGAGTTTTTCCTTACCTTCGCGTGGGGTATGTCTGGGAGTGTTGCATTCATTCATTTATTTGCATTCATCTAGTGTTCTTGTTCTGTTCTTGACTTATTGTTATGTTGTCTTCTTGACTTGTTTAAAGAAGACCTGTACGGCCCATGGGGACATTAACGTGTGTAAATAAATTTGATTGATTTGATTTGATCAGCTGAAATGACCCAGGTAGAGAAGATCGATTGTTGTCGGGAGGAGCCCTATATAGTGAAACGGGGGGGGGGGGGACACTCACATGATGGGTCAAACGAGTTAGGGGGGGGGGGGGGGGGGGGAACAGGATAGGGGACAAAGGAGAAGGGAGGGGGATGTCTTTACATGAGTTGGGGAATCAATATATTATTCCACAGTAGGTAGGTAGGTATGGACTGGAGTGGAGTGGGAGGTAGGTAGTACCGTAGTAGGGCACAAGTAATCGAGTACTCTCATGAATTAGCTACTGTATATCTATCATTAGCTATCTACCAGAGGCACACGTTTCATAAACCACACGAGGTGAGTAAGTTCTCCTGACGGGGATTTTGTTTCCAATTCGGGCGTCGTTCTTAAAATGACAAGCGCTTCGATGGTTGCCCCTGACCTTATGATTATTACAGACACGTGATCTTATTGTATTAGTATATCTACTTACATGGACACCTAACGGCGAGTACAACCACCACCGCACACACACACACAACACCCTCTCTACAGATTCCTTCCAACTTTACACTGATAAGCTATCATACATTCCTGTCTTGTGCCCTGGCGTATCTGTGTGTGTGTGTGTGTGTGTGTGTGTGTGTGTGTGTGTGTGTGTGTGTGTGTGTGTGTGTGTGTGTGTGTGTGTGAGATGCGAGCGTGTGATACACATCTCCGTTCCACCAGTCACCTCGCCACGCTCTCTATCTATGCCCTCCTGCCTTCTCTCTCTCTCTATCCATGCCCTCCTGCCTTCTCTATCTATGCCCTCCTGCCTTCTCTCTCTCTATCCATGTCCTCCTGCCTTCTCTCTCTCTCTCTATCCATGCCCTCCTGCCTTCTCTCTCTCTCTCTATCCATGCCCTCCTGCCTTCTCTCTCTCTCTCTCTATCCATGCCCTCCTGCCTTCTCTCTCTCTCTCTCTATATCCATGCCCTCCTGCCTTCTCTCTCTCTCTCTCATCCATGCCCTCCTGCCTTCTCTCTCTCTCTCTCTCTCTATCCATGCCCTCCTGCCTTCTCTCTCTCTCTCTATCCATGCCCTCCTGCCTTCTCTCTCTCTCTCTCTATCCATGCCCTCCTGCCTTCTCTCTCTCTCTCTCTATCCATGCCCTCCTGCCTTCTCTCTCTCTCTCTCTATCCATGCCCTCCTGCCTTCTCTCTCTCTCTCTATCCATGCCCTCCTGCCTTCTCTCTCTCTCTCTATCCATGCCCTCCTGCCTTCTCTCTCTCTCTCTCCTCTCTCTCTCTCTCTGTCTCTCTCTCTCTACTGCAGCCCTCAGATAATCGCACCTCTTCATTCATCGTTTAATTACTTTCAGACTGCCGTTGGCCTGTAAGGAGACCTCTCCGATACACTCCTCCCAGCGCACACCTCCTACATCCTCGTATCACAGGAGGATCAACGACAGACTAGTAATTGTACCGCATGCTTTAACAAGTGTCGGTGGGAGAGTTTTGTAGCCACCCCCCGCCCCACACCACCCCCTCTCTAGTAAGTCCGTCCGTTAGCCCCCCCCCTCGAGGGTCAGCCCTGGCAGGCTGAGGTGGCGAGGCGGGCCCCGCCTGTACGGTTGGCTGGGCATAGAGACTGCAGAGCACAGTCTCTGACAGACAGACAGACAACCAGACAGGGGGGGGGGGGGGGGGGGGGGGGGGGGGGGTAGGAAGGAGGTGCTCATTAGAAGGAAAGAGCCTGGCCTGCCCTCTGTTCTGGACCCTGACCTCAGTGCACACACACACACACACACACGCATACAAAAACTCACTGCACACACACACACACAAAAACTCACAAGAGAACACGCAGAGGAACACGGCAGAAACAAGCCGAGACCTCGCCGGTTGTTTTTCTCGCCCGCCTGAGGCCTGGATCCTCCTCTCTCTCTCTCTCTCTCTCTCTCTCCTCTCCCTCTCTCCCTCTCTCCCTCTCTCGTCTATCGCTCTTCACTTGTTTTAATCCGAGAGCCGTCTCTCCCTCATTAGATCAGGCTCCTACCCAGGGTTCCTTACATAATAACCCACGGTCCAAGACTAAACCATTTTAATAACCCGTGGACTCATAAAACCATGCCTGACTGTCCTAATGCAGGCATTCCTTTACTTAACGCCCTCCCTCCCTCCCTCCCCTTCAGCCTCCCTTCTTACTTCCCTCCCTCCCTCCCTCCCTCCCTCCCTCCCTCCTCCCTCCCTCCCTCCCTCCCTCCCTACCTACGAGGAGTGGGAGTGTGATCGATTACTCGAGTACTCGCCGTTTCCAACTGAACTCGAGTGGTTTTAGAGGGAACTCGCCTTTTTCTTTAATTATTTGGTTATCAATTTTACGTCCACAAAGGTTTTTGCCACTGAATGGAAATCTCGCTCTGAAATCCTGCAAGGATTTTGTTGTTTGCGTTGGAATAAAGCTAGCTAAAACAGATAAAACAGCTAGCTAAAACAGATAAAAACAGCTAGCTAAAACAGATAAAAACAGCTAGCTAAAACAGATAAAAACAGCTAGCTAAAACAGATAAAAACAGCTAGCTAAAACAGATAAAAACAGCTAGCTAAAACAGATAAAAGAGCTAGCTAAAACATAAAAACTAGCTAAAACAGATAAAACAGCTAGCTAAAACAGATAAAAACAGCTAGCTAAACAGATAAAAACAGCTAGCTAAAACAGATAAAAACAGCTAGCTAACAGATTAAAAAACAGCTAGCTAAAACAGATAAAAACAGCTAGCTAAAACAGATAAAAACAGCTAGCTAAAAACAGATAAAAACAGCTAGCTAAACAGATAAAACAGCTAGCTAACAGATTAAAACAGCTAGCTAAAACAGATAAAAACAGCTAGCTAAAACAGATAAAACAGCTAGCTAAAACAGATAAAAACAGCTAGCTAAAACAGATCAAAACAGCTAGCTAAAACAGATAAAAACAGCTAGCTAAAACAGATCAAAACAGCTAGCTAAAACAGATAAAAACAGCTAGCTAAAACAGATCAAACAGCTAGCTAAAACAGATCAAAACAGCTAGCTAAAACAGATAAAAACAGCTAGCTAAAACAGATAAAAACGGCTAGCTAAAACAGATCAAAACAGCTAGCTAAAACAGATAAAAACGCTAGCTAAAACAGATAAAACAGCTAGCTAAAACAGATCAAAACAGCTAGCTAAAACAGATCAAAACAGCTAGCTAAACAGATAAAAACAGCTAGCTAAAACAGATAAAAACAGCTAGCTAAAACAGATAAAAACAGCTAGCTAACAGATTAAAACAGCTAGCTAAAACAGATCAAAACAGCTAGCTAAAACAGATAAAAACAGCTAGCTAAAACAGATCAAAACAGCTAGCTAAAACAGATAAAAACAGCTAGCTAAAACAGATAAAACGGCTAGCTAAAACAGATAAAAACGGCTAGCTAAACAGATAAAACAGCTAGCTAAAACAGTGGTTTGTGTTTGTGCATTTCCAATGATGCCAACAACATGTCGCCCCCTTTGCGTAGCGTTCATAGAATATTGATATGGAAGAAGACTGAAGTTGTGGCTAGCTAATGGTTAACGTTAGTTGTGCTACCGTTACATGGACCCAAACTAAATCTACCTAGCTATCTACCTAGTTCCTCTTCTGCATTGACTAGATCTCTGATTACTGTGAGCCTGCCATTTCCCCTGCACAATCCTTACACATGCAGTCATTAGCT
>NC_140165.1:314651156-314722241 GCF_963971535.1 Notolepis coatsorum
CCAACAACACACGTTAATGTCCCCATGGGCCGTACAGGTCTTCTTTAAACAAGTCAAGAAGACAACATAACTGACCCCTATTAGTCGACTAATCGGTCGAAAGGAGCCGTAGTCGACTGGCCAACCTCTTAGTCGAATATATAAATAAAAAAAAAAAAATTATCGTTCTTTCCAAAAGAAAGAAGGCCTAGAAGCGTGGCTAACGCTAATGGCACGCATACCAGAGGCTAACTGCCTACGAAAACAGGCACAGAGGCACTGAAAGAGGATTTCACTCGTCTAATGAACACACTAGACTAGACACATATCAAGATGTATCCATCAGTGGACCAATTGCATGCTTTTGCAGAAGACAAGAAGCCTTCAGTCGACTCCTTCAGACATTAAGCACCCCCCACAGCCCAAATGGAATGATAAATTTTTTTTAGGAAATATTATACAATTTTTTTTCTTTTTCTTTTAACCAAAAAAAAAGGCTCTCGAAGCTGACTAATGGCACATTTTGGCCAATCATAGTCGACCATCCAAATCCTTAGTCGGGGACAGCCCTAGTCTACTATCATGCACTCATTCTACTATACTAATAATATTAGACATATTATGTCTCTAATACTATGCACTCAACACTGCAGCGCCCAAGTTTCAGCACTGTTTGATGAACATTGTTACTCAGCTGTAAGAGTTGTACCCTTCCTGCTGACTTGTCACACAGAACTTGTAAGTCGCTTTGGATAAAAGCGTTCAGCTAAATTACTAAATGTAAATGTATAGGGTTGGGTAAAAAATTTCGGTACCTTTACATGTTTAGTATAAGAGTGTAATATACTAGACAAGAGGGAGCCTTTTCCGCAAATATATATATATTACTGTCCGGCCTCTTGGGTCTTTGGAAATACCAGACGAGGTCAGAGGTCATGAGGTCATCATCAGGAGGGTCATATTTACAGAGGACGGCCAGATAATGTTGATATTTGAACATTTACAAACATAATACACGATCATGCGATTTATTTTGTGTGGTGCGTTACAACTATAAATAACGAAATGTTCTAAATAAATGTTGAAATTGAGAAGTTTGGACGTGTTTTTTTTTTTTTACAACAGAATGTTTTGTTGTAGTTAAGTACCGTTGGGTACCGATACCGAATTCCAGGAACTGGTACAGGTACCGGTTCAAATGTGAACGGTACCCAACCCTAGTAGTAGCCCTTGCCGAGGGAGGAATTTCAGTTTAAAAGTATAATAATAATAATATTAATAACAACCGCCCTCTGTTTTTAATAAACCAACACACTCACCTTTGTCGTTCTGCGCAGGCTCCTGAGGATGTTCCTCCTCTTGGGGTCCTCGCTCTCCTCGTTGATGGAGTTCTCCTTGTGGGCGCCGCTCAGCTCGTCCTGGCTGGCCTTGGGCGGCCCGCCCATCTCGTCGTCGCTGCCGATGGAGAAGCTGGTCCTGAAGCTGCTGAACTTGCCCAGCCGCTTGGACCGGTCCCTGTAGAGCTTGGGCTTCACCCCGATGGCCGACATCTTCCTCCGGCGCTCCAGCGAGCTGCTGTCCGCCTCGCTGTCCGACCCGTTGCCCCCGCCGCCGTTGGCGTGACCCTTGTTGGCGTTGCGGATGGTGATGATCTTGCCCTGCGTGCTGTCGTGGGGCACCGAGTAGATGTTCTCCTCCTCCGTGGGCCGGGGCTTACTCACGGCGTCCGCGGGCTCCGCGTAGTCGGACGGGTCGTAGCCGCCGTCGCTGCCCGGCGCCCAGGAGACGGCTTGGGGTAAGGAGCGCCTGTTTGTGCCGCCGCCGCCCCCCTGCTGCTGATCCATGTAGGGCCCGAGGTTGACTTTACGCACCGGTTTGGGCTTCACCTGCGGGGGCACCTTGTTGTTGAGCTTGCTCTCGAAGCTGCCGATCTCGTGGATGACGGAGAAGGCGTCGCTGGAGTCCAGGTCCGGGAGCTTGAAGCCGCCCATGTGGCCGCTCAGGGACTCCTCGCGGAGGGTCGGGCAGGGCGGCGACGGGTCCACGTCGTCCTCCGAGTCCAGCAGCGTGTTCACGGGACTCGGCGAGCCGCAGCGGGGGCTGATGCTCTCGTTGGTGCACGCCTCGGCCACGTTGTCGTACATGTGCGTGGCCTCCACGATGGTGCGCTGCTCCACCACCTCCTTGAGGAAGGGCTGGAACAGGTCTATCTTGTGGAGCCCGCCCACCACGCCGCCGTGCCCGCATATCACCGTGTTGAACCGGGCGTCTATCTCGTGGGCCAGGTCCTCCCCCTGGGTGACCTGCTCCCGGGCCGACTCCGAGTCCGACAGCTCCATCTGGCTCTCGCCCACCGCCAGCAGCTGCACCGGGATGATGTCCTGCACCTCGCACAGGAAGGCACACAGGGTCTCCAGGGAGGCCTTGCGTCGGGCAGAGTACACCGCGATGTAGCCGTGCACCAGCCCGCTCTTGCGGAGGGAGAAGGAGGAGTGGTAGGAGAGGAGCGAGAGCTCGATGTTGGGCCTCTGGGTGCCCACGCTGAGCTCCAGGAGCACCGAGGTGCCGCTGCTCAGGCTGGAGGCCGGCCGGCAATGCTGGGGCAAGACGAAGGGGGCGAGGAGCTGGTCCAAGTCGTACGTGTCGCCGCACATCAGGCACATGACTATCCGCAGGTCCGCCTCCGGGTTGGCCGGCGCCTGGGAGTCCCTGTAGGCGGAGACGGGCGGGGGTAACGAAGGGGAGGTGCTGCCCACGCTCCTCCGGGAATCCAAGAGCCGATTTAGCATCTGGTTGATCTGCCTCTCGTTGACATTGCGCCCGTAGCCTATGCCCGGGGAGGCGGGGTCCAGGTAGGCGCTCTGCAGCTTCCCGGCCACCTGCTGCCCCTGGTGGATGAGGATCTGAGCCGTCTCCCCGCCTATGTCCCCGATGGAGCCCACCCCCCGCTTGGTGACCAGGAGGAGGGACAGCGGGAGCTGAGCCGAGCTGTTTTCCCGTTCCCTCCGGCTCAGGGTCGACTCCCTGAGCTTCTCTATACACTCCACGACGTAGGCGAGGGACTCCTTGGAGTTGTACAGACACAAGACGCCGTGGGGCGTGAAGGTGGACGTGTGGAAGGAGTTGACGGGCAGACGCACGTTGCCCTCGATGGGTCGCAGGGCCAACTCGTACATCTTTCCGTCGAGCACGTACCGGTCGTCGCTGGTGCACAAGGCCCGTATCTCGTTGGCCATCTCTCTGGCCAGCCCGTCTTTGCCCAGGATGACGAGGTTTATCCGGTCTGCCCTGCCCCCCTCCGCCCGGTGGCTGTCCGAGGAAGGGTAGCGGGTGGGAAACCTGGAGGCCAGCACCTGCTCTATCTTACTGTCGACGCAGTGGGGGCTGTTGGGACAAGTCTCTTTCGTGGGGTGGTACACAAAGTGGATGTGTTTCAACACCAGGGCGTCCCGCTCCGCCTGCAGCTTCTGCAGCGCTTTGAACCGTTGCTCCTCCCCCAACACCTCCTGGATGGCGCCCATTTTCTCCTTGCTCGGCTTGGCGTCCACCTCCAGCTCGTAGAACAGCTCGGAGTACTCAAGGAGCAGCTCCTGGAAGTCCTCTTTGGCTCGGTCGATGATCTCCTTCTGGTGCTTGTTGTAGATGTCCAGGTATTCGTTCTCGTCCAGCCACTGGTAGAAGTCCTCGTTCATGATGAAGCTCCGCGCCTCCTCCCAGGGCTTGCCGGCCGTGATGAACGGCGACACGCTCAGCTTCTCCTTGAACTCCCACCTCATCTCCGCCCGCTTGCGCTCGTTGCGCAGCTGCTCCAGGTGGCACTCGTAGACGGCCTCGGCCGCCGGCGTCTCCAGGAGGTCCTGGGGGATCCGGTCGTCGTCCGCGATGTCGATGTGCGCCGTGGTCTCCCAGGGGGTGTCGTCCAGCACCACGAACCACTGGGAGAAGTCCCTCTTGGTCTCCAGGACCTTCTGGACGCCGGACCAGCTGAGGTGGTCGATCTCGTCCAGCTCGGGGACCAGCAAGGACAGGGCTTGGGGCAAGGTGCCGTGATAAGCCTTCCGACGTTTCTCTATGTGCTCCTGTTTGAGTCGGTGGACGTGCTGCTGGAAGAGCTTCTTGGCCTTCGCCGTGCCCTCCAGGAAGACGTAGTCCTTGTACTCCGTGGACGTCTGCATGCGGCGGCTGATGTTGGGCCACGACTCGTTGTGGTGCTTCACGATGCGCGTGACCAGCCACTCGTAGCGGTCTTTGGCCGAGGCGATCTGCTGACTCTGCTGCTTCAGCGACTCGAAGTACGGCACGATCTTGGGCTTGCCCCGGCCCTTGTCCAGCAACTGGACCAGCGTGAGGAAGGCCAGGTCGACGTTGACGTTGGACCGCGCCGACGTCTCCACCACCTGCAGGTTCTTCTTGGCGAGGGCGAAGGTGTGCGAGTCCTTGATGTAGCGCTCCACGCCCTCGTCGCACTTGGTCAGCACCAGCACCACGGGTCTCTTCGTCTTGGCCAGTTGGTTCCAGAGGTTGGTGACGAACTTCATCTGGTCCTCGAAGCTGCGGTTCATGCCCCGGCTGACGTCCACGCACAGCAGGTAGCCGTCCACCGTCAGCTTGCCCTCGGGCATCTGCTTCTGCTCAAAGTCCTGCTCCAGCCCCAGCTGGTCCGTGCAGAAGTACATGAGCTTCTCGGCCGAGGCCAGCTTGGCGGAGGCCGCCCGCTTGATGTACGGCTGCAGCGCCGTGCTGCGGTGCGGCTGGAACGTCTGGTCGTCGATGAACTCCGTCTGCTCCACCACGTGCATCCGCGACTCGGTGCAGCCGTCCTCCGACGAGCGGCCGGACTCGCCCCAGAACAGGAAGTGGTCGTTGTTGACCACGCGGCCGCCGAAGTCGCTGGTGCTGAGCACGGAGGTGTGGTCCAGGTAGAAGTCGTCGGCGCTGGGCCGGACGAAGCGGTTGCACAGGCACGACTTGCCCACGCCACACTGGCCCTTCTCCTTCTCGGTGCCCGACAGGCCCACCACCACCAGGTTGTAGATGGGCGCCCGGACCTCTTGCTTTTTGGCCATCATCATCATCGCTCGCGGCGGACGCTCATCGCGCCATGCTGGCCACGCGCTCTAGGGGGAGGAGGAGGAGGAGGAGGAGGAGGGTGCCGCGGAGGCGGGGTTTCCATGCAAGAGGACTTCACTGGGCTGAGGTCTGCGCCTGGAAAACAGACGGAGAAAGAAAGAGACGGGAAGAATATGATTAGATCACGGGAATCAATAAGAGGTAAACTATTTCTCCTCCTCTGAATTCCTTCCGTGGGCCCCGTGTGCCGTTAATAAAGTTTAATCTCTGATCCCATTTCAACGCATAATGTTTCCTGTAGAGATTGAGGTCAGTGTGGCAAAGCTTCTGGAATGCCACCCTGGAGTGGACGTTACTTAATGGCAGCTAGCAGGCGATTTCTCTCCATTTAACTCAAGTGTGATATACTGTCGCCAGTGCGGGCGGCTGCAGTAGTACAGTAACACAACAGTCCTACTGTACGACGTCGCCAGGGCTGGTCGCCATGTTCACTGAAGCTCATCATTATCTCACATCTGACAATATGGCAATTCCTTTTCATGTGTAAACTACTTGGCATTAATAAAGACCTTTCTGATTCTGAGAGAGAGAGAGAGAGAGAGAGAGAGAGAGAGAGAGAGAGAGAGAGAGAGAGAGAGAAAGAAAGAGAAAGAGAGAGAGAGATGGAAGGTAAAAGTGTGTGAGAGAGAGATGGAAGGTAAGAGTGAGCGAGGGAAGGTAAGAGTGAGTGAGAGAGAGAGAGAGAGAGAGAGAGCAGAGAGAGATGGAAGGTAAGAGTGTGTGAGAGAGAGATGGAAGGTAAGATGAGCGAGGGAGATGGAAGGTAAGAGTGAGCGAGCGAGAGAGAGAGAGAGAGAGAGAGAGAGCTCAGTTCACTGAAGCCCTACTACACGGTATATATACTGTATGTGTTTTAGCAAATCATTATCTCTCATTGACAGTATGGCTGGGCTGTGTCTAACCGCCAGCAACAGTTCAATCAAGTCACGCGGGGAGCCAGTTATCGCAGAAGTCACACATGCTTGAGCACACAAAACATACACCCCCCCCCCAGACCACGCACTCACACAAACACGCTCAAACCCGTGCACGCAAATTGAAAGTCACACATCAGTCAAGAGATGAAAGCTCAGATAAGTGTTCCATAGCGCCGCTCACTAATTGGCCGACTGGGGAAAGGAAAGCCGACTGCCTGTTGGCCGTCTCATCTCCATAAGAACAAAAACACGTTTGCCTCCATTTACCATCAAACAACACTCCGCGGACGGGAGATCGGCACGGGCTTATGTGCCTTCACTAATTATGATGTCTCTCTCTCTCTCTACACATATTTACCTACTGATGTAAGCACTGTGGCAACTCGGTGGCATACCGTCAGGACGGGACGCACACGGATGCTGTTTTCATCCATGCCTCGGGTGTCCCGACTATTCCCTGAACCTACAGTAACAAGCGTGTTCACGGTCACCACCACACTACTGTTGCCACTGGCAGATCAAAGACTATGAGCGAGAGAGACACACACATAGAGAGAGAGACACACACATAGAGAGAGAGAGACACACACAGAGAGAGAGAAACACACACATAGAGAGACACACACATAGAGAGAGACACACACATAGAGAGAGAGAGACACACACAGAGAGAGAGAGACACACACATAGAGAGAGACACACACATAGAGAGAGAGAGAGACACACACATAGAGACACACACACACACACACACAAAGAGACAGACACAGAGAGAGAGAGAAACAGTGATGCACGATATATCTGCCGATATGGCAGTTTTTTTTACACATCAGTATCGGTCCGATAAAGATATATATTTTTTTTAATCTTTAAAAAACAATTTAACATGTTCTGGCCTGAAATATTTTCTAAATAGTCATTTCTGAAAATATGTTACAAAAGTCAAAATAAAAATGCGTTTTGGAAAATAGCTCTTTATTCGATTATCATAAAAAAGTGTTAGATAGCGACATCGGTAAATATCGTTATCGGCCAGAACAGCAATATTAATATCGGTTATCGGCATCGGCCACAATTTTCACATCGGTGCATCACTGGAAACACACACACAAACACAGAGAAGGAGACACTTCGAGAGAGACAAGAGAAACTTAATTAAATGAAATGGTGCATTTATATAGCGCTTTTATCCAAAGCACTTTACAATTTCTGTTCCTCACATTCACTCACCGACGGCGGAGGCGACCATGTAAGGTGCCGACCTGCTCATCGGGAGCAATTAGGGGTTAAGTGTCTTGCTCAAGGACACACACACACAGAGCTACACACAAGAGCTACACACAGAGAATCAGTCATACTGTTTTGATAGATGATAGGGTCCTTTCTTAATAGCGGGGCTTGTAAGGAATGAGAGGTCCGGCAAGACAGAGCCCTGAGACAGGCAAGACAGAGCCCTGAGACAGGCAAGACAGAGCCCTGAGACAGGCAAGACAGAGCACTGCAGTATGACGCCACCCCAGCCACCTCATTGTAACTGATACGTGAATTTAGTAAAACACACATTAAAACGGCTGTTAATGATGAATGGCTCTTTTGACAGAGTGAGAGCGAGAGTGAGAGAGAGAAAGAGAGAGAGACCTACAGTGGTCAGTTCACGCTGCAGATAAAAACATGTTCTCACGCTGCCAGGTAGCTGCTACCGCAAGGTAAAGTCTTCTTCTCTAGTCTAATTTTAAAAACCGGAGAGCGGCTAATTGATGTACACAAAGGCTGACGTTTATGGCGAAGCCTTGAACAGCTTAGCGGCAGAGAGAGAGAGAGAGACGGAGAGAGAGAGAGAACATTCCAATCAGACCGTATTATCATTTCAGAGGCAGGTGCCTCAGTCAGCCACAGAACGCCGTGGAAATCGATATCAAAAAGAATGTCTCGTGTTTTGATATTTGTCGTGGGGAAAACGTGCATGAAACCTTTGAACAAAGGACTCGGAGACTAATAATCAGGCGTGTGCATGTGAGCGACGTGCATGCGTGCCTGAGCTCAGTGGTCGATACGCCGGAATGGCAATAGAACAACAGGAAGTCATGGTTAATTCATGGGAACCTCTCTCTTCTCATGGATCTGTAAGCGGGACGTATGTTTTGAGTGCGAGCGAGTCTTTTTGCGTATCGAATGTATGCATTCGCCGACACGCCCGAGAGAGAGAGAGCCTGTGATCGATGGACACATCCAGTCGGGAGAGAAATAAGTGGAGCAGCGTGCGGCCACCACCGCTGTGGGGGTCCCGTATCCAGCTTGCGTCAGCAGGCTGGGCGAGGCTCGAGAGGAGAGAACAGAGGAGAGGAGAGGAGGAGAGGAGAGGAGAGGAGTAGAGGCAGGAGAGGAGAGGAGAGGAGAGGAGAGGAGAGGAGAGGAGAGGAGAGGAGGCGGGGAGAGGAGAGGAGAGGAGGGGAGGGGAGAGGAGAGGAGAGGAGAGGAGAGGAGAGGAGAGGAGAGGAGAGGAGAGGAGAGGAGAGGAGAGGAGAGAGGAGAGGAGAGGAGAGGAGAGGAGAGGAGAGGAGAGGAGAGGAGGAGAGGAGAGGAGAGAACAGAGAAGAGGAGAGGAGAGGAGAGGAGAGAACAGAGAAGAGGAGAGGAGAGGAGAGGAGAGGAGAGGAGAGGAGAGGAGAGACAGAGAAGAGGAAAGGAGAACAGAGGCGAGGCGGGGAGAGGAGAGGAGAGAACAGAGAAGAGGAGAGAAGGAGAGGAGAGAACAGAGAAGAGGAGAACAGAGAAGAGAAGAGGAGAGGAGAGGAGAGGAGAGAGAAGACAGGACAGGAGAGGACCGAGGAGAGGGAGAACAGAGGAGAGGAGAGAAGGAGAGGAGAGAAGGAGAGGAGAGGCTTGCACCGCACTGCATCTCTACTAGTCCTGTTCAGATTGCAAAGCAGCCTGGCTGGGAATCAGTCACGTATTAAAAGCTGCATGCTGCCCTGTGACACGGCTCAGCTGCTGGGGACAGATAACACACACACACACAGCCAGTAGCCCCCGCTCATCCATTGATCGATTGAATATTGTATTGATTTAAATGAATAACACGTACACACAATTGAACATGTATGCATATCAGCCCGCCACCATTTACCATTTTAATAGGATTAACCCTTTCACTGCCACACCACAGAAGGTTAACCCTTTACTATCACACTACCGACGCCGGGTAACCGTGATAGTAAAGGGTTGTTAACCTGCTGCTGTTGTGTGGCAGTGAAAGGGTTAACCTTATGTGTATTGTCGCAGTGAAATGGGTTAACAGTTTGGTAGTGCGGCAGTGAAATGGTTAAAAAACACAATAGAGCCATTGCCGGTCCTTCCATCATTGGTGTCCGTGGAGTCATGTACTGGTGTGTGGACGGACGTGGGCATTAGTGGTGTCTGTGTGTCAGGATGTGTGGTATATAGAATACCATTAGTGATGCACCGATGTGAAAAATTGTGGCCGATACCGATAACCGATATTAATATTGCTGTTCTGGCCGATACCGATATATTTACCGATGTAGATATCTCTGTATAGAAAACACTTTTTTATGATAATCAAATAAAGAGCTATTTTCCAAAACGCATAATTATTTTACTTTTGTAACTTATTTTCAGAAATGACTGATATTTTTGAAACTATTTAAGGCCATAAAAATAAAGATAAAATATATATTTTTTTTTAAACTTTTTTTTTTAATATCAGCCCATATTAAATATCGGACCCCCTCTATCTTGATATCGGACCGATACCGATGTGTAAAAAAACTGCCATATCGGCCGATATTATATCGGCGGCCGATATATCGCGCATCACTAAATACCATGATGAGAGTCTGCGGATATGCATGGGTGGGTGAGCCCGCCACGCCAGGGAGGGGCTTGCAATCAATCAATCAACTATTCAATACTATTAATTAGGGCTGGGCGATATGACCAAAAACGTTATCGCGATAAAATTATAAAATTATTTTCATATAATTCGATATCGATAATTATCGTCGATATAATGTATGTCAAGTTTAATTAACTTATTATGCTGCTGCGAATGTCTCGAGTCGAGTTGATGTTGTCATCAGTCCGCGCACGTTAGAAGTTAGCCGACAAGCGGAGTATCTCATGGCAATGTAATAAATATGACACTAAAATACTCTCTTCCGCCACAATATATTGAAACGACGTCCACTGTATACCCACACTACTATGAACGTGGCCTCAGAATTCACGCTGCACACATACTCTGCACGTAATATATAAAACATCGGCGTGCAAGCTAAAATATATAAAACATCGGCGTGCAAGCTAGTTAGCCTAGCCAGCCTGTTGTCTTATTATGCTGCTGCGAATGTCTCGAGTCGAGTTGATGTCGTCATCAGTCCGCGCACGTTAGAAGTTAGCCGACAAGCGGAGTATTCTCATGGCAATGTAATAAATATGACACTAAAATACTCTCTTCCGCCACAATATATTGAAACGACGTCCACTGTATACCACACACTACTATGAACGTGGCCTCAGAATTCACACGCCGCACACATACTCGGCACGTAAATATATAAAACATCGCCGTGCAAGCTAGTTAGCCTAGCCAGCCTTGTTGTTGAGTGAGTCCTACCTCTCTACCCAGAGGTGCAGCGCTGGGTCTCCTTCCTGGTCTCCTTCGCTCTCAGGCCATCTCCTTCACCGATTGGTTGTTAGTGCGTGCTCATATCCAAGCTTGGAAAATCGATATATCGAAACTTTGCGACCACGTTTCATGTTTATTTCGAGGAAATAATTTATCGCGATAGTTATCGTTATCGTTTTATCGCCCAGGCCCTACTATTAATACACATACATAAATACAGTAGTAATCCATTTTAATCCGATAGAATCGGGGTTAGAGAGAAAAACTAAAGAAAAGACGCATAATAATATAATCCCTTTGATATCTACTCCCAGCTTCTGTTACTCATGATCACCATCACCATCATCACCGACATCAGTCGCCATGTGAAGTTATTACGCCCACCACCGTCGCCCTCCTCCTACGCATTTACCCCATTGACCCGCTTCTCGGAGAGAAGAAAAGCGTAAAAAAAAGTATGTTAGTTAGCCTGCCGGATTAAAACGTGGTTGAATCAAGAAGAACGATGTTATCGCGATAATAATCCTGCAATGAGAACGTCTCAAGGTCACGCAGATTTTTGATCCGTGTAGATTCTGGTAAAAACAGGTGGCGAGAGGGGGAAAAACAGCGACTAAAACACAAATCTCACGGCGGCACATCAGAGAACGGCTCGGTGGAGCAGGGTAGGTGTGTGTGAGCGGCGCCTTTTGATATCAAAGACGGGTTTGATCTGAGAATAGTGTGGCTGTGCGAGAGAGAGAGAGAGAGAGAGAGAGAGAGAGAGAGAGAGAGAGAGAGAGAGAGAGAGAGAGAGAGAGAGAGTCACGTCTCTAGTAGCAACCTGCTGAGGTGTTAGTGATGGGGTTTACATTTACACATAAATGCAACAGCTGTAGAGCCCGCCTACACGCACATCGCATCGGGAATGATGCACATGAGCTTATGCATGTGTAGAGCACACACACACACACACACACACACACACACACATGCACAAAGGCGGCGGTATTTAAGTTGCTTTAAGCCTCGTGCGTCTCGCATCTCCGCCTGTGTTTTGCGACACCGGTTGTGATTGGAACAGGTTTAAACGAGGCGAGGTTCGTTTAATGCTAAATCCCTTCCGTGTTTAGGAGCCAGCCAGCCAGCCCCCCCCCCCCCCCCCCCTCCTCACGCTCAGAACATCTGCTCGACCCTGCCCCGGCTACACATTTCTTTTTTTAGGTTTATCTTTTTTTTATTAGAAGAATTTATGCAAATGTATACATTCCAATTATACATCTTCCGTTTCATTCCCCACTCCTATCCCCTAACCGCCCCGGCCCCCCGCGTGAATACTTTCCCCAAGGCAGTTGTCCTTCCGCGTTCGGTTTACGCGGCCTGATTGGCCACTGATGCTTCTCTCAGCGGCGCCCAATCGCGTTGCGCCTATAGCTTTCAGTTCCACAGCCCAAGTCCTCGCCCATTTCCGCGATAGTAGGGCTAACGCGATTGGGCGCCGAGAGAAGCGTCAGTGGCCAATCAGGCCGCGTAAAAAACCGAACGCGGAAGGACAACTGCCTTGGGGAAAGTATTCACGCAACCCCACCCCATCCCACCCAAGGAGAGCGACAACAAACATACATATAATACACATAAATAAAAAAAACTAATAATTAAACATAAATACAGATGTGACAGAAAAAACTACGCAAAAAGAAATTAAGTAAAATTTTAAGAAAAAAAAGAAATATTAATATATATATATATATATATATATATATATATAATATTAAAAAAAAATTATAACAAAAAATAAAAAATACACATTTCTACACATTTCTGAGTGTGTGTGTGTGTGTGTGTTTGTGTCGGTAGTTCCCGTGACCCCCTCCTGTTCGCGTACACATGCTTCTGTGACAGCCGGAACACTCGAGAGCCGGGGCATTTCTTTCTGTGACAACCCTAGGCAGGGTGCCAAGCTAAATAGTTCCGAATGCAATTTTCCAGTGTTTTCCGGTCGGTCCCAGTGACAGGACAGGGAGGAGGACACACGTAAACAAGGACACGACATTCCAGCCCGAACTGGAGCGAGGAGGACGCCACCGTTTAGCAGCACGTGCAAATATCACGACTCTGGGAGAAAATACGCCTGGAGCCAGGCCTGTACCTAAACAACGGACGAAAAACTAAATCATATCGCCAGGCCCGTACCTACCAAACTGACCGAACACAAAAAGATCATATAGGTCCACAACATGACTCAACACAACTCAGTACTCCAACTAGACCAAATCAACCAACTAACTAAAACGAACTAACTTCATTAACTGACTAACCTAGTACACCAACAACTACCCATTTAGGGAATCAAATTTCCCAATTGGCACATGGATGAAGGAGACGCTCTAAACCACTGCAGTCACTTTAGTAGCTTTAGTAGCTTCAGTAGCGTCAGTAACTGCAGTAGCGTCAGTAGCTTCAGTAGCTGCAGTAGCTTCAGTAGCTTCAGTAGCGTCAGTAGCGTCAGTAGCTACTAGCTGCAGTAGCTTCAGTAGCTTCAGTCAGTAGCTTCAGTAGCTTCAGTAGCGTCAGTAGCGTCAGTAAGTAGCTTCAGTAGCTTCAGTCAGTAGCTTCAGTCAGTAGCTTCAGTAGCATCAGTAGCTTCAGTCAGTAGCTTCAGTAGCGTCAGTAGCTTCAGTAGCCTCAGTAGCGTCAGTAACTGCAGTAGCTTCAGTAGCGTCAGTAGCGTCAGTAGCTTCAGTAGCTTCAGTGGCTTCAGCCAGTAGCTTCAGTAGCATCAGTAGCTTCAGTAGCTGCAGCAGCTGCAGTAGCTGCAGTAGCTTCAGTAGCCGCAGTAGCTTCAGTAGCGTCAGTAGCCGCAGTAGCCTCAGTAGCGTCAGTAGCCGCAGTAGCCTCAGTAGCGTCAGTAGCCGCAGTAGCCTCAGTAGCTTCAGTAGCCGCAGTAGCCTCAGTAGCGTCAGTAACTGCAGTAGCTTCAGTAGCGTCAGTAGCGGCAGTAGCTTCAGTGGCTTCAGCCAGTAGCTGCAGTAGCCTCAGTAGCTCCAGTAGCTGCAGTAGCTTCAGTAGCTCCAGTAGCTTCAGTAGCGTCAGTAGCTCCAGTAGCTGCAGCAGCTGCAGTAGCTTCAGTAGCTGCAGTAGCTTCAGTAGCCGCAGTAGCTTCAGTAGCTTCAGTAGCGTCAGTAGCTTCAGTAGCGTCAGTAGCTTCAGTAGCGTCAGTAGCTTCAGTCAGTAGCTTCAGTAGCTTCAGTAGCTGCAGTAGCTTCAGTAGCTTCAGTCAGTAGCTTCAGTAGCTGCAGTAGCTTCAGTAGCTGCAGTAGCGTCAGTAGCTTCAGTAGCTTCAGTCAGTAGCTTCAGTAGCGTCAGTAGCTTCAGTAGCGTCAGTAGCTTCAGTCAGTAGCTTCAGTAGCTTCAGTAGCTTCAGTAGCTTCAGTAGCGTCAGTAGCTTCAGTCAGTAGCTGCAGTAGCTTCAGTAGCTGCAGTAGCTTCAGTAGCTGCAGTAGCGTCAGTAGCTACTAGCTGCAGTAGCGTCAGTAGCTTCAGTAGCTTCAGTAGCTTCAGTAGCTGCAGTAGCTTCAGTAGCTGCAGTAGCGTCAGTAGCTACTAGCTGCAGTAGCGTCAGTAGCTTCAGTAGCTTCAGTAGCTGCAGTAGCGTCAGTAGCTACTAGCTGCAGTAGCTTAGTAGCTTCAGTCAGTAGCTTCAATAGCCTCAGTCAGTAGCGTCAGTAGCTCCAGTAGCTTCAGTAGCGTCAGTAGCTCCAGTAGCGTCAGTAGCGTCAGTAGCTCCAGTAGCGTCAGTAGCGTCAGTAACTGCAGTAGCTTCAGTAGCGTCAGTAGCGTCAGTAGCTTCAGTAGCTCCAGTGGCGTCAGTAGCTTCAGTAGCTGCAGTAGCTTCAGTAGCTTCAGTAGCGTCAGTAGCTTCAGTAGCTTCAGTCAGTAGCTTCAGTAGCTGCAGTAGCGTCAGTAGCTTCAGTCAGTAGCTTCAGTAGCTGCAGTAGCTGCAGTAGCTTCAGTCAGTAGCTTCAGTAGCTTCAGTCAGTAGCTTCAGTCAGTAGCGTCAGTAGCTACTAGCTGCAGTAGCTTCAGTCAGTAGCTTCAGTCAGTAGCTTCAGTAGCATCAGTAGCTTCAGTAACTGCAGTAGCTTCAGTAGCGTCAGTAGCTTCAGTGGCTTCAGCCAGTAGCTTCAGTAGCGTCAGTAGCTTCAGTAGCCGCAGTAGCTTCATTAGCTTCAGTAACTTCAGTAGCGTCAGTAGCTTCAGTAGCGTCAGTAGCTTCAGTAGCTGCAGTAGCTTCATTAGCTTCAGTGGCTTCAGTAGCGTCAGTAGCTTCAGTCAGTAGCTTCAGTAGCTTCAGTAGCCGCAGTAGCTTCAGTAGCCGCAGTAGCCGCAGTAGCTTCAATAGCCTCAGTAGCGTCAGTAGCATCAGTAGCTGCAGTAGCTGCAGTAGCGTCAGTAGCATCAGTAGCTTCAATAGCCTCAGTAGCGTCAGTAGCTTCAGTAGCCGCAGTAGCTTCAGTCAGTAGCTTCAGTAGCGTCAGTAGCTTCAGTAGCCGCAGTAGCTTCATTAGCTTCAGTAGCTCCAGTAGCTTCATTAGCGTCAGTAGCGTCAGTAGCTTCAGTAGCGTCAGTAGCTCCAGTAGCTCTAGTAGCATCAGTAGCTTCAGTAGCGTCAGTAGCTCCAGTGAGCGTGTCCTGCTGTCAGCCAGCCAGTCACCCCAGCAGCCAGTACAGCCCCGAGGCCTGGAGTCTGCTGCACATGCCCAGCGTACGTACATACCGCAACCACACCACCGTCTCCTAGGCCCACGGCTGTGGAAGGAATAAGGGAGAGGGATGGGTTAGGGCCTGTATTCCATCTACCTCTCTGACCCTGAAACATAGAGGCAAGGAGGGAGGAGAGGGGAGTACAGAGAGCGAAGGAGAGGGGGGCGGGGGGGGGGGCGGATGAGTGAGGGGTCAGTGACCCAGGTCATGTGAGCTGAATGTTGGGACTGCCCCTCGGGGGCGTGGTGGTGAGGCCTGCCTGACTGAGCGTTTAGGACATGACCGGACGCATCACAAACACCCTTACACGACCAGGGGCCTGTTCTAACACTGTACCACAGCTTCCTCTCTTCTTTACTACTTCACCACCACCAGGGGCCTGTTCCAACACTGTACCACAGCTTCCTTCCTCTCTTCTTTACTACTTCACCACCACCAGGGGCCTGTTCCAACACTGTACCACAGCTTCCTCTCTTCTTCTTCACTACTTCACCACCACCAGGGGCCTGTTCCAACACTGTACCACAGCTTCCTTCCTCTCTTCTTTACTACTTCACCACCACCAGGGGCCTGTTCCAACACTGTACCACAGCTTCCTTCCTCTCTTCTTTACTACTTCACCACCACCAGGGGCCTGTTCCAACACTGTACCACAGCTTCCTCCTCTCTTCTTTACTACTTCACCACCAGGGGCCTGTTCCAACACTGTACCACAGCTTCCTTCCTCTCTTCTTTACTACTTCACCACCACCAGGGGCCTGTTCCAACACTGTACCACAGCTTCCTTCCTCTCTTCTTTACTACTTCACCACCACCAGGGGCCCTGTTCCAACACTGTACCACAGCTTCCTTCCTCTCTTCTTTACTACTTCACCACCACCAGGGGCCTGTTCCAACACTGTACCACAGCTTCCTTCCTCTCTTCTTCACTACTTCACCACCACCAGGGGCCTGTTCCAACACTGTACCACAGCTTCCTTCCTCTCTTCTTTACTACTTCACCACCACCAGGGGCCTGTTCCAACACTGTACCACAGCTTCCTCCCTCTCTTCTTCACTACTTCACCACCACCAGGGGCCTGTTCCAACACTGTACCACAGCTTCCTTCCTCTCTTCTTTACTACTTCACCACCACCAGGGGCCTGTTCCAACACTGTACCACAGCTTCCTTCCTCTCTTCTTTACTACTTCACCACCACCAGGGGCCTGTTCCAACACTGTACCACAGCTTCCTCCTCTCTTCTTTACTACTTCACCACCACCAGGGGCCTGTTCCAACACTGTACCACAGCTTCCTTCCTCTCTTCTTTACTACTTCACCACCACCAGGGGCCTGTTCCAACACTGTACCACAGCTTCCTTCCTCTCTTCTTTACTACTTCACCACCACCAGGGGCCTGTTCCAACACTGTACCACAGCTTCCTCTCTTCTTTACTACTTCACCACCACCAGGGGCCTGTTCCAACACTGTACCACAGCTTCCTCTCTTCTTTACTACTTCACCACCACCAGGGGCCTGTTCCAACACTGTACCACAGCTTCCTTCCTCTCTCTCTTTACTACTTCACCACCACCAGGGGCCTGTTCCAACACTGTCTTCTTTACTACTTCCCTTCTCCAGTGCCTTCTTCTAAGGAGGACACACCAGGCAGCAGAAGGGCGATATAGTGTGAGCATCTGTACGTGTCGGAGGGGAGAGATAGAGCTAATGCAGCCCGGGTGCCGGGGCGTGCAAGCTCACACCAATACAGAGAGAGCGAGAGAGAGAGAGAGAGAGAGAGAGAGAGCGAGAGAGAGAGAGAGAGAAAGAGAGAGAGACGAGCCAACGTGAACTGGATAGCAGCATTCCTCTCGTTATAGATTGCTGTTCATTACGGGGGGAGTTATTTTAAGAAAGCACACACAGACACACACTCACCCCGCTTCCCATCGTGATGAATCGACAGGGGGCGCGGTGCGCGAGGCCAGCGGAGCGGCGGAGTCGAGGAGAGAAACGTCTCTCACGCTCGGAAAAATGCGATAATATTCAGATAAAAAATAAAATAATAATAATCACACGGCTCTCTTTTATGGAGGCGGCTTCCTCCTCTCCGGTGCGGCGCAGGCTCACGGCGATCATTACAGAGAGGTGGCCCGGGGGGGGGGGGGGGGGGGGGGTAGAGTACAGGTGTGACTCCTGGGGGCGTCACTCTCACAGAAAATCACTGCGATAATGTTAAGTCTAAATGGAGGTCTTGTAACCTTATGCATGAGCTATAGGGTAGAACCATATAGACGTACGCTGGCTCTCAAAATGGGGCGTGAGGTAAGAAAGCTCAAAGAGTTTAGTTTAGTTTATTCGGATCCCCATTAGCCATTGCCACAGGCTACTATTACTGGGGTCCACACAAATCAATACAATACAATAAAATCAATACAATACAATTAATACAATACAATACACCTCAATAACACCTAAAAATATTATATAATAAAATATCTAAGTTCACCAATCACACATACCCATCTACTCAATCATGTTTCAAGGCATATATGTTCACTTAAAGCACAACAATACATCTCAATACAATATACAAATATAAAAAATCTAAGTTCAACAATCACCCCATCTTCTCAATCACCCACTATGTTTACTTAACTGACAGTACCACTCTTTCTTATATGATTTTTTAAGGTGTTTTTTTTAAATGTCTGTTTGTCTTCAACCCTAGTTCGTGCAGGTGGTAAGGAATTCCATGCAGTCATGGCTCTATACACATCACAGTCCTTTTCATTGCATTTGTTCTTGGCATCTTTACAGCACATAGGACAATAGGGAACCAATCGATAGCGTGAACACGGGGAACATGCTAGTAAACGGTGCATTTATATACAACAGCTTTTTATCCAAAGCTCTTTACAATCTGTTCCTCACATTTTTACCCGCTCACTCACTCACACGTTCACACACCGACGGCGGAGGCGACCGCGGCAAGGTGCAGACCTGCTCATCGAGAGCAACTATAGGGTTTATTATTAAGTGTCTCTCGCTCAAGGGCGGCTACGTGGCGTAGTGGGCATGAATGAAGAGACGCTGGGCTCGCCTGTTCGAGCCCAGCGCTCCACATTTGCTTTCAGTTTAGCTGGTCGTTCATACTAATACACATTGGCCGTATTAGGGGGTGGGAAACTGATGGGTGGGGATCGGGCGTTGTGGACAGCGACTCCTACAGGTCGGTTGGTGCGCCTGCGCAGTAGAATCAGGAAGTGTCGGAGGCAGCGTGAGCCTCCCACGCGTTACTCCTCGCCACTGAGAGATCGAGCTGCGCAGGTGAAAAGATGCGACTGCTGTTACCTCAAGTACCGGAGGGGACTTGTGCTATGTATGACTTAGTCCACATTGCAGCCGGCTTGTGGGAGGCAAGAAACAGCGTTCATGACAGGGGAGGGTTGAATTGGATGATACGAAATTGGGATGGGAGAAAATATATAGAAAATGGGAGAAAAAGTGGATCCAAAAAAAAAGTGTCTCTCGCTCAAGGACACTTCCGACACACTGCCCGGCCGGGAGGAAACGGGAATCTAACCGGTAACCTCCGGATGATTATTACCAGACGACAGGCTCTACCTCCCGAGCCGCCGTTGTTGTCGGTTGTCGCCTCTGGTCGTTACAGTGCCGCAGCGGCGATGATGATGATTACGGCGCGTGAAAAGACGAGACCGCGAGCAACCAGAAGAAAGGAAAGCGTTCCTAATGGTAGATGTTACGACTCCGCGCGCGCGGGGGGGGGGGGGTCTGAACGACACGCCGATGTTCCGTCACACTCCGCCGAGCACACCGAGCCGGCGAGATGTCTCACGCTCTGACTGAGACGGCGGCGGGTTTGCATTATGAAAACACCCGGGGAGGGAGACGAGCCGGAGACATTTTTCAGCGAGCTCAGTGCTCCCAGAATGCAGTGCGCGCGCGCGCACACGCTGGGGGGCTGGGGGTTGTCGGAACCGTGGGTCATGAAATAGGCATGATGAAGAAGAGAGATGTTGATGATAGAAAAACAACAGGGAGGATCTCTCTCTGTGTGTAGAGTCTACTGTACAAGTGCATATTGAATGGGTATTACTAATACTATTAATACTAGCCGAGAGTAGGTCAAATTTTGGCTGGTAGCTCTCGGCTAGGTGGTAAATTAAAAAGTAGATCTTGGTTCAAAAAAGGTTGGGCACCCCTGGTGTAGACCATAATACTACAGTCACTGGAGTAGAGAGACTCAGATCTCTGTACAGTGTACTACTACAGTCAGTATAATACTCAAGAGCTCAACACGGCAGCACCACATGTGCGTACTTTGCAAACTAGGGATGTACCATCTCGGTGTGGGATATCTGGGCTAAATAGGATATCGGTATCTGAGAATTTCCCCAATGGTAAATTCCGATACCATGAACAATGAGCGTGTGAGATCGCTCTAAAGTAACACATGCTAGCTCTCTCTAATGTAACACATGGAAGCATGCTAGCTCTCTCTAATGTAACACATGGAAGCATGCTAGCTCTCTCTAATGTAACACATGGAAGCATGCTAGCTCTCTCTAATGTAACACATGATGGAAGCATGCTAGCTCTCTCTAATGTAACACATGGACGCATGCTAGCTCTCTCTAATGTAACACATGGAAGCATGCTAGCTCTCTCTAATGTAACACATGGAAGCATGCTAGCTCTCTCTAATGTAACACATGGAAGCATGTTAGCTCTCTCTAATGTAACACATGGACGCATGCTAGCTCTCTCTAATGTAACACATGGACGCATGCTAGCTCTCTCTAATGTAACACATGGACGCATGCTAGCTCTCTCTAATGTAACACATGGAAGCATGTTAGCTCTCTCTAATGTAGCACATGGAAGCATGCTAGCTCTCTCTAATGTAACACATGGACGCATGCTAGCTCTCTCTAATGTAACACATGGAAGCATGCTAGAACTATAATGTAACACGTGGAAGCATGTTAGAACTCTAATGTAACACATGGAAGCGTGTTAGATCTCTCTAATGGGAGAAAAAGTGATTACATAACATGTGTGTCCAATGACCCCAAGCTGCTGGTCTAAAAATCTATACAGTTTAGTAAAAGTGGCGGATCGGATTAGGACTCAGTATCGTCCGATACAGAACGTTTAGTACTCGGGAATCGGTATCAGCAGTGAGGGGGGGGAAAGCGGTATCGGTTAATTTCTACTACAAAACACACTACGATGACACATGTCACCACGAACAAACTGTAAACAGAAGTCAGCAGCTTCTTCTTGTAATGCAACACATGATATCACTCACCAAACAGGACCTACCTACGCATTTCCCAAAACACGAACGTACGTAAACAAACACCCCGACAAAAAAACAGCGCCGTCGCTTATTAAACGCGCTGCACATGTGGCCGAGTCCCCTCGCAGGGCTCACCATGAGGAACGGCAACAGATCGAGCAACACGTGCGTACGAGCGTATATAGAGCTCTAATAAATCTTCACCACAATGGACAAACACTCAAGCTGGCGGCTAATGCTTCGCATAAATTAATGGGCTGCCACATACAACAAGATAAGAACGTTAAACGAATTGCGTCCATGCCACGACGACGCTCACTTAACCTTTGATTGTAATACTTACTTAACCCAATGTCATGTACGACTATAGAGGAACACGCACACACATCACATACATACAAGACCTTTCCACCGTTTGCCATCACACACACACAGGGCCAGAATTCCAGACGGGATGGTCAGTTTGTGTGTGGGTGGGATTATGCACGGTTTGTGGATTAGCGGAGCTATTTGCATCCGCCCACTGCCAAGACCCCGCGCACAGTGCCGTGCATTAGCATGATCTGATGGTGCGCTGGACTCTCCACGGGCACGCGGCCAGAGACACAGCAGCAGGCAAATCCCCTAAAGGCTGCTCCACAAAACCGCTCTTCTCCAATGTTAACACATGGATATGTACACGTGCCATCATACTGTGTGTGTACACACCTCTCTCTCCCTCTCTATCTCCCTATCCCTCTCACTCTCTCTCTCTCTCCCTCTCCTTCCTTCCCATTTTGTTGACAGGTCGTTCTATTCTGACACACTGTGGGCGGCGTGAGAGGCGCTGATTGCATCTTTGAAGTGGTCTCTTGGAGCCGCAGAAGTCTTCACCAAGAAAGTTTATTTCTGTAGCCTTTTCCCAATAAAACGTTGTAGAAGAACTGGGAAACTTTGAACAGCTGTTATCACCAACCTCCCCTCGATGATTGTGGCGGGCGAGAATGATGAGCACATTCCGTACGCGGAGCCGTCTCTACGTGCGGGCGTGCCAAGCGGCTCTGCCCAGAGGGGCCTTATACGACCGGACCAGACCTGGACGCACGCCACGTCAAAACGTCAAAAATAGTTTTGAAAGACGGTGTGGGGCAATAACTTCTGAATTGGGGTTATACGGCGTATCGCAAATAATAACCTAAGGTTGTTTGAAGATTTACGAGTTATGCAGGGGTGTAGTTATTGGAAAAGTAAACGGACCTTTTTTGCGAGAGGAAACCATGCCTTTATGGCTGCGTTCATCACTCGTTTTCCGTGGACAGGACACAGGGAATAAACTATAATAAACTTGCTATCTTTTTTATACTTATTATTTTATGTCTGCACTTTATTTTCTCATTTTATACCAATTGTATGTCAATTCTATGCCTATGTCTTTTTAGTTTTTTACTGCTGCGAAGCACTTTGAGCTGCAATTCTTGTATAAAAGGTGCTATACAAATAAAGTATATTATTATTTAAACTTTGTACAACTCATTTAATATTCATATTTAACTATAATATTTATTCAATTAGTATAGGAAGCACTGTTTACTTCCTCGTTGGGCAGGGATGTTCGACAGTGGAACGTCGGCCATCTTTCTGCGTACGAGTGTGTGTGATAAAGAGTGACGCATTATTCTAGCCAATCCGGTCGCAGCGTGTGGAGCTGCACTGTAGAATTGTCACGGTGTGTCACAGCCAACCGGTACGGTGTGCAGTGAACACACAGCCCCCTGGACGCGCTCGTCGCTTAACCCTTTCACTACCACACTAGGGTTGCACGGTATACCGGTATTAGTATAGCACCGCGGTACTAGAGTGTTCGAAATGATACTATACTGCGTTTGGGGAAAAAACTATTTTTTTATAATTTTTTTATTTATGCATGCGAATGCCTTCCTATTGGAGCACAGCGCTGCCGTCAGTGGTGACGTTGCGCTAGTTTACCGGAAGCAACCTTCTGGAATGAAGAACAACAAAACTAGTCACGAGAGCTAGCATAGCTCGTCCAACGAATGTTGGCATCAATGACATGACTACAGTACTGATAGGAGCTACTGTAGCACGTAACGTTAGTCATCACAACCATCGGCAATCGCAGTGAGGAACTTTATTGATTAACGTTAGCTAGCTAGCTAGCTTTAACTAGAATTATAGTTCGCTAGCTATATAAGCTAACGTTAGCAGAGTTTATTCTATGCAAAATGGTAGTGAAAGGGTTAACCTTCTGTAGTGTGGTAGTGAAAGGGTTAATGATAAGCACCCGGTGTTTGATCACCTGTGTTCGCCGACTAAGATGTCTGCTGTGGAATACTATGAATATCCGCCTGTGCCCCCCCCTCCCCCCCCCCACCGAGTCTGTCTACTCTGCGAGTGCTCGGTGGCCTTCAGCGGAGCGGACCCCGCCGTGGTGGTGGTGGTGTGGTGACAACACTTCCTCTTCCTCCCTGGGCCAGCTATCGGTTGATTGAACCCCCCCCCCCCCCCCCAAAGAGGGATGGAGACGGCGAGACAGACAGAAGGAGGAAGGAAGGATACAGTATAGGAGCTGGGGAAGGGGGGGGGAAGGGGGAGAAGGGAGAGGATGGGGTCCGTAAACATAATGGCAGAGAAGTGAGAAAGCAGGAGGAGGGATAACGCCGTAGGACAACGAAGGAGAGGAGGCCCGAAGCGCCACGAAGAGTGACCGCTTAACTTTCGGACCGGTCGCACCGTTGGCCAGCTAGAGAACTTCAGTGATAGTTTCTGGTCTCATACCTCTAACGCAGTGGTTCTCAAATGCGGCACGGTGGTGAGTATGCGGCACGGTGGTGTAGTGGTTAACACTGTCGCCTCACAGCAAGAAGGTCCAGGGTTCGATTCCCGCTTGGGGACCAGGTTTCCATGATGCCAGTTACCCAGGTGGGGTATTTCCCAGGCCTTTCTGTGTGGAGTTTGCATGTTCTCCCCGTGCTCGCAAGGGTTTCCCCCCTGATAAGATAAACCCAATGGAAAAACATGCACAACAACAAGATCGCTAACGCTGTGGCGTCCTTGACGAAGACGGACAGGAGCACTTGGATTGGTCCCCTGGCGCGGCTCACGTTGACGCCTGTCTGCTCCCGGCTGCCCTTGGGGGGGAAGGGCGACGGGATGGGTTAATCGCAGATACGAATTGCATGCATGCATCGCATGTGTGCCAATTGATGACCTTGGAGCAGGTCTTAAATTATTATAAATTATTACCACAGGTTGCGACCCAAATTGGAGTCGTGGGTAGGTGACAGTGTTCTGCCAACATATTCTGGCTAAATATAGGGCCGACCTTCGATTTTTTTTTTGAATTCGAAGCTTCGGGGCCGAGATTCGTTTTTAATTCGAAGCTTCGAGAGAAAAAAAAATTATATATATATTTTTTTTATTATAAATATTTTTTTTTTATGTTGTGGGACTTGTACAGCACTTTGTTCAACTTTGTCAGTGATGTAAAGTTTAAACCTTTTTAAATCTTAGACGAACTAAACACTGCTTCCATGAAATATTGTAAGCCGTCATTTGAGGCTATATAAAAGCAGCACAATGAACACAAATCTGTCAGTGCCGAGTCCGACCTCATCTTAAATAACAAACAGCATCGCTTGTTGTAGTTAACAAAGAGAGGCAGAGTTGATTTTGCAAAAAAAAAAGAAAAAAGGTTTTTTTTTTTTTTTTTTTTTTTTTAAACATAATCGAATTTTTTTTTCATATTCGAATCCCATGCCCATCGAACGAAGCTTCAAAGTATTTAAGACAGCCCTAGCTAAATATGCCTTGTTTTATAAATGTGTATTGATAACGTGTGAACAGTCACAGGCCCCCGCTGCGCGCTGCTCGAGTACCGACACTCGACGAGAGACTCTCTTGTGTAAGAAACTGAGAGGGATACTGTGAGGTGTAAGAAAGGATGAAGACAGACCGTGAGGTCTAAAATATACATCAGTTACACAGCGGAGAGCAGGGGAACACAGAGAGAAGGTTTACTTAAGAAACCATGGGATGAAGGATCACCAGGGGAATCCAATGGGACACCTATGAGAGAGAGGGGGGGGGGGAGAAGGGGATAGAGAGAAGGAAGAGAGACAGAGGGGAGGGTAGAGAGAAGAGGGAGTAGAGAGGAGAGGGAGTAGAGAGAAAGAAGAGAGAGACAGACGGAGAGGGAGAGAGAGAGGGGAGGGAGAGAGAGGGGGGGTAGAGAGAAGAGGGAGTAGAGAGAAGGGAGAGAGAGACAGACAGAGAGGGAGAGAGAGAGGGGAGGGAGAGAGAGGGGGGGTAGAGAGAAGAGGGAGCAGAGAGAAGGGAGAGAGAGACAGACAGAGAGGGAGAGAGAGAGGGGAGGGAGAGAGAGAGGGGGGGTAGAGAGAAGAGGGAGTAGAGAGAAGGAAGAGAGAGAGAGAGAGAGGGGAGGGTAGAGAGAAGAGGGAGTAGAGAGGAGAGGGAGTAGAGAGAAGGGAGAGAGAGACAGACAGAGAGGGAGAGAGAGAGGGGGGGTAGAGAGAAGAGGGAGTAGAGAGAAGGAAGAGAGAGACAGACAGAGAGGGAGATAGAGGGGAGGGTAGAGAGAAGAGGGAGTAGAGAGGAGAGGGAGTAGAGAGAAGGGAGAGAGAGACAGACAGAGAGGGAGAGAGAGAGAATGGGATAGAGAGAAGAGTGAGTAGAGAGAAGGAAGAGAGAGACAGACAGAGAGGGAGAGAGAGAGAAGGGGATAGAGAAGAGGGAGTAGAGAGGAGAGGGAGTAGAGAGAAGGGATAGAGAGAGACAGACAGAGAGGGAGGGAGAGAGAGAGGGGGGGTAGAGAGAAGAGGGAGTAGAGAGAAGGAAGAGAGAGACAGACAGAGAGGGAAAGAGAGAGGGGAGGGTAGAGAGAAGAGGGAGTAGAGAGGAGAGGGAGTAGAGAGAAGGGAGAGAGAGACAGACAGAGAAGGAGAGAGAGAGAGGGGGGGTAGAGAGAAGAGGGAGTAGAGAGAAGGAAGAGAGAGACAGACAGAGAGGGAGGGAGAGGGGGGGTAGAGAGATGAGGGAGTAGAGAGGAGAGGGAGTAGAGAGAAGGGAGAGAGAGACAGACAGAGAGGGAGAGAGAGGGGGTATAGAGAGGAGAGGGGGTAGAGAGAAGGAAGAGAGAGAGAGACAGACAGAGAGGGAGAGAGAGGGGGGATAGAGAGAAGAGGGAGTAGAGAGAAGGGAGAGAGAGACAGACAGAGAGGGAGAGAGATAAGGGGATAGAGAGAAGAGGGAGTAGAGAAGGGAGAGAGACAGATAAATAGGGTGATTGAGAAGAGAGAAGGAACAGAGAGGTGGAGAAAGAAAGATGTGGAGAAAGAAAGATAGAGAGAAGGGGATACAGAGAGAGGGGGGAAGAGAGAAGAGAGACAGACTGACAGAGAGAGAAAGAAGGTGATTGAGAAGAGAGAAGGAACAGAGAGGGGGAGAGAGAGAGAGAGAGGGGGGAGGGCAGATGAGGAGTGTGTCACTGCGGTTTAACCCTTTGACTGCACCAGTTGGCTCTCTGATAACGCAGCTAAATATACTGTGGTGGAAACATGTACAATGACAGCTATTAATCCCAAAGAGCACCCCCCCTCCCTCCCTCCCTCCCCTCCCTCCCTCCCTCCCTCCCTCCCCCTCCCCTCCTCCCTCCCACATACACACAGCACAGTGTGGTACGTTCTCCAGTGATAAGGTCTTTTCTCTCTTCAGCCTGACAGGAGGCCAGTGAGAGAAGTGGCAGGCTACTAACAGTGTAGCTCCAGGCCACGAGGCGACCGCTCTACGCGACCCCGCCGTGACCTTCACGTGTCTTTTCTGGCAAGCAGAGCCACGCGCTCAGGCTCAGGTCACGACGGTGTCACGGATTTGACGATCCGAGTCTCGACGATTCTTGATTTTCCCTCAGGGAGAACTCCACGGAAAGGCATTAGGATACGGCAAATGTCTGTGTACATTTCGGTTTTTCCTTTTCATGTTGTTGATATAGCCTACAAAAAAGACAAAAGCCCACAATGCATCTCTCTCCATCTAAACCAACACCAGCTGTAGCTCATCTCCAGTAGAGCTCCATTGTTGTGGGAAACGGGGTGACAGCTGTACTGCTGCACCGAGTGTAATGCTGCTCTATTTACTACCGCGAATCAATAGAGCGTGTTGCCTTCTGAAGCAACTTTTTTCAGATTTAGATCCAAATGTATCGTCATCATGCAGCACAAGTATATGGGTGTAAATATTTGACCCCACACAACGATTCAATTAGATTACGATTCTTCAGGCAACGATTAATCAATGCATCAGGAAATCTTTTCATTTGACCACGATGCGATTCGATAAATTTTCGATCAGTTAATTCCCCATTTTGAATACACAAATGTGGCTGCGGGAACCGATTCACTCAGAATGAATGGACTATATAGGTCAATAATAGGGGTGTAAATATTTGACCCCACAACGATTCGGTTACGATTCTTCAGGCAACGATTCAATGCATCATGAAATCTCTCGACCACGATTCGATTCGATGCAATTCGACCTCAGGATCGATGCATTGTTACACCCCTAAGCACAAGTGCATTGTCATCATACAGCACAAGTGCAGAACAACGAAAAGAAGTTTGGCATCCAACCAGAGTGCAAATGTAACAGTAAAGTGCAACAGCGATATACAATGTACAGGTGATTATAAACTGGGTACAAAATATACAAATTAGTACTACTGAGTGCTAATCAAATGTATCTACAGTGATACAGGTGTAAAAACAATATAGTAGTAGTCATACTGGCCAGCAGCGTTACTACTAGTAAGAGTAGGATATGTACAGATATATAGTCTACAAATATGTAAAAGGACTATGTGCAGGTAAATATACAGACCGGTATGGACAGTAGGGGTGTAACGGTACACAAACCGCGGTACGGTACGTACCTCGGTTTTGAAGTCAAGGTTCGGTACGGGTTTTCGGTACAGTGGGGGAAAGTTTGGCTTTCCGTGTTGCACTCAGGGGTGATGTAGTGTGCAGACTAATTGTACTTGTAGGGCTGTCAACGAATATTCTATATTGAAATTAATAATCGACCAATAATAATAATTATATTTGTGAAAAAAACAGCCCCCGGTGGGCGGTCGTTAGTGGTTAACATACCATTGTATTGGTTCGGTACGCAGTCGTTCGGTACGGTACACACTGAAACGGTTCGGTACGGATACGTGTACCTTTACACCCCTAGTGGACAGAGCTAAGGGTTATATGCAGGTGTACAAGTAAATATATAGAGGTTATATGCATGTATATTCAGACACATGGGTATATATACTGTGGTAACTATAAGATATAAATGTAAATATGCAGTATATACAGCACTGTTGTACATGCTAGCATACAGAGTATATGGGTAGACAGTGAGGTATAAATTTAACTACTACAACGCCCCTGATTTTCCATGATGAAAACAGTACGATATTTACAAGCGGAAATGTGTTTGCGAGCGGATTTCAGATCAGCTTGAGAGCTCCTAAAAGGAGAGAGTAGGACGAGAACAGAGAGTAGAATAAACACATTGTTTGTTTTTTGCGTGTTTTTTGCGTCTTTTTGTTGGCTATGTTGACGACAAGAGGGGAGAAAAAAGACACTGTTCCTTCTTCCTTATCCTTTTCAAATGTCTGTGCAAACAGTGACGTTGTCTCAAATCCACGCCGTCTTCCTTCGCTGCTTCGCAAAACAGAAACATTCCTCCGTGCCAGCCAGCGCTCTCGGAGAGGCGGCGTGGTGACTCAGTGGGAACTCAGGAAACAGACATTAGAAGAAGAACGAAGAAGGCAGAGCGTTTTGCACTTTGTGGGTGGTGTTGTTGCTGCTGCTGCCGCGCCGGTCTAGCGTGTGGTAGTTTCTGTGACACGGATGGAAACATTGTGCTCCAGAACTTCCCGCTCGTCAGACAAGCTGAACAAGGTTTCTGAGCTCCTGCACAACAACAACAGCAGACTGTGCTGCAGCTCCAAGGTCAGACAGACAAGCCCTTCCTCTCATCTCTCTCTCTTCCTCTCCTTCTCTCCATCTCTCCCTTCCTCTCATCTCTCTCTCTCTCTCTCTCCCTTCCTCTCATCTCTCTCTCTCTCCCTTCCTCTCCTTCTCTCTCTCTCCCTCTCCCTTCCTCTCCTCTCTCCCTTCCTCTCCTTCTCTCTCCCTTCCTCTCCTCTCTCTCTCTCCCTTCCTCTCCTCTCTCTCTCTCCCTTCCTCTCATCTCTCTCGCTTCCTCTCCTCTCTCTCCCTTCCTCTCATCTCTCTCCCTTCCTCTGCGCTAAGATTCTTCTTTAGGCCCGACTCCCTCTGACTCCTCTCTCCCTTCATTCCTTTCCTTCTGCGCTAAGATTCCTCTTTAGGCCCGACTCCCTCTCCCTCTCTCTCCTCTATCTCTCTCTCTGACTATCAGACAGTGTGGGTGGTGATATTAACATACATCTGATCCCTGGGTGCAGCTGGAAGGCTCTTCAACATCAGCACAGACACAACTAGACACCCAATACAGCCTGTCCTCCCAGCCAGACTCAATACAACAGGATAAATAAAACAGCCACGTCGCAGACAGAGCGATATACTGACTGTAGTGTACACAAACAAAACAGCTACGCAGACAGAGCGATATACTGACTAGTGTACACAAACAAAACAGCCACGCAGACAGAGCGATATACTGACTGTACACAAACAAAACAGCCACGCAGACAGACCGATGTACTGACTGGCTGTACACAAACAAAACAGCCACGCAGACAGACCGATGTACTGACTGGACACAAACAAAACAGCCACGCAGACAGACCCATATACTGACTGTATACACAAACAAAACAGCCACGCAGACAGACCCATATACTGACGGACTGTACACAAACAAAACAGCCACGCAGACAGACCCATATACTGACTGACTGGACACAAACAAAACAGCCACGTAGACAGACCCATATACTGACTGTATACACAAACAAAACAGCCATGCAGACAGACCGATATACTGACTGACTGTACTAAACAAAACAGCGACGCAGATGGACCGGATATACAGACAGTACACAAACATGTCCCCTAAGCTAGGCATAACAAAAGAACACACACTCACACAACAAACATGCTCTTCTCATTCTGCACTATACACACCACCACACCCACACACACACACACCTGCTATGCGGTTAAGTATGACAGCATCCCGCTGCTTCCTCAGGGAGAGGGCTGGGGGGGGTGTCTTCCGACCCGGCTGCTAATCTCCCACCTGACAAAGAGCCTCCCAGGCTAACTGCCTGTCTAATTGTCCTGACAGCACAGGTGTGTGTGTGCGTATGTGTGTGTGTGTGTCAGGACTGCAGAGCACTCATTCATACCACACCCCTATCCTCATCCATTAAAAATAAAACGGCTTACACCGAACGAAGCAGCCCGTTGGTTCACTAGACGCAGGCGTGCCCAGGAGCAGGAGCCGGGGTCGGGGTCGGACTGCGTCACAAGTAACGACGCTTTCAAAAGGTCAACAGAGATGAGCGGTCCGACCTGAAACAGCCTGATGAAGATCAGCGTTTCAAGATGGACGCCAGCGGCTGAGGGATCCAGTTCCGACATCATGGCTACAGATTTTACCACTTAAATGAATAATAATAATAATAATAATAATAATAATAATAATAATAATAATAATAATAATAATAATAATAATAATAATAATAATAATAATATTCAATTTGTAGGGGTGCTTTATATTTGTGGAACAAATCTCAAGGCGCTGCAGTGTAGAAGAACATAGAAACTAGTAAGAGAGTAAAAAGAACATAAAGGACTAAAACAAGAGTAAAAAGAACATCAAATGTGAAGGGCTAAAACTAGTAAAAAGAGTAAAAGAACATAAAATGTGTGGAGCTAAAACTAGATAAAACAAAAAAAAAATTTACAAGATGCGTTTTGACTTTTGAGGCCCCTTTTAAAAGCATCCACGGTATGTGGTGCTCTCAGGTGGTCAGGGAGAGCATTCCACAGACTGGGAGCGGATGAGCAGAAAGCCTGATGACCCATTAACTGACCGGTAGTGACATAAGTCATAGCACTACTCATTTCCATGTCATGCTCCTCACTTCCACTCTGTTGCCTAAACTCAATTCATACCCACCCACCTACTGTTTTCACGGTCTACAACTGCAAGAGTTATATCGTCTACACTGCTTATTCCTATATTTACTATAGTTTTATTGCCTATGTTTATGTCTTCTACTATTACCCTGCCCATACCTGTGCCTACCCTCCCCCATGCTGCCATGATGACGCCTGGATTTCCCCAAGGGGATCAATAAAGGAATATCTCATCTTAACTGCTCTACACTGTAATCATAGTAATCTTAACTACCCACCTCAAGCTATAGTCCATATCCTCTGTATAATAGCATGGACAACAGTGCTGTATATATCACATATTTACATTTATATTTTAACATTTACACCATATATATATACACATATTTGTCTGAATATACCTGCATATAACCCCTCTATATACACCTGCAAATAACCCATAGTTCTGTATGATAGCATGCACAAATGCTGTATATACCATACTAATATATATAATATATATATCTCCACACCTGTCTGTACTTCCTTGCACAGTCCTTTTGCATATCTGTAGGGCCTAACAAAAATAATGGTTGGTTTCAGGTTGCCGACCGACCCTGCCGATTTAGGTGCGACCCAATATATTTTATGAGTTCTTAAAAAAAATTATATATTAAAAAAAAAAAAAAAAAAAATCCGATTTTTTATAGAATAAAGTTTCATAGAAATCTTAGTCAAACATTTAGTATTATGGATATTAAACATGCTGGCAGAGTACATGCATCCATGTTGTTGTGAACATTTTAATTAAATAAAGAAATTCCCTATCCATAGTCGCCGTGGGAAAGAATAAAATAAAAAAATAAAATAAAATAAATTCCCTACCTACCCATGGCCAAACTGACAACCAACCTGAAACCAACTATTATTTTTGTTAGGCCTAGATACTATATCTATACATATCCTACTCTTTCCATCTTACTCTCACTAGTTACGCTGCTGGACAGTCTGACTACTGCCATACTGTATTTACACCTGTATCACTGTACATATTAATACTACAACTCTGTACATACATACTGATTAGCACTACACTCTGTAGTACTAATTTATATGTTGTATATCCCAGTTTAATCACCTGTACATTGTATATTGCTGTTGCACTTTACCCCTACATTTGCACTCTGGATGGATGCCAAACTTCCTTTCATTTGTACTGTACTCCTCGTGCCGTATGATGACAATAAATCTGAATCTAATCTAATGTCCGTGGCGTGCTCCCGGCCCCCTCCAGTGTGCTTCTATAAAGGAGGCTTGCTGTACTGTACAGCTACATGACATGTGCTCCTATAAAGGAGGCTTGCTGTACTGTACTGTACAGCTACATGACATGTGCTCCTATAAAGGAGGCTTGCTGTACTGTACAGCTACATGACATGTGCTCCTATAAAGGAGGCTTGCTGTACTGTACTGTACAGCTACATGACATGTGCTCCTATAAAGGAGGCTTGCTGTACTGTACTGTACAGCTACATGACATGTGCTCCTATAAAGGAGGCGTGCTGTACTGTACTGTACAGCTACATGACATGTGCTCCTATAAAGGAGGCTTGCTGTACTGTACTGTACAGCTACATGACATGTGCTCCTATAAAGGAGGCGTGCTGTACTGTACTGTACAGCTACATGACATGTGCTCCTATAAAGGAGGCTTGCTGTACTGTACTGTACAGCTACATGACATGTGCTCCTATAAAGGAGGCTTGCTGTACTGTACTGTACAGCTACATGACATGTGCTCCTATAAAGGAGGCTTGCTGTACTGTACAGCTACATGACATGTGCTCCTATAAAGGAGGCTTACTGTACTGTACTGTACAGCTACATGACATGTGCTCCTATAAAGGAGGCTTGCTGTACTGTACTGTACAGCTACATGACATGTGCTCCTATAAAGGAGGCGTGCTGTACTGTACTGTACAGCTACATGACATGTGCTCCTATAAAGGAGGCTTACTGTACTGTACTGTACAGCTACATGACATGTGCTCCTATAAAGGAGGCTTGCTGTACTGTACTGTACAGCTACATGACATGTGCTCCTATAAAGGAGGCTTACTGTACTGTACTGTACAGCTACATGACATGTGCTCCTATAAAGGAGGCTTGCTGTACTGTACTGTACAGCTACATGACATGTGCTCCTATAAAGGAGGCTTGCTGTACTGTACTGTACAGCTACATGACATGTGCTCCTATAAAGGAGGCTTGCTGTACTGTACTGTACAGCTACATGACATGTGCTCCTATAAAAGGAGGCTCAAGGGTTCCCACAGACATGGCAAAATGAAATCCAAGGACTTTCAAGTACTTTTCCAAGCACTCTTTAATTTTAAAAAGGTCATTTAAAAGGATACAATTCACTTTTAAACGCATTTCTTTTCATTGGGAAAAAAATCTGATCCAATATTTATGGCTTATAATCTATTTCCGACAATTAGTTACACTTTAGATTAAAAAAAATTGCATTTCTTGATTCAGAACAATTTCATCATGGATGAACAAAAACGTTCAATGCGAATGGTTGATTTGAATTTCATTTACTTTTTAAGCACCTTGTTAAAAGAAATAGCTTTTTTCAAGGAATTCCAGGCCTTGGCTTTTTTTTTTTTAGAAATAAAAATCAAGCACTTTAAGCACTTCAAGGACCTTGTGCGAACACCGTGTGTACTGTACAGGCTACATGACGTGTTCCCGAGGCGTAGCCGCTGGCATCGCCTCCCTCGTCCATTTGATGGAGTGGTTTTTCCAGACGGCTGATCCTGGAACAGCACTAATGGATGTCCAGGTTTCCCCCCCCAGATGGTCAACAAAAGGGGGGCAAGCTGTCCACCGCCACCCGGGTCAGAGCCGCTGCCACGAGGCCGTGTTTCCATCGCTCCTCCTCACGGCAGCCATCGGAACATGACACTTGATGACACTGGTCATACTTGTTGCACACAATTAATTTGCACAGCCCTGCGACGTATTCTATTCCACTGGATTTCTATTCTAATTTAGTGTATAATACTCTTACTACAATCCTGCACACATTGTACAGCCCTGTCCTATATTATATAAATGGTAAATGGTGCATTTTTATCGAAAAATGTTGTTCCTCACATTCATTCACACACCGACGGCGGAGGCAATGGTGCAAGGTGCCAACCTGCTCATCGGGAGCAATTAGGGGTTAAGTGTCTTGCTCAAGGACACTTCGACACGCTGCCCCCGGAGGAGCGGGAATGGATTACCAGACGATCGCTCTACCTCCTGAGCCACTGTCACCCCCATTTTATATTCTATTCTACTTTTATTAAAAATTTTGTTTATATATTCCATTTTATTTTATTCTACCTTAATTGTCTGTTGATGTCGATGCACCAAACGACCAAAACAAATGCATTGTATTGTATGTGCAAACTTACTTGGCAATAAAGCCCTTTGTGATTCTGAGAACAGACTGCCTCCATTTAGTAGCATCACACAGTTGCCAATCCTACCTTATTCTATGGGGGGGGGGGGCATTATAAACGACAGAGTAGAAGCCGGGCCTGTTTAACCTTCTGTAGTGAAGGTTGACCTTCTGTAGTGTTGTAGTGAAAGGGTTGACCTTCTGTAGTGTGGTAGTGAAAGGGTTAACCTTCTGTAGTGTGGTAGTGAAAGTGTTAACCTTCTCTAGTGTGGTAGTGAAAGCGTTAACCTTCTGTAGTGTGGTAGTGAAAGGGTTAACCTTATCTAGTGTGGTAGTGAAAGGGTTAACCCTCTGTAGTGTGGTAGTGAAAGCGTTAACCCTCTGTAGTGTGGTAGTGAAAGGTTAACCTGTAGTGTGGTAGTGAAAGGGTTAACCCTCTGTAGTGTGGTAGTGAAAGGGTTAACCCTCTGTAGTGTGGTAGTGAAAGGGTTAACCCTCTGTAGTGTGGTAGTGAAAGGGTTAACCCTCTGTAGTGTGGTAGTGAAAGGGTTAACCCTCTGTAGTGCGGTAGTGAAAGGGTTCATGCGACGGACTGATTGCTTCATATTGGGGAAAAAAAAGAAAAACGCACGACGGAGAAAGCGTTCCTGTTCAAGCTGGAGTTTCATCCTCCTCACTCATTAAAGCTCAAGCTGCTCATTAATCGCCGCCTCCTCATCAGCCGCCGTTAATTGCGTGCAACACCTGACCTGCAACCTTTTGTAACAACCAATGAGGTGTTAGTAAGAGTTAGAAGTCTAGGGGCTGATCTCAAGAGTAGTCTACTCCCAAACTGTAACAAGGTGACAGATGGCCTACACACACACACACACACACACACACACACAGAGACACACACACACACAGAGACACACACACACAGAGACACAGAGACACACACACACACAGAGTCACCATATGCTCCGGTAAAGATACTGCGTGTAATGCAACACCTTCACACCTCTCCACGCACCCTGCAGCGCTCGCTCTACTTAATACGGAACACATCTTAGATAAATACTGGGGTTGTCCTCCACTAACATAAATGGCCACGCGCTGATGAGCACTAAGACCAATTAAGACTGGAAATGACAAGAAGAAGAGGGGGGGGGGGGGGGGGGGGGGGTGGCAAGTGACAGAGGGAGGGAGGAGAGAGGGAGTGAGGGGGGAGGGGGAGAGAGGGGCGGAGAGAGAGAGAGAGAGAGAGAGAGAGAGAGAGAGAGAGAGAGAGAGAGAGGGAGGGAGGGATTGAGAGGGGGGGGAGGGAGCGAGGGAGGGAGAGAAAGAGAGGGAGAGGGGGTGAGAGAGAGAGGGGAGAGAGAGAGAGAGAGGGCGGGAGAGAGAGAGGGAGAGAGAGAGAGGGAGGGAGGGAGATAGGGATTGAGAGAGGGGGGAGGGAGCGAGGGAGGGAGAGAAAGAGAGGGAGAGGGGGTGAGAGAGAGAGGGGAGAGAGAGAGAGGGAGAGGGCGGGAGAGAGAGAGGGAGGGAGAGCGAGAGAGAGAGAGAGAGAGAGAGAGAGAGAGAGAGACAGGGAGGGAGGGAGATAGGGATTGAGAGAGGGGGAGGGAGCGAGGGAGGGAGAGAAAGAGAGGGAGAGGGAGTGAGAGAGAGAGGGGAGAGAGAGAGAGGGAGAGGGCGGGAGAGAGGGAGAGAGGGAGAGATAGAGGGAGGGAGAGAAAGAGAGAGGGAGAGAGAGGAGGGAGAGAGAGAGGCGGGGGGAGAGAGAGAGAAAAAGCAAGAGGTACAATGCAGCATAATGTGTTCAGCACACAGCAAACCGTACATATGGTTGAGACTCAGTAAAAGCTCGGCAGCATCAGACACACTAGCGTGTGAATTACACCCGTCGTCGTCACGGTGATTGACGGGTCGGAATCACAAACGGTAGAGTGTGAATATATACCCAGGGTGGTGGTGACTGACTGACGGCTACAGAACATCAGTCGAGGCTTTGAACGCCACACCGCATGCGTCTCACGACGGCACGACTGTGTGTGTGTCTCTCTGTGTGTGTGTGTGTGTGTCTCTGTGTGTGTGTGTCTCTGTGTGTGTGTGTGGAGCCCTAGGAGTCCCTAGCATGGCCACATTTAGCACAGGGAGACAAGCAGCTAGTCTCCAGGTGCCACGTTCACTTGCGTCAATTCTCTCTCAGTGACTCCCAGTTCTCTGCACACAGGGCTAATAAAGCAGCCAGCAGTAATAAAGGTACCGGTGCTACTTCCACTGGCTCTCTGATGGATCTAAATCTACTGTCTGCTGCTACTACCACTGGCTCTCTGATAGATCTAAATCCACTGTCTGCTGCTACTACCACTGGCTCTCTGATAGATCTAAATCCACTGTCTGCTGCTACCACTGGCTCTCTGATAGATCTAAATCCACTGTCTGCTGCTGCTACCACTGGCTCTCTGATAGATCTAAATCTAATGTCTGCTGCTGCTACCACTGGCTCTCTGATAGATCTAAATCCACTGTCTGCTGCTACTACCACTGGCTCTCTGATAGATCTAAATCCACTGTCTGCTGCTACTACCACTGGCTCTCTGATAGATCTAAATCCACTGTCTGCTGCTGCTACCACTGGCTCTCTGATGGATCTAAATCCACTGTCTGCTGCTACTACCACTGGCTCTCTGATAGATCTAAATCCACTGTCTGCTGCTACTACCACTGGCTCTCTGATGGATCTAAATCCACTGTCTGCTGCTACTACCACTGGCTCTCTGATGGATCTAAATCCACTGTCTGCTGCTACCACTGGCTCTCTGATAGATCTAAATCCACTGCTGCTACTACCACTGGCTCTCTGATAGATCAAAATCCACTGTCTGCTGCTGCTACCACTGGCTCTCTGATGGATCTAAATCCACTGTCTGCTGCTACTACCACTGGCTCTCTGATGGATCTAAATCCACTGTCTGCTGCTACTACCACTGGCTCTCTGATGGATCTAAATCCACTGCTCTGCTGCTACTACCACTGGCTCTCTGATAGATCTAAGTCCACTGCCTGCTGCTACCACTGGCTCTCTCTGATAGATCTAAATCCACTGTCTGCTGCTACTACCAACTCTCTGATAGATCTATATCCACTGGCTCTCTGATAGATCTAAATCCACTGGCTCTCTGATAGATCTAAATCCACTGGCTCTCTGATAGATCTAAATCCACTGTCTGCTGCTACTACCACTGGCTCTCTGATGGATCTAAATCCACTGTCTGCTACTACCACTGGCTCTGATAGATCTAAATCCACTGCTGCTGCTACCACTGGCTCTCTGATAGATCTAAATCCACTGTCTGCTGCTACTACCACTGGCTCTGATAGATCTAAATCCACTGTCTGCTGCTATGACCACTGGCTCTCTGATAGATCTAAATCCACTGTCTGCTGCTACTACCACTGGCTCTCTGATAGATCTAAATCCACTGCCTGCTGCTACTACCACTGGCTCTCTGATAGATATTTTTTTTAAACTTTGGCCATTTCCCTGGCTCTTTTTTTTTGTATCCACTTTTTCTCCCATTTTTTCTATATTTTCTCCCATCCCAATTTTCGTATCATCCAATTCAACCCTCCCCTGTCACGAACGCTGTTTCTTGCCTCCCACAAGCCGGCTGCAATGTGGACTAAGTCATACATAGCACAAGTCCGCTCCGGTACTTGAGGTAACAGCAGTCGCATCTTTTCACCTGCGCAGCTCGATCTCTCGGTGTCGAGGAGTAACGCGTGGGAGGCTCACGCTGCCCCCGACACCTCCTGATTCTACTGCGCAGGCGCACCAACCGACTTGTAGGAGTCGCTTGTTCACAACGTTCGATCCCCACCCTTCAGTTTTCCCTCCCCGTAATACGGCCAATGTGTATTACTGCGGACGACCAGCTAAACTGAAAACAATGTGGAGAGCTGGATTCGAACACGCGAATCCTAGCGTCTCCACACTGGTGGCGAGTGACTTGCCCACTACACCACCTAGCCGCCCTCCCTGGCTCTTTTATACGTTTATCGCATTTATACTTGGTCAAGTTCGACCGACAGAAGCAGGCTGAAAGGGTTCAGATGGGGGGGAAGACACTCTGGGAAAGGCACGGCTGCAGTCCGGGATTCGAACTCGCTCAGCCCCATATCCGTGACGAGCACGGTTGTCCACGGCGCTGAAATAGCACTCGCGGTACGTGGTGAGCTACTGGAGCTCCCCCCTCTCTGATAGATCTAAATCCACTGTACTGCTGCTACTACCACTGGCTCTCTGATAGATCTAAATCCACTGTACTGCTGCTACTACCACTGGCTCTCTGATAGATCTAAATCCACTGTACTGCTGCTACTACCACTGGCTCTCTGATAGATCTAAATCCACTGTCTGCTGCTGCTACCACTGGCTCTCTGATAGATCTAAATCCACTGCTCTGCTGCTACTACCACTGGCTCTCTGATAGATCTAAATCCACTGCTCTGCTGCTACTACCACTGGCTCTCTGATAGATCTAAATCCACTGTCTGCTGCTGCTACCACTGGCTCTCTGATAGATCTAAATCCACTGTCTGCTACTACTGGCTCTCTGATAGATCTAAATCCACCGTCTGCTGCTACTACTACCACTGGCTCTCTCTGTTGGTCTAAATCCACTGTCTGCTGCTACTACCACTGGCTCTCTGATGGATCTAAATCCAAATAGGAGTTTTGGCCTGTTAACTAATCAGCACACATATTTTACATCATCTGTGCACAGCATAGTTTTAATTTGAAAAGGTTTGCCTTCTTTTTTTAATGCAAAACATTATCTCCCGTTTGTTCTAACTAATTGGTAGCGCCTTAGAATTTCTTTCCCCCTTTCTCTTTCTCTCGCTCTGCATGCGTTCTTCTTTGTTTACGTTCATTAACTCACACTTATTTCCGCGACGCCTTTCTGGTCCCAACGCTCGCATTGATTCCTCTGACAGGAGGCTACCAAGGCAACGCGGAGACGTAAACGTTTCAACGTTTAGATTAGATTCAAATTCATTGTCATTCAAATCAGAGCGCAAATGTAGCGGTGAAGTGCGACAGCTATACACACAATGTACAAGTGATTAAACTGGGTACAAAATATACGAAACGAGTTCTACCGAGTGTAGTGCTGCTAATGATATGCATGTACAGAGTTGTATAATATGTACAGTCAGTGATACAGGTATAAAGACAGTATGGTAGTAATAGTAGTCATACTGTCCAGCAGCATAACTAGTAAGAGTAGGATATGTATACAGATATATAATAGTATCTACAGATATGTGAAAAGACTATGTGCAGGTAAATACAGATAGGTGTGGATAGATCTATATGCGGTGAGAAGAATAAATATAAATATATATATATACGGTATATAATACAGCATTATTGTACATGCTATCATACAGAGCTATGGGTTATATATGCAGGTGCACAAGCAAGGTTATAGCCATGGAATAAAAGAGGAGGAAAAGGAGAGGGCAGGAGAGAGAGAGAGAGAGTTCTTATATGAGATGGATCTTAAATCAGTTGCTGGAAAATAATGAGACAGAACGAGGACAGAGGGTGGTGGAGGAGGAGGGTGGTGGAGGAGGGAGATGGTGGAGGGTTTGACGGTAAGCAGCGTGGAGGAGGTGAGAAGAGGAGGAGAGGTAAGGAGGTTAACACGGGGAGCTTCTGGTAAGTGCTCTGGCGGTGTGCGGTTGTGCTAATGGCACCCAGACATAGGCCTACTACTTTATTATTATAACTCATCTGGCGACGAGCCTCGGCCGGGAATTCTTATTCTCCAAATGTGTTTCTTTTCTGTTGTCATTTAGTAATTAACTTCAACTCGATTCAGCTGCTACCATCTTTACATTGGGAAGGAGTGGGGGTGGGGGGTGGGGGTCACAATGTATTGCATTGTGGGTCGTATTTGAACAGATCTCTAGCCCTGCTCCCTCGAGGCTGTAGTCGTGACCTACGACCTGCATCATTTATGAACTGGACCGACACTTCATGATGCGAGAAAAAACAACATGCGGTTTCGATCGATGGGGGACCTCCCCCCTTCACACACACACACACCTGTGCTTTCTGCCCCCCCCGTTGTTCATTCATCGCCTTCCTCACATTCTCCACTTAAATCATCCGCTCTCGCTGCTTTTTGTTCTCACAGTCTCACCGTATAACATATAAGGCCTTCGCACTACCCCGCAGAGAGAGAGAGAGAGAGAGAGAGCGAGAGAGAGATAGAGAGAGAGAGACAAGCGCGGGATGCGGCCGCTCCTAAATCACCCCGCCGCTGCCAAAAGACACGCAGCAGCACGGCGGGCAGAAAGGGAGGATGAGACGAAGGGAGAGAAAAACGACGAGGAGGGAGAGAGAGAATAAAGAGAAGAGAAAATAAAAAAAACGTCTTCACGGAGGAGGACCGTGCTACCGAAGAAGATGGGTGACTCACCCGCGCCGGAGAGCGAACAATACAGAAAACACCTGAACCTGCCACGGCGTCAATTAAACATAATGACTTTTTACCGCCGGTTGCCACAGTAACCAACCGGATAGGTGCGGACGGAGGCTTTTCTCCTCGTCCTCCTCCGTGTCTCTTTCTCTCTCCCTCTCTCTCTCGTTCCTCCTAAGAGCTTTCCTCTCCCGCCCCGAAGACAAAGCCAAACAAATAAAACAAACCAAACACAGGCCACTTCCACTTAATAACCCCGGAGCCAAAATGGCGTCCGTCGAAGCCAAACTAACTAACCAGCTTCAGGTGCAGCAGAGGACGACATCGCCGCTGTTGGGAAATGATGAGACGGAGAAGCGCTGACACTCTTGTTTATTTCTCCTGTGGTCTGACACGGCGTGTGTGTGTGTGTGTGTGTGTGTGTGTGTGTGTGTGTGTGCGTCTGCCCGTCTCCCGTGAGCTGCTCCTACAGCTTGTAAAGAAAGCTCTCTCTCCTCTCCCCCAGCGAGAGAGCAGATTGCAGGGGGGGGGGGGAGGCTGACAGGCCCGGAGGCTGGTGGTCCAGAGGTTGGAGAGGGGTTACTTGCTTGGTCATCCATTTTAAATCAGCCTAGTCTCTCTACTAGACAAGACACACCGGTGCTGCGCCACCATTACGGCTCTATCGGCCGCTGGCTCCACTCGTCGACACCGAGGCTGCCGGCATGCAGCGACTGCAGTGCAATTACAGCTCAAGGCCGGGCGGCGCTTGGCTGGTGTTCTTCTCACTTAGCTGGCGTCCACCCCCCCCCCCCCCCCCCCCCCCCCCCCCAGCAGGCCTCGGCTACATGGCTCGGTCGCTGAGGAATGCAGCTCTCCGGGGGTTAAGGGTCGGCCTCCACCGCGACGAGATAAGGCCGTGATGAGGCATGTGTGTGTGTGTGTGTGTGTGGGGGGAAGCCATGGCCATGTTGGATATTGTGAAATACTCACAATACGGTGCCCAACATTTGGTACAACAAGATACAAGATACTTTAATGCCACACAACTATGATTGGTGGTAATCGTTAGTGGTACAGCATGTAGTTAAAAGCACTGGACATCAACATGGAACATCAAACGCCCCCCTCCCCTCCCACAATAAATACATAAATACATACAGACAGTCACATAAGTGTCAGTCAGTGTCAGTTCAATTCAGTTCATGTTCACTTCAGTTCACAATCACAAACAAGGTCCAATCCGAGTCTACCAACATTATGGTCATGGTCAGTCAACAACATTCCTTCACTCCCAGCCAGGGCCTACCAGGGACTATCTGTCTCCGAGTCCTGGCAGAAGGCCCCAGTCCTCTCTCCCTCTGATGACCGTGGCTGATGTCAGAACAGAAGGCCACCAGTGGCCCCAGTGTAGCCGCCTGGACCCAGAGCAGGGGACCTGCAGCATCTGTCGAGGCCGGCTGGAGAACAGACACGGCCTGAGAAGCCAGAGGGACTCCATGGAGCTAGCTTAATATACCATACTGTATGGTGGAGCTAGCTTATATACCATACTGTATGGTGAGCTAGCTTAATATACCATACTGTATGGTGGATTAGCTTAATATACCTTACTGTATGGTGGAGCTAGCTTAATATACCATACTGTATGATAGCTAGCTTAATATACCATGCTGTATGGTGGAGCTAGCTTAATATACCATACTGTATGGTGGAGCTAGCTTAATTACCATACTTTATGATAGAGCTAGTTTAATATACCATACGTATGATGGAGCTAGTTTAATATACCTACTGTATGGTGGAGCTAGCTTAATATACCATACTGTATTGTGGAGCTAGCTTAATATACCATACTGTATGATGAGCTAGCTTAATATACCATACTGTATGGTGGAGCTAGCTTAATATACCATACTGTATGTGGAGCTAGCTTAATATACCATACTGTATGGTGGAGCTAGCTTAATATACCATACTGTATGGTGGAGCTAGCTTAATATACCATACTGTATGGTGAGCTAGCTTAATATACCATACTGTATTGGTGGAGCTAGCTTAATATACCAAACTGTATGATAGAGCTAGCTTAATATACCATACTGTATGGTGGAGCTAGCTTAATATACCATACTGTATGGTGGAGCTAGCTTAATATACCATACTGTATGATAGAGCTAGCTTAATATACCACACTGTATGGTGGAGCTAGCTTAATATACCATACTGTATGGTGGAGCTAGTTTAATATACCATACTGTATTGTGGAGCTACCTAATATACCATACTGTATGGTGGAGATAGCTTAATATACCATACTGCATGGTGGAGCTAGCTTAATATACCATACTGTAAGGTGGAGCTAGCTTAATATACCATACTGTATTGGTGGAGCTAGTTTAATATACCATACTGTATGGTGGAGCTACCTTAATATACATACTGTATGGTGGAGCTAGCTTAATATGCCATACTGCATGGTGGAGCTAGCTTAATATACCATACTGTATGGTGGAGCTAGCTTAATATCATACTGTATGGTGGAGCTAGCTTTATATCATACTGTATGGTGGAGCTAGCTTAATATACCATACTGTATTGGTGGAGCTAGCTTAATATACCATACAGTATGGTGGAGCTAGCTTAATACACCATACTGTATTGGTGGAGCTAGCTTAATATACCATACTGTATGGTGGAGCTAGCTTAATATACCATACTGCATGGTGGAGCTAGCTTAATATACCATACTGTATGGTGGAGCTAGCTTAATATACCATACTGTATTGGTGGAGCTAGCTTAATATACCATACTGCATGGTGGAGCTAGCTTAATATACCATACTGTATTGGTGGAGCTAGCTTAATATACCATACTGTATGGTGGAGCTAGCTTAATATACCATACTGTATTGGTGGAGCTAGCTTAATATACCATACTGTATGGTGGAGCTAGCTTAATATACCATACTGTATGGTGGAGCTAGCTTAATATACCATACTGTATGGTGGAGCTAGCTAATATACCATACTGTATGGTGGAGCTAGCTTAATATACCATACTGTATTTATTGGTGGAGCTAGCTTAATATACCATACTGTATGGTGGAGCTAGCTTAATATACCATACTGTATGGTGGAGCTAGCTTAATATACCATACTGTATGGTGGAGCTAGCTTATATACCATACTGTATGGTGGAGCTAGCTTAATATACCATACTGTATTTATTGGTGGAGCTAGCTTAATATACCATACTGTATGTGGAGCTAGTTTAATATACCATACTGTATGGTGGAGCTTCCTTAATATACCATACTGTATGGTGGAGCTACCTTAATATACCATACTGTATGGTGGAGCTACCTTAATATACCATACTGTATGGTGGAGCTAGTTTAATATACCTACTGTATGATGGAGCTAGTTTAATATACCATACTGTATGATAAGAGCTAGTTTAATATACCATACTGTATGATAAGAGCTAGTTTAATATACCATACTGTACGATAGAGCTAGTTTGATATACCATACTGTACGATAGAGCTAGTTTTAATACCATACTGTATGATAAGAGCTAGTATAATATACCATACTGTATGGTGGAGCTAGTTTAATATACCATACTGTATGATAAGAGCTAGTTTAATATACCATACTGTACGATAAGAGCTAGTTAATATACCATACTGTATGATAAGAGCTAGTTTAATATACCATACTGTATGATAAGAGCTAGTTTAATATACCATACTGTATGGTGAGCTAGCTTAATATACCATACTGTATGGTGGAGCTAGCTTAATATACCTACTGTATGGTGGAGCTAGCTTAATATACCATACTGTATGTGGAGCTAACTTAATATACCATACTGTATTGTTGGAGCTAGCTTAATATACCATACTGTATTGGTGGAGCTAGCTTAATATACCATACTGTATGATAGAGCTAGCTTAATATACCATACTGTATGGTGGAGCTAGCTTAATATACCATACTGTATGGTGGAGCTAGTTTAATATACCATACTGTATGGTGGAGCTAGCTTAATATACCATACTGTATGGTGGAGCTAGCTTAATATACCATACTGTATTGGTGGAGCTAGCTTAATATACCATACTGTATGGTGGAGCTAGTTTAATATACCATACTGTATGATGGAGCTAGTTTAATATACATACTGTATGATGGAGCTAGTTTAATATACCATACTGTATGATCATATGACGCTACGAGACTTGAATCTATCTCTGTTCGCGCTCCATCATCAAGTTCTCTGGTCCGTTCACGCAGCCGGTCAGAGCGCATCTTTAGCCGTAGCGCAGCTAGCTAGGCAGTGGAACTGAAAGTGCTGGGCTGTAGTTACTCAAACTGCGCCAAAACACAGCTAGAGCAGCAGTGGCTTCTCGGAGAGAGAGAAGAGAGCCCTAGCAAGCAGGGAAGGGAGGGAAGTAGAGGCTGCTGACGATTTAGTGAAATCCATGTATTTAAATTCAATGCAAGAATGAATGATAGTCTATTATAGATAGACCACCAGAAGAATGAATGATAGTCTATTATAGACCACTAGACGGGGGGGGGGGGGATAAATCGTATCCACGCAGCGGGTGATGAAAATGAATGACCAGAGAGAGGTATATAGAGGACGTGAAACACAGAGGTAGGTAAATAATATAGAGAGACGTGAAACACAGAGGTAGGTAAATAATCCCCCCCCCCCACCAGACTAATCGCACCCTGGCTATTGTCAATCCTGCCACCCGGCCGTGGCACACTTAAATCACGCCGCCGAGCCATTATTAATGTTATTAGCGGCAGCTGTGTTTACCCTGCGGTGGTACGTCAGTGGAAACAGTCCATAGTCCTCCATACCCACACACTACAGTACACACTCCATACCCACACACTACAGTACACACTCCATACCCACACACTACAGTACACACTCCATACCCCACACACTACAGTACACACTCCATACCCACACACTACAGTACACACTCCATACCCACACACTACAGTACACACTCCATACCCACACACTACAGTACACACTCCATACCCACACACTACGTACACACTCCATACCCACACACTACAGTACACACTCCATACCCACACACTACAGTACACACTCCATACCCACACACTACAGTACACACTCCATACCCACACACTACAGTACACACTCATACCCACACACTACAGTACACACTCCATACCACACACTACAGTACACACTCCATACCCACACACTACAGTACACACTCCATACCCACACACTACAGTACAGACACTACCCACACACTACAGTACACACTCCATACCCACACACTACAGTACACACTCCATACCCACACACTACAGTACACACTCCATACCCACACACTACAGTACACACTCCATACCCACACACTACAGTACACACTCCATACCCACACACTACAGTACAGACTCCATACCCACACACTACAGTACACACTCCATACCCACACACTACAGTACACACTCCATACCCACACACTACAGTACACACTCCATACCCACACACTACAGTACACACACCATACCCACACACTACAGTACACACTCCATACCCACACACTACAGTACACACTCCATACCCACACACTACAGTACACACTCCATACCCACACACTACAGTACACACTCCATACCCACACACTACAGTACACACTCCATACCACACTACAGTACACACTCCATACCCACACTACAGTACACACTCCATACCCACACTACAGTACACACTCCATACCCACACTACAGTACACACTCCATACCCACACTACAGTACACACTCCATACCCACACTACAGTACACACTCCATACCCACACTACAGTACACACTCCATACCCACACTACAGTACACACTCCATACCCACACTACAGTACACACTCCATACCCACACTACAGTACACACTCCATACCCACACACTACAGTACACACTCCATACCCACACACTACAGTACAGACACAACACAAGAAGAACACAAAGGCAGACGCTGCAATAATAGACAATGATCTCAACGGCTGTAAACGGGTCTAATCTTGTAGTTTCTTTTTCTCCCCCCCCCCCCCCCCCCTTATGCAAAATAACCCCTATGCATCAGCGAGCCTGTTCTCTCTCCAGAGAGAGAGAGAGAGAGAGAGAGAGAGAGAGAGAGAGAGAGAGAGAGAGAGATGATGTGGAGAGTGAGGGGGGGAGAGAGAGAGATGATGTGGAGGAAGGAGAGAGAGAGAGAGAGAGAGAGAGAGAGGGGGGGGGGGGAGAGAGAGGGATGATGTGGAGAGTGAGGGAGGTGGAGAGAGGGGGGGATGATGTGGAGGGAAGGAGAGAGAGAGAGAGAGAGAGAGAGAGAGAGAGAGAGGAGAGAGAGAGAGATGATGTGGAGGGAAGGAGAGAGAGGGGGATGGTGTGGAGGGAAGGAGAGAGGGATGATGTGGAGAGAGAGAGAGAGATGATGTGGAGGGGGAAGGAGAGAGAGAGGATGATGTGGAGAGTGAGGGAGAAAGAGAGAGACAGAGAGAGAGACAGAGAGAGAGACAGAGAGAGAGAGAGACAGAGAGAGAGAGAGAGAGAGAGAGACAGACAGACAGACAGACAGAGAGAGAGAGAGAGAGAGAGAGAGAGACCCCCCTGTGAAAGGTGGGTGTGAAGTAGCCATCCCTGCTGGAACAGGGGAGAGGGTGAAAAACTGCTATTTTACTGCAGCGCCACTGGTGTTAATCATGAGGGTTCGACCCCCCCGTGCTAAATTCCTATACTTAACGCGGTGGCGCGCCAGAGACCCCTCCCTCTGCCCACCCACACCTCGTTTTCTCCTTCCCCCCACCTCCCCTCCCCCCCACGCCGACTGGCACAGCCTCTCCACACATTACCTCATTTCCCCTGGGTTCTCATCCGGCCAACAACCCCCCCCCCCCCCCCCCACCCCATCACCTCATCACCTGAACACCCTTGATGACATCACAGACCCGAGGAAGCTAGAATGAGGCTGAGAATCTGTTGTTCCGCTCGTTTTATATAGGGGGGGGGGGGGGGGGGGGGATATGTGCGCGGAACCGATTTAATCAGTCATAACATTTTAGAAAATGGGGAGGAGATTAACTCGATGTCACGGCGGTACTTACCGACCTGCGCGGGAACCAGAGTGTTCTCTAGAGAAGATATTACGGACCAATCACAAACTAACGCTGCCCTTTTTTTCCCCCTCTCTCCTCGATCCTGTGATTGGTCGATCCCTTTCGGCCCTCTCTCAAAGTTCCCATATTATGCACGTCGACTACTACGCTGGTGTCACTGCATCATCATCAATCATCGCCCTCTTGTTTGGAATGCAAGACCAGCGGTGCCACTGCTGACGTCATCCCACAAACACTCGCAGCAGACCAGGCAGGCCTAGTGACTTTAAGCCCCTCTAATCCTGGATCTCAGATGGAGAAGGGCCACACACACACACACACACACACACACACACACACACCACTCCCACTCCACCTGTCTCTCTATGGTCGTGCATCTGTGTATTGATGAGTCCAGGGTAGAGTAAATGGCTGCATTTATATAGCATCCTTTATCCAACAAAGCGCTTTACAATTTTGTTCCTCACATTTTTACCCATTCACTCACACGTTCACACACCGATGGCGGAGGCGACCATGCAAGGTGCCAACCTGCTCATCGGGAGCAATTAGGAGTTAAGTGTCTCGCTCAAGGACACTTGGACACGCTGCCCGGGAGGAGCGGGAATTGAAACCGGGAACCTCCGGATTATTACCAGACGGCCGCTCTACCTCCCGAGCCACTGTTGCCCCAGTAGGGTACCACTACCTACTGAAAGATGGTAGTAACATTACAGTAGTAAACTGTTAGCCTTGCTAGCCAGAAAAGATCTTGCATGGTTTCACAACACAAGGCCTCCCTAGGCTGAAAATCATAGCATTAGGCACTTAAATCCACCAAGTATCCATTAACAATGTGAATAGGGGTGGGGGGGGAATCGATACGTAGTAGTATCGCGATACTTTGTGTGGCGATACTGTATCGATAAGTAAGAATCGATATTTAATTTTTCTTTATCTTTTTATTATTTGTATTTAATTTTTTTTTATAAGGAAGTTGCATTGTTCATTTCATTACCTGTAATAGTACAGTAGTCTACACACGCACACATGTGCATTCAGTTAAGTTGGAATATGACTAATACAACAGTTCAGTTTGTCAGGTACATGCAACACAGATTACAGTGTTGACATCTGTCTGCTTGAGAAAATACCATGTTCTGCAATAAAAATTATTGAAGTGAGATGAACAGACTGAACTTTATTTTATTAGATAAAACATGTTGACAGTTTTACTTTGCAGTTGAAAAAAGGTAATAAATCGCAACATATCGCAATATTAATATCGCAATACTCAGCATATCGCATCGTGACTCAAGTATAGTGATAGTATCGTATCATGAGGCCTCTGGTGATTCCCACCCCTGTGAATTAGTGACCGATTTCGGAGTTTCATTCAAATGTCGGGTCACAGCTCTGACTCAGAACATGTACCAACCAACATCCCAGTAGAACCATCACGGTGCCATCGTGGCGTCCTGGGAGACGGTCCTCCGTTCTCCACGATGTATCTCCTGGTGGTAAACGGTGCATTTATATAACAGCGTAGGGCTGGGCGATTAATCGATCATTCGAATGAATGATTTGGGACGATTTTGAAAAACTAAAATCGATTTAAAAAAAAAATCTTTTCCAAGAATCACCTTTTATTTCACAAAGAATTATGTTTAGTGAAAGTTAGATTTGCACTTTATTAATCCCAATAGGGAAATTCATCCTTGTTTGATGATCAAGAGGCACCTTTATTTGTTTTAAGTGAAGTTTGGTGAAAAAGCAGGTTATTGCACTATTAATCCCAATAGGGACATTCATCTTTGTTTGATCAAGAGTAACCTTATATATATATATATATATATATATATATATATATTATATATATATATATATATATATATTATAAAAAAATTAAGTTAAGATTAGTGAAAGTTAGGTTTGCACTTCAATCCCAATAGGGACATTCATCTTGGTTTGATACTTTTTCTGTGTCAAATAAAAAACTATTTTTTTAGCTCTCAAGAGAAGAAAATCGATTAAAATTGTAAATCGGATTTAAAAAAAAATTATCAGGGATTTTATTTTTAGGCCATATGGCCCAGCCCTATAACAGCGCCCATTCACTTACACCCAATTACCCATTCACTCACACTCACCGACGGCAGAGGTGGCCGCGCCAAGGTGCCAACCTGCTCATCGGGAGCAGTTAGGGGTGAAGAAGTGCCTTGCTCAAGGACACTTCCGACACGCTTCCCGGGAGGAGCGGGAATCGGAAAAACCGGGAAACTCCGGATTACCAGACCCCTGTCGCCCCTTGATGACATCATCAAATAAAAGATAGAGCGAGACGTGTTCATGATATTCACAAGAGGCCGTGCGGCATTGTAGCCGGAACATAAGTGAATTCCATTTCAGGGTGGATTTTCCCTTAGAGTCCCTCTCTCTCTCTCTCTCGTTTATCTCTCTCTCTCTCTCTCTCTCTCTCTCGTTTATCCCTCTCCCTCTCTCGTAATCCACCTCTCTCTCTCTCTCTCTCTCGTTTATCTCTCTCTCTCTCTCTCTCTCTCTCTCTCTCTCGTTTATCCCTCTCCCTCTCTCGTAATCCACCTCTCTCTCTCTCTCTCCCTTTCTTTCTCTCTTGTCTCCATGGGGATTCGGAGGAGGAGGAGGAGGAGGAGGGAGGCAGAGGTGGAGGTGGGATGATGGGAGGGAGGGAGGGGGGGGGGGCGCGCTTGGTTTGAGCCAGTCAACAACTTTCAGATTTCCCTCAGAGATAAAGGAGAATGTGTGCGAGAGCCGCGTGTAAAGCCTCAACAAGCACAGCGACCAAACGACCTTGAGTGGCTCATTCAGAACACCGGGCGACCAAGCAGAGAGAGAAAGGGAGAGAGAGAGAGAGAGAGAGGGAGAGAGAGACAGAGAGAGAGACAAACAGAGAGAGAGTGAGTGAGTGAGTGAGAGAGAGCGAGAGAGAGAGCGAGATAGAGAGAGAGAGACAAACAGAGAGAAAGAGAGAGAGAGAGACAAACAGAGATAGAGTGAGTGAGTGAGTGAGAAAGAGAGAGACAGAGACAGAGCGAGACAGACAGAGACAGCGACAGAGAGAGAGAAAAAGAGAGAGAGAGAGAAGGAAGGGGGAGAAAACACAACCAAACACGATAACATCTACTGTGAGCTGGGAGAAGGGACGGAAAGAAAGGAATAATGAATTAAAGGAGATAAACTCTCGCTCCCATTGCACTTTGGAGACCTGCTGGCCATGGAGGGAGGGAGGGAGGGAGGGAGGGAAGGAGGGAGGGAGGGAGGGAGGGAGGATAGGGGGGGGGGTGGTGAGGGAGCTTTAGAAAGGCCCTCAGAGGTGAAAGAGAGGGAAAGTGTTGGCTTGAAGTGGCTAAGGAGGAGGAAGTGAAACCAGCTTCTTCTTCTTTCGTGTAATGGGAGAGAGACATTCAGATTATAAGAGAGAGAGACATTCAGATTATAAAGAGAGAGAGACATTCAGATTATAGAGAGAGATTCAGGATAGATAGACTGTATTGATCCCCTTGGGGAAATTCAGGTATCCAATTGCTCTCATCAGTTGACAACCATTAAAATAGATAAACGGACACACAATAAATAAATAAGACACAAATATGTCTTATGTGTCGTTTGTGAGGTCTTTATTATGATTTTCATTCGTTATTTTTATTTTTTTACTCGTTACTGTTATTTATTTTTATTTAGCATTAGCTTAGCTTTATATATATATATAACAGATTTATTATTTATATTTTGTTTTAGTTTTTTGTCGGGTTATGGATCCGTTTGATATTTTAGTTATGTTTGTTGCCTCGTCAGTATTGTAATTATTGTGGTCGTCAATGTTGTGTTTGTTTTTGAAAAAGTGAAAATAATTTTTTTATAAATAACTAAAAGAGTCAAATGAGCAAAAAAACACGGTGGTGGACGAACGACAGAACCAGTACTTAAGTTGTGACGGCAAGGCTTCCAGGAACGTTAACATTCCTGCAACCTTTGTGGAACGTGGACGTTAAACGAAGACAACAACGATGTGGTTCCCTTGGCAACCACGTGGAGGTCGGCCCGGCCGCTGACCCTTAGATCAACTCTGTGACCTTAAAGAGTTGTGTTTGGGCCGAGCCGTCGCCGCGGGGACAGTGGGGACGCTGGTCGCCATGACAACCCTCGGGCTGTTGACTTCCTCGGATCGTGACTCAACCTCCTAGTGGATCATAGATGTTGTTCCGAGATAAATAGCCTCTTAACACAAACGCCCTCACCGGTCCCTACTGTCCTGTGAGGAGGAGCTGTCAAACCAGTGGGGGAGGAGCATGTGTGTAGGGAGAGAGGGAGGGGTGTAGAGAGAGAGAGAGAGGGTGTGGAGAGAGAGAGAAAGAGGGGAACAGAGAGAGAGAGAGGGGTGTAGAGAGAGAGAGAGAGAGAGTGTAGAGAGAGAGCGAAAGAGAGAGAGGGGAGAGAGATAGGAACATATAGAGAGAGGAACAGAGAGAGAGAGGAACAGAGAGAGAGAGGAACAGAGAGAGAGAGGAACAGAGAGAGAGGAACAGGAAGAGAGAGAGAGAGAGAAAGAGGGGAACAGAGAGAGAGAGGGTGTGGAGAGAGAGAAAGAGAGAGAGATGGGAGAGAGATAGGAACATATAGAGAGAGGAACAGAGGAGGGAGAGGAAGAGGGAGAGGGAGAGAAAGAGGGGAACAGAGAGAGAGGGTGTGGAGAGAGAGAAAGAGAGAGAGAGCGAGAGAGAGAGAGCGAGATGAACAGAGAGAGAGAGAGGAACAGAGAGAGTGTGCTGCTGGCCCGTTTCCCATGAGCCACTCTGGTGTTCAGCTTTACGAGAGCGGCTCTCTCCCCGCAGCAGAAACAACTCACGATGATGGAAGCTTTAATCAAACCCTCATCGTGATAATCAACGAGGAGGATGATAATGAATGAGGTAGGTAAATGAAAAGAACAAAAAAAAAATCATCATATCGCGAACAGCGAAGCCAATTTAAAAAAAAAAACACAAAAAAAAACACAATCTGAAACAGCCCAGACTAGTCAATATTAACTTGTTTTAATAGACCTAACCTTTCACTCTCCATTAACCGGGCCTGTCGGACCGGCTGTTTGCTGTGCCGCTTAATACAATGACATATTTACCCCCCCCGTCAGATTCCATAGATCGCTTCAGGAAGCAGAGTGTGTGCGTGTGCGTGTGTGTGTGTGTCATGATATCATAAAGCCAAGCTCCTCCCCCTCCATCCCTGAAGGCCTCTTACAACAACCTGACACTTAATTAATGAAGTCACCCAGGGCTGCATCATATATATATATATATATACCTTGTATTGTACAAGTTTGTATAGATGGAATATACGTTGTGTATTATGTTTAGCTTTATAGTTTATTTATAGTTTATCTAGTGTAAAGTTGTAGTTTATATGTATAGTTATAGATATAGTTTGTATAGATAGAATATAAAAACAAATGTATGTACATATAAAAAAAAAAGCTGTGCCGATAAAATAATCAGAATCATCAAAAATGTGATTTCTTTTTGTGAGAACGGCTCTTTGAAAAACTAGTCTTGTGTGTGTAACGTAAGAGGCGTTATATACTGTTTACTTGGACAAAGAGCCAGGGGTCAAAGGGTCAGGCCGGTATATAGAGACACGAGCGTCAGGCTGCTACGACGACGTGAGCAAACAAAGTGTGTTCAGTCAAACCCATGTTCCCAGAAGAGATGATGTACCTTAGTACACACACACACACACACATACATATACATACATACACACGTACACACAGCCTGTCACTCAGCCTGGGTTGCTGTCAGTCCTACAGCTGTGAAGGCTTCACTGTGCAAAGACCTGACAACACACAGGACTAGGACACAACACACAGAACACAAGTTACTTACTTAACGTTACACAGGTATGTGTTAACCCTTTAGCTTGCCAACATTAAGTTAGCAGGAGCCGTCGGCCAACAAAGATGTTGTTTCAACAAATGGATTCACAAAATGGATTACCATCCAAATGATATTGAAGCCTCCCGTGACCAGTAACTAGGTACTACTTAATAACTGCAGCAATATGTGCTACATTATGTGTAAATGTGCCTAAAGTCAAGACTCGACAGTTACTGAACCAGAAAAATTATTTAGGAGCACATTTTTTCCCTGATTATAAAACAATGATGGTTCGAACGTCCGTTTGAAAAACCCCTGGCGAATGTTCGAATCCCAAAAACAGGCTTGGGGGGGACAGGTTTAGATCCCTGTGGGACGCCAGATCCCATGCATAAAGGAGCAGGGCTCAAACAGACCTCCGGTGGGATCCATAGGTGCTGGAATATCACACAGCGTCCATTAATCATCATACAGGCGTTCTCCGGGGAGGTAAATGTATGCAACACACACATGCAAACGCACACACACACACACGCAAACACACACTACCGCCCTATGGATGCGTCTGTAGGCATATTATTCCGATTCTGCTTGGACAGCACTTTCTCAGAGATCCCAATTTTCTCTCTCTCTCTCTCTGAGAAGATGTGGGGAGCGGAGACAGGAGGACCCCCCCCCCCCCCCCCCTTCCCCAACACCACCTTCTCCCAGTCAACCATCAAAGACGCACAGACACACACACACCCGTGCAAAATTATCCATGCTAATGAACAGAGTGCATTTATTTATCTGATCCGAGTGGCTGCGTTTCCACAGGCTAGCGTGCACACTTTGTAAGGCGTGCGTGTGTGTATTACGTGTGTGTGTGTGTGCTGCGTGTGTGGGTGTGTTCGTGTCTGTGTGTGTGCTGCGTATGTGTGTGTGTGTGTGTGTGTGCTGCGTATGCATGTGTGTGTGCTGTGTGTGTGTCTGTGTCTGTGCTGCGTATGTGGTGTGTGTGCATGCGTGTGCTGCATATGCGTGTGTGTGTGTGCGCGTGCGTGTGTGTGCTGCGTGTGTGTGTGCGTGTGTGTGCTGCGTATGCGTGTGTGTGTGTGTGGCTGTGCGTGCGTGTGTGTGTCTGTGCGTGTGTGCTGTGTGTGTGTGCGTGTGCAGTTGGGGGGGGACACAGCACACACCTGCGAGCAGCAGCCCGGTCCGCTGGCTCACAGACAGATGAGACCCGTCTGGTACCTGGTGCTGTTCGTTACGCACCGCGGCCCACAGACCTCACACTGACACTGGTTAACAAGCTGTTCGCACACCTGAACCCGTTCACTACCACGGTTAACCGACTGTAGTGTGGTAGTGAAAGGGTTAACCTTCTGTAGTGTGGTAGTGAAAGGGTTAAGCGAAAGGGGTTAACCGTCTGTAGTGTGGTAGTGAAAGGGTTAGCTTCTGCAGTGTGGTAGTGAAAGGGTTAACCTTCTGTAGTGTGGTAGTGAAAGGGTTAACCTTCTGTAGGGTGGTAGTGAAAGGTTAACCTTCTGTAGTGTGATAGTGAAAGGTTAACCTTCTGTAGTGTGGTAGTGAAAGGTTAACCTTCTGTAGTGTGGTAGTGAAAGGGTTAACCTTCTGTAGTGTGGTAGTGAAAGGTTAACCTTCTGTAGTGTGGTAGTGAAAGGGTTAACCGTCTGTAGTGTGGTAGTGAAAGGTTAACCCTCTGTAGGGTGGTAGTGAAAGGGTTAACCTTCTGTAGTGTGGTAGTGAAAGGTTAATCGTCTGTAGTGTGGTAGTGAAAGGTTAACCCTCTGTATGGTGGTAGTGAAAGGGTTAACCTTCTGTAGTGTGGTAGTGAATGGTTAACCGTCTGTAGTGTGGTAGTGAAAGGGTTAACAGTCTGTAGTGTGGTAGTGAAAGGTTAACCATCTGTAGGGTGGTAGTGAAAGGGTTAACCTTCTGTAGTGTGGTAGTGAAAGGTTAACCTTCTGTAGTGTGGTAGTGAAAGGGTTAACCTTCTGTAGTGTGGTAGTGAAAGGTTAACCTTCTGTAGTGAAAGGGTTAGCCTTCTGTAGTGTGGTAGTGAAAGGTTAACCTTCTGTAGTGAAAGGGTTAGCCTTCTGTAGTGTGGTAGTGAAAGGGTTAACCTTCTGTAGTGTGGTAGTGAAAGGTTAACCGTATGTAGTGTGGTAGTGAAAGGGTTAACCTTCTGTATTGTCGCAGTGAAAGGGTTAACCCCTTGGTAGAGTGGTAGTGAAAGGGTTAACGCCCACTGACACCATACACACACAGCACCACACACACAGTCAGAACCACACAGAAACGCACAATGAATGTACAAAAGCCTGTGTGAGCATCACCACCAATCACGAAGAGAAGACGTGTCTACATGTGTGTGTCTGTGTGTGTACATGTGTGTGTACATGTGTGTTTCTGTGTGTCTGTACATGTCTGTGTCTGTGTGTGTGTCTGTATGTGTGTGTCTGTACATGTGTGTGCGTGTGTGTGTCTGTGTGTGTCTGTGTGTGTGTCTGGACATGTGTGTGTGTCTGTGTGTGTATGTGTGTGTCTGTACATGTGTGTGTCTGTGTGTGTCTGTACATGTGTGTGTGTGTGTGTGTGTGTGTGTGTGTGTGTGCATGTGTGTGTGCATGTGTGTGTGCATGTGTGTACATGCGCATATATTATTAATTTGCATGCAGGCACATGAACTGAGTGTCTGGTAGGAGAGATAAGGAGCTCTTTATTTCAGCCGTGTGTGTGTGTGTGTGTGTGTCTATGCATGCGTGTTCCCTCTATTCCCTATTAAGCAGACTCGCTGGAGGGAGGGATGGAAACATACAGAGATATGGAGGGAGAGAGAGAGAGAGAAGAGAGAAAGAGAGAGAAGAGAGAGAAGAGAGAGAGAGGAGGGTGTCTATGACCGGAAAAACAAGAGTAAAAAAAGAAAAGAAAGAGAGGAACGACTTAAACAAGAGAAAGGCAGACAGGAAGGGGAGGGAGGGAGAGGGGGGGGGGAGGAAAGAGAGAAAGAAAAAGAAAACAGCAGAACGAGAGACAGAAAGCTCAGCGTGGGTTATCGTTGGCATAGCTCCCCTCTGGTGTGGAAGTGTTAGAAGAAGGTCTACTTACTACGAGGGGTTTGATTTGATTTGATTCGATTTGATTTATTGACAACAAACATTATAACAACATTGACAGATCAACATTTGTATTTACCTCATCGTCAGGGATAGAACGAAAAGTCCAGGACTTGTTATTTCCATCGTCTATCTACAGCCCGGAGGCGATACAAGAACCGTCTGTCCGTCTGTCTGTACTAACAAGCCTAACAACAATACCATCAATAGTCAGAGTCGGAGTCCAGCTACAACACACTAGTGTTGTCAAAAATATCGAAAAATCTATACATATCGATTATGAATATTTAAAACGGTTTCAATACTCATTTCCCCGAAATATCGATATTTAATTATTCATAAAAAAAATATTCAATACCTGTAATAGTACACACACATTCAGTTAAGTCGGAATATGACTGTAATACAAACCGTTCAGTTTGTCAGGTACATGCAGCACAGATTACAGTGTTTACATCTGTCTGCTTGAGAAAATACCATGTTCTGCAATAAAAATGATTGAAGTGAGATGAACAGTTATTTTTAAATGTGTGATCTAAAGATAAACAAAGGGTTTTAAAAGTGTTATATTTATCTTCTCTTATAGTACCAGAGAGAAGCTGAGGAGAATCAACCAGCAACAAAAGCAAAATGTATTAAGATTTTTTTTTTTTTTTTTTACATTTTAAGATTGAACCTTTTTCCCTGTGGTATCGAAAATGGTATCGAATATCGATACTTCTCAAGGTATCTTATCGAAGTTCCAGTATCGTGACAACACTACAACACACTCACCAAGGACAACCCCACACACACACACCTCAGAGACAGGACTCTGCAACACACACACACACACCTCAGAGACAGGACTCTGCAACACACACACACGCACCTCAGAGACAGGACTCTGCAACACACACACACACACCTCAGAGACAGGACTCTGCAACACACACACACACACCTCAGAGACAGGACTCTGCAACACACACACACACCTCAGAGACAGGACTCTGCAACACACACACACACACCTCAGAGACAGGACTCTGCAACACACACACACACCTCAGAGACAGGACTCTGCAACACACACACACACCTCAGAGACAGGACTCTGCAACACACACACACACCTCAGAGACAGGACTCTGCAACACACACACACACCTCAGAGACAGGACTCTGCAACACACACACACACCTGAGAGTAAACGGGCCCCGTGGTCCTGAGGACTGGGTGCCTCCTCACCCTGATGTGCCGTGAGGACGACCGGCCCGGGGCTGCCGCCGCCACAATCAGCTCACGCCACATTCCTGTTCCACGTAATAAAATGCACCACGCGGATTATAAAAGATTTAATTGCGTGTCAAAACAAGTTTATAAGCCGATTAAACCACACACCGTTTAGTGCTTCAAAAATATGCCGTGTCAAATTCGACAGGCTAGACTCGCGACCGAGCGTGCGCGTTATGCGTCGCGAATAATAAGTCTCGACTTTCGCCAACGACGTTTCCCGCCCGAATCTCGCTTGTTCTAGAATATATTCCCCCTCGTATTCAATTCAAACCTTTATTTATTCTCTAGAAAAAGGACAATTGAGGTCACCCTTATTTTCAATATCGTCGACACTTTAGACATTCCAATGCAATATATATATACATATATTTTTTTTTACAATATGTAGATAGTGATAGAATCAAATGAATTGTTCACATAGTAAATGGATGAAGTGCATTAAGAGGAAGAACACCATAACACTTGTAAAAGGCACTAATATAAGTAAGTTAAAGACAGTGACAGACTGTGTAGGCAGGCTTGCAAGTAAGCCTCTAAAAGAAATTACTTCAGGGATCGCATTGTATGTTTTTTCTACTGTATGTTTTATTCCCCACAGTTATGCTGAAATGAGCACAGAGACAAATCCCAATCCACCATGTGTTGCAATGGCAATAAAGTATCTATCCATCTAAACGACCCCTGCGTTCTAGGTAGTTTTATGGGAGAGTTCCATGTTGTAAGGGCACTATAATGAATGATGTCCCCAAGTCTGTATGTGGGGAACTATGGATGAAGACCATAACTAGTTCCGCGACGCAGGTCTCCCTCTCAGAATGAGTCTGTATGTGGAGAACTATGGATGAAGACAGGTCTCTCTCTCTCCACAGCATGAGCTGCCAGTGAGCCGCCCAGGAAGAACTCACAGAATCACCTAGACGTGGATGCAGCACGACGCAGACTAGTCGCCAAATACTTTAGTGCTGTGACAGCACACGCACACACACACACACACACACACAGACACACAATGAACTGAGTTCGGATAGCTCTTGCCTGCTGGAGACAAATGTCCCTCTCGCTCAAATAGTGCTGTCAACGAGAGAGAGAGAGTGATAGAGAGAGAGAGAGAGATGGTGAGAGAGAGAGATGGTGAGAGAGAGAGAGAGAGAGAGAGCGCGAGAGAGATGGACACACACAGAGAGATGGTGTGAGAGAGAGAGAGAGATGGACACACACAGAGAGATGGTGAGAGAGAGAGAGAGAGAGAGAGATGGTGTGAGAGAGAGAGAGATGGACACACAGAGAGATGGTGTGAGAGAGAGAGATGGACACAGAGAGATGGTGTGAGAGAGAGAGAGAGATGGTGTGAGAGAGAGAGAGAGATGGACACACACAGAGAGATGGTGAGAGAGAGAGAGAGATGGACACACAGAGAGATGGTGTGAGAGAGAGAGAGAGAGAGAGAGAGAGAGAGAGAGAGAGAGAGAGAGAGAGAGAGAGAGAGAGAGAGCGGGCATCACACAATTCAGGAGACAGAGAGAGCGAGCTACTGGCAGTGACAGGCACTTAAAAATTATGAACACACTTATTTTTCATCACTCATTTCTGGTGAAAGAAGGTCACGATTGGTAAGATGACATCCTTTCACTGGTAATGGTGGATAAGCTGCTGTAGATAGTTTTTGAGCAGCTACATAGGATTTGATTAGTCTGGAGGATGAACTTCCTCTTGGATGAGTTCCCACCTCTGCTGTACTCGGCAGTCAGTCAAGCGGAGAGAGAGAGAGGAGAGAGAGAGGAGAGAGAGAAGAGACAGAAGCAGTCAGTCAAATAGGCGGAGAGAGAGGAGAGAGAAGCGAGGAGAGAGAGAAGCAGTCAGTCAAATAGGCGAGGAGAGAGAGAGAGGAGAGAGGAGAGGAGAGAGAGAAGTAGTGAGGCAGAACGGAGAGAGGAGAGAGAGAAGCAGTCAGTCAAATAGGCGAGGAGAGAGAGAGAGGAGAGAGGAGAGAGAGAAGTAGTGAGGCAGAACGGAGAGAGAGGGAGAGAGAGAAGCAGTCAGTCAAATAGGCGAGGAGAGAGAGAGGAGAGAGAGGAGAGAGAGAAGAGAGAGAGAGAGAGAGGAGAGAGAGAAGCAGTCAGTCAAATAGGCGAGGAGAGGAGAGAGGAGAGAGATTGAAGAGAGGAGAGAGAGGGAGAGAGAGAAGCAGTCAGTCAAATAGGCGAGGAGAGAGAGGAGAGAGAGAAGCAGTGAGGCAGAACGGAGAGAGAAAAGCAGTCAGTCAAATAGGTGAGGCAGAACGGAGAGAGGAGAGAGAGGAGCAGTCAGTCAAGCGGTGAGAGAGAGGGAGAGTAGAGGGAGCAGTCAGACAAGCAGTGAGGCAGAGAGGAGAGAGAGAAGAGAGAGAAGAAGTCAGGCAGAGAGGACAGACGGGACGGAGACAAGAGAGGAGAGGGAGAGGAGAGAGAGAGAGGAAGCAGTCAGTCAGGCCACGAGGCAGAGTGGAGAGAGAGAGATAAGTAGTTTACATTAATAATTGACTACAAAGAAGTTACATTAATGTACCATTTAACATGACCAGACGAACACACTACAGCAGTTAACACAATATAGCACATAATATATATATATAAGATGAAGATCGATTGGATTTTTTCCGAGCCCAGCCGCCCTACTACTGGAAAAGCCATGAAAGCCCACCATGCATGAGTGGTGCAGTGCAGGGATTCATAGATGTGCTGCTGTGTCTCCTAATATGTATTAATATGCGCCGAGCACCAAATCTATATGGACCGTTGTATATTATACGTGTTTGTAAAAAGAATAAAGAAAACCCCTCATGCATTACACGCACTCCCGATCAAAGAACAAAGAACATGTGTGAAGTGATGTATACACAAATGCACATAAAACACGTGCAATCACACGTATTCATGCGCGCACGCCACGTAGGCACAAACACACACGTGCACGGCACGCGTGCACGTGCACACGCGATACAAAAGCAGTCAATGAATGGGAGGGGGCTGGCAGGTGCTGTGCAGATATGGCTTCTTCTTCTGTCACTTCAGCGTTTTCTAAACACACAGTTATCTTCCCTCTTCACAGGAGTAGAGGTCATTCCTCAACTCTCCTCCTCCTCTCCGATCCCCCCAGCCCCCCCCCCCCTCTATCCTCTCTCCTGCATCTTCTTCTCCTCTTCCATCTACCATTCACCTCCTCTCCTCCCTTCCACCTGCCCCCTCACCATTCCATCAGCTCCTTCCTCCTCCTCCTCTCCCAGCCCCCCTCTCCTCTCCTGCATTTTCCTCTTCTCTTCCATCTACCATTCACCTCCTCTCCTCCCTTCCACCTGCCCCCCTCACCATTCCATCAGCTCCTTCCTCCTCCTCCTCTCCCCAGCCCCCCTCTCCTCTCCTGCATTTTCCTCTTCTCTTCCATCTACCATTCACCTCCTCTCTTCCCTTCCACCTGCCCCCCTCACCATTCCATCAGCTGCTTCCTCCTCCTCCTCTCCCCAGCCCCCCCCCTCTCCTCACTCCTGCATCTTCCCTCTCCTCTTCCATCTACCATTCACCTCCTCTCCTCCCTTCCACCTGCCTCCCTCACCACTCTCCTTCATCACCTCCTTCCTCCTCCTCCTCTCCCCAGCCCCCCCCCCCCTCTCCTCACTCCTGCATCTTCCTCTCCTCTTCCATCTACCATTCACCTCCTCTCCTCCCTTCCACCTGCCTCCCTCACCACTCTCCTTCATCACCTCCTTCATCATCACCTCCTTCCTCCTCCTCTCCCCAGCCCCCCCCTCTCCTCTCTCCTGCATCATCCCTCTCCTCTTCCATCTACCATTCGCCTCCTCTTCTCCCTTCCTTCCACTGCCTCACTACTCCCCTCCATCAGCTCCTTCCTCCTCCTACTCCTCCTCCTCCCCTCCAAAAAGCTCCGTTCAGCGACAGAACAAAGCTGTCTGCAGCCTCTCTCACACACACACACACACACACACACACACACACACCCACACACACACACCTGGCTAATCAAGCAAGACCACAATGCAGCAGCCCTCTGGTCCTCTCAGCAGCACCATGATGCCGGGCCGCCCCGGGACCCGCGTGGGGGGGGGGGGGGGGGGGAGGCTGGGAGGGGGGGGGGTCACAGACGGAGTAGGAGGGGCAGACGGGACAGAAGATGGGAGGAGGTCGAGGGACAGAAAGGAAGAGGAGAGCGGCTGGTATCGAATCCGGCTGTCAGCGTTGCCTCCAGCTTGGCCGGCCGTCATACTGGCTCAATTGGCAGAGTCAGCGGGGAGGGAAACCGGTGGGTGGGGGGTGATCTGGTCGTTGTAAACAGCGACCCCTACAGGTCGGTTAAGGGCGCCTGCACAGCGAAGAAGGGAAATGGTGACGGTAGTGGTACACCTCACCAATGAGAGTCCACGCTGGCAGGTGAAAAGAAGTGGCTGGCTGACTCTGCATGTATCGGAGGGACATGCGATGGCATCTATCAACCCTCCATAGACCGACCAGTGGGGGGCACGTGCGAGCAACGACCAGGAAGGGGAGGGGGGAATTGGCACAACTAAAATTGGGATGGGAGAAAAACAGGAGGAGAAAAGTGGATAAAAAAAAAAAGGGAAGGAAGAGGAGAGGCGGACGGGGGGTCAAGAGAAGGCGTCCTGAAGGAGCGCTGGTGGAGAGGAGGGGAGAGAAGAGGCGGAGAGAGGAGGAGAGAGAGGAGGGGAGGGAAGAGAGGAGAGAGAGGGGGGAGGGGGAGAGAGGAGGAGAGGAGAGGAGAGGGAGGGGAGAGAGGAGAGAGAGAAGAGGCGGAGAGAGAGGAGAGGAGAGAAAGGAGGGAGGGGAGAGAGGAGAGAGAGAAGAGGCGGAGAGAGGAGAGGGGAGGGGAGAAAGGAGAGGCGGAGAGAGAGAGAGAGAGAGGAGAGAAGAGAGGAGAGAGAGGAGAGAGGAAGGGAGGAGAGAAGAGAGGAGAGGAGGAGAGAGGAGAGAAGAGAGAGGAGGGGAGGGGAGGGGAGAGGGGAGAGGAGATAAAGGAGGGGAGGGGAGAGGAGAGTGGAGGAGAGAAGAGAGGACAGAAGAGGCGGAGAGGAGAGAAGAGAAGAGAGGAGGAGAGAAGAGGAGAGAGGAGAGGAGAATAAGAGGAGAGGAGAGAGAAGAGACAGAGAAGAGGCGGAGAGAGGAGAGGGGGGGGGAGAGAGAGAAGAGAGAGAGAGGAGAGAAGAGAGGGGAGGGGAGGAGAGAAGAGGAGAAAAGAGGAGGAGAGAAGAGAGGAGAGGAGAGGAGGAGAGAGGAGATAAAGGAGGGGAGGGAGAGGAGAGAGGAGGAGAGAAGAGAGGACAGAAGAGGCGGGGGAGAGGAGAGGAGAGAAAAGAGGGGAGGGGAGAGGGGAGGGGAGAGAGGAGAGAGAGAAGAGGTGGAGAGAGAAGGAGAGGAGAGAAGAGAAGAGAGGAGGAGAGAAGAGGAGAGAGGAAAGGAGAGAAGAGAGGAGAAGAGAGAAGTGAAGAGGAGAGAAGAGAGAGGAGGAGAGAAGAGGTGGAGAGAAGAGGAGAGGAGAGAGGAGAGGAGAGGAGAGGAGAGGAGAGGAGGAGAATAAGAGGAGAGGAGAGGAGAGAGAAGAGAGAGAGAAGAGGCGGGAGAGGAGAGAGGAGAGGAGAAGAGGAGAGGAGAGAGGGGAGGGGAGAGGAGAGAGGGGGGGAGAGAGGGGAGGAGAGGAGAGGGAAGAGGGGAAGAGAGAAGAGAGGAGAGAGGATGAGTGACAGGTAGAAGGATAATGGAATGAGGGACAGGGCATCACCACTAAAGGCGGAGGCTTGGTGGAGATGATGAAACTCAACAATGGCCAGAGGTAATCTCCGCTGGCCAGTAGCAGATTAGGTTCTGGAGCGAGTCTATACCGGCCACTCCTCTGAGGGATAAACCCACCGACCGACTTGCTCAATTTGAGGTGTAGCTCATAAGTATGGGGTGTCACGATTTCGATTCCGGGAACCAAGGAAGCCAAGGCTCTTCAGCCTCCTCTCTCGTCAAAACAATCCTCTCGAAACAATGACTATAAACAGGAAGCGACTGGGTTTTTTCTTGGGGAATGTGGTCTTTATAATAAGAGAAGTAAGGCTACCGTTTGTTTCAGCAACGGTCTCGTTTGTTTACATCACAGTATTACAACCACTCTGACGATGATATAATTTGTTGAAAACTCTCATTGTAGTAGCTGTTATTATTATTACCCTAACCCTATCTCTTTAAAGAGGACATTATACAGAGTCATTTTCAACAAGTTCATATACGTTTAGGTCCCCCACACTCGGATGATGCATTCTAGCAGCGTCTGTTTCAGTCCCGTTCTCGAGGCTGTTTCTGTGCCTCTAACGAGCGAGCTGCTTTTAGCGTACAAATGTGATAATTATCGTACATCTAGCAGTGGTGCGCACTAGGCCTGTACCGTCTGTAATGAAATTCTGATTAAACTGTCAAACTAGACGACACATAGACGGGGATCGAATATATGACTCAAGATCCAGCAGCAATAATAGCAGCACATCAATCTTACCGTTACAAATGTTGTCAGAAACACATAAGTTCACGGTTCAACTTTAGGTAGAAAAGAGACAATTTTTTACGAGCGAGACGCCATTTTGTACAGACACATTTTTACCAAGATCTCTTCACACGCACATACACCGCAATTGTGGCTGCAATTCTGAACGGCTGGTTTCAAGAGGGAGAGAGTTCTCGCCACAGCTGAACTGCAGAAATGGCACAATGCACATATTTAACATTTCCTCAGTGTTGGGACAACCCCTCGTTCTGTAAAAACAATGCAACACATTATAACACAACAGGGACCCTTTAAATAATCATTTGAAAATGTAAATGACAGGTTGTCATCACTCAGGGCATACACCCCAATGATCTGTTGATATTTACAAATCTAGACTCAAATATAATTGTGACCTTAAAATTATGGATTTGGAGAACCGTGACACCCCTACTCGAGTGTTTAAAAACGATTGGTTGGGGATGTGTCTAAAAGATACAGGGATACTACAGATGAAGACACTACAAGAGCAAGTGGGCTTGTGTGGGGGGGGGGGGGGGGGGGGGGGGGGGGCGACAGTGGCTCAGGAGGTAGAGCGGTCGTCTGGTAATCCAGAGGTTCCCGGTTCGATTCCCACTCCTCCCGGGGCAGCGTGTGAAAGAGTCCTTGAGCGAGACACTTAAACCCCTAATTAGGCCTGCCACGATAACAAATTTTGCTGGGCGATTAATTGCCCCCGAAAATATCGCGATAAGCGATATTATTGCGACCGGTTAAAAAAAAAATTGAGAAATTTATTTCCCAAAACTTTTATTTTGAAGCCCACCGCTCCGTCTTTTCCGGTTTAAGACTTTTATTTTGAAGCCCACCGACCGGACCGGAAGTATTGTTGCGATTATCCTAGCCGACAACTTGTCTCGTCTGGTTGTGTTTTTTAGTTTTAACGTTAGCTACTAACGTTAGATGCAGCTACTACAGGCAATCAACGATGAGGACGCGTCAAAGCCGTATATAATAGAATAGCTGTGGTGCGTAGGCACTGCAGCACGACTCGAAAACGACCCGTTATAATAAATTAATTCATGTTTAACTTGTCCCCGTCTCCAGTGCTTTGACTAGCCCCACCCGTTCATTGTAAACAATGATGCATGTAATTGTATTAACGTTATTCTGTGTTATTCTAACGTTACACTACAAATAACGCTACTTGGTTAAAAGGAGCAACACTATTGAGAAATGTAGGTAAGCTAAATATGTGGCGTTGCTACTGCCCCACGGAGCAGTAGCAATATGAATTGCTACTGAATTGAAAATGGGGGACCCTGATGGAAACAAGACAAACGTCTTTCTCAGGTCTGCATCCCCTTAACAATTGTATGTATTGAGCCGTACTGTATTGTACCCATTCTGCAATCTGTTAAATAAAGTTTTCATTCATTCATTCATTCATTCCCGTGCTGTGCTCTGTAGTAACGCCAGCGGCCAACCCACACGGAGAGTGACTGACAAGGGGCACTGGTTCCGCCTCATTAAAACAAACGCGCAAATAGCAATTAATCGCGCCCGTCAAAATCATTGCATTCATTTTAATTATCGCGGCAATTAATCGATTTATTGCTTATCGCGGCAGGCCTACCCCTAATTGCTCCCGATGAGCAGGTCAGACTCGGCACCTTGCACGGTCACCTCCACCGTCGGTGTGTGAACGGGTCAAATGTGAGGAACAAATTGTAAAGTGCTTTAATTAGTTGCTTAGTTCATCATAGAACAATTAAAAAACCAACATGTTTTCTTTTTTTTTTTAATCTTTTTTATATACTTGAAGAGTGCCTGGAACTTCTTTGTTTTTTCCAACTGGCTCCCCTTTATCCAAAGAGCACCTTCTAAAACAAAAACAAAAAAGAATAGCATTTTTTTCTTTTTAACTTTTTTAAAATTTGTTTAACCAGGAAGTCCCATTTGAGATACAAGATCGGTTTGGGAGAGGGAGGTAAGGGGTTTTAGAGTGTTGTGAAGTTTAGACTTCAGAGAGGGAGAGTAAAGTACAGAAAAAAAGGTACCGTTGGGTACCGGTATCGATTCCCAGGTAAAAAAAAACATTTTCAGGCTCTGTGTCCCAAAAAGACCCACCGCGTAGGCCAAAGACAAGCCGCATTTTACAATAAACCTCTGTGGGGCTGCTTATTTTTTTTTTAAATTATAATCGCAAATGTAATCGCAATATCTGTCAGAAAAATCGCAATTAGATTATTTCCCAAAATCGTGCAGCCCTATTTCACACTTCACAAAATTGTAAAGTGCTTTGGATAAAAGCTGCTATATAAATGCACCATTTACCATCCAGAGTGGAGAGGGGTGGAGGATACATACAGTCTAGTCTACAGAGACACAGAGGCTGGTGAGCAGGCGAGGGGCCAGGAGGCGAGGCCACCTGCCCCGGGGGGGGGGGGGGGGTCAGACGGGCCGAGACAGGAAGTGTGTCAGTGAGTGACACGGGAAACACTTCCACCGTCAAAGGGAGGGGGAGGGGTTAAGAGCGAGGGCACAGGGTGGGGGCCCTGGGGGCAGCAGGGCCAACCAATCAGAGCACACAAGAGAGGAGGAGCACAACATGCAGATATCAGAGAGACGCACGATTCGATCGATTTGTTTACTACAACAATGGCCATGTTGAATTTGAATTCAGATTTTGACTGGACCAGCGCATACTTTATTAGATACGAGTACGTCGTTAAGCGATAGCAACCACTGGGTCAGAAATACTTGCCTTTTTGTGACGTATGCTGAGAATTCATACAATAACGTGGAATATCTATCTTCTACATGTCCCAAGGTCTCTAAAGGCTAAAGACTAAAGGCGATTGAGTTTTTGCTGTGGCTGGCTGCCCCCAAGCTGTGGAATAGTCTGCCACTACAAATCCGGTCTGCCCAGACCATCAGGATGCTCAATGACAATGACACTATGTAACTAACAAGTACCCATCATCTACACTCACTGCACACACATGTACACACTCACTTTAAACAAAACACTCACCTTACCACTCACTTTAGACACTTTAACACACTTTATATTCATCTATTATTAAAAGAGGTTTGCACTACATTCATAACTCATTTGCACCCTACCCCAAGTTTTGTACCTCATCTCATTTCTGCATTGTACCTCACTGCTACTGATTTTACTCTGTATTGTATATTTGTATATTATTGACTGAACATTCCTTTACTTACTTTTTTTTTTTTTTTCTTTTTTTTTTTTACTTGCTTTAAAACATTTACTGTATGTAGCACACTCAGGGGCTCATACAGAAACAAGCATTTCATCATAAAGTATTCTGTATTTTGTTGTGACAAATAATAAACAAACTTGAACTAGAAAACTTGACCTTAGAGATTCTTAAATTGCGGCTGAAAACTCACTTGTTTTCATTGGATCCCTGGTCCTGTTGTGACTATTTTGTGTATTTATTATATTGCATTTGATATTGTATTTTGTTTCTTTATACTGTAAAGCACTTTGGTGCCACTTTTAAATGTGCTATACAAATAAAGGTGACCGTGACCATTTATTTATCTTTTTTAAGAACATCATTTTATAAGGTTGAGGTTTAAAAGAGAAATAAAATGTCTGTCTGGAGTCTAGAGATTGATTCATCTACTTATAAGTGTAATAGATAGTGACATTTGGTTGACCAGCTTAGTGGTCAAAAAGACACATTTGAGTTAGCGGGTGGCAAGCCGGTGGGGTATGTGTCCTGGTCGGTCGGGGCGCGTCAATACTTTTACCAACTAACTTGCATTTTTCCGCGATCTGATTGGCCACTGACGTTTCTGGTCATGTGACATCTGCGCCAATCGTGTGACGCCTGTTTCTATCACTGGTTAAGCTTAGGCACTCTTTCGAAGTTGGTTAAGGTTAGAGTTTGTCTTAGAGCAGGGCGATAGAACACCAGCCCGGATTCCAAACTCTAACCTTAACCAACTTCGAAAGAGTCGCCTAAGCTTAACCAGTGATAGAACTAGGCGTTAGGTAGTTTGCAGGCTGTTAGAGGCGGAAATAGGCGCAGAAACAGGCGTCACGCGATTAGCACACATGTCACATGACCAGAAACGGCAGTGGCCAATCAGATCGCAGAACTGGAAGTTTGTTGGTAAAAGTATAGACGCGGTCGGGGGGGCCTGTTCAGCGGGGAGGGGATCTGGGGGAAATAGCGTGAACCTCTGTATGTGTTACATTCTCCCAGTGAAACTCCTCACTGTCAGTTAAAATAAAAAAAAAAAAAAAAAGCACCTGGCAACTCCACATGTATCGGAGGAGGCATGTGATACCTACACATGCGCACAACAACCAGGAAGGGAATTGGCATAACGACTCAAATTGGGGGATGGGAGAAACATACAGAAAGGCGGGGAAAAAAGACACATTCGTAAAATATTGCAGTACAGAATCACCATACATGTCCAACATTGTAATGAACTGCTGCAACACTATATAATATATTGGTCCAATTATCTGCATAATATGCTGTTTAGAGCACCCTGGAGATTCGGACTCATAAATGTTTATAGAGCATCCTGGTCATTCTAACCCATAACGCACGTACGGTACAATAAATAAACACAAAGCCATGTATGAATGCATGTGTACAGCATGTGTAAACAGACACATGTGTGTGATAAGACATGCAGCCTGTGGTAGATGGAGGACTTGGCAAAGAAGGAAGGGGGGGGGTGCTGCCACTGATGAGAAGGGATTTGGAGAGGAGGAGAGGAGAAGAGAGAATATGAGGAGAAAAGAGAAGAGGAGAGAGAGAAGAGGGGGGAGAGGGGAAGAGGAGAGGGGGGAGATGGGAAGAGGAGAGAGGGAGAAAAGAGGAGGAAAAGAGAAGAGGGGATGAGGAGAGGAAAGAGAGAAGAGGGGGAGAGGGGAAGAGAGGGGGAGAAAAGATGAGAAGAGAGGAGAGAGAGGAGAGGAGAGGAGAGAGAAGGAGAGGAGAGAGATGAGAGGAGAAGGAGAGGAGAGGAGATGAGGAGAGAGAAGGAGAGGAGAGGAGATGAGAGGAGAGGAGAGGAGAGGAGAGAAGGAGAGAAGGAGAGGAGAGGAGAGAAGAGGAAAGAGAGGAGAGAAGAGATGAGAGGAGAGGAGAGATTGACAAGGAGGACAGTGTTGTTGTGGTGAGAAAAGAGAGAGGAGAGTGAGAGTAATGAGTCTCCTCATGAATAGGAGAGGAGGATTGTCATTCTGAGGGAGAAGAGAGTACGACGCTGGACAGGAGACTTGTGAGCTTGTGAAGAGGATGAGCGGGAGAGAGGAGGAGGAGGAGAGGAGAGAGGAGAGAGACGAGAGTATAATGGCGGTGGGAGGAAGGAGTGTGTATGTAATGGTGGAATGGGATTTGCGTCTTTTTAACTTCATTAGTTACGCCCCAGTCTGGGGCCTGTAGATTATGACTAATTAAGCAGCTTAACACGGCTTAAAAAAGCACCACACAGAAAGCAGAAGAGTCTTATCCGTCAACCTGCTCAAAAGATTCCCTGCCTCTCTCCTTTTCTTCCCGCGGCGGGGCTAACATAAATTCCCCCGGCGGCATGGCCTTTATGCCGGGGAGATTAGACACTCCGGCTTGGGCGCTAGCTGGCTAGGCTGGCTAGCTAGCTAGCAGTGGCAATGCAGGCAGTGGAGAGAGGGAGGCAGAGAGGGGAAGGAAGACGCTCTCTCTCTCTTGCTCTCTCTCTCTCTGACTGCAGGGGGAGAGAGCGAGCAGAGCAGGGTGGGGCTCACTCGCTCGCCCTCCCGTCCTTGTAATTAGTGGCGATGAAGCACTTTCAATTACACCGTTCATTATCATATTTCAGACTAGAGACTGTATTATCATCACACACACACACACACGACTGAACCAGGCAGTTTTGTTATCAAGATGTCGCCCACGGGACCACAGCGAGGGCTATCACTAGCCCAGATAGAGTTCTACTGCTGCGTACGGGAGACTCGTCTTCTCACAGCTGTTAGCTTTCCCTGTAATATCATTCTGAACCGTAGTAGAGTACGTCATTTAATGAAGAAACCTAACCCCTACTCACAGTCTTCTACTATCATGCACTCTCTTCCACACCTATATTTCAACCTACTATACTAATATGTCTCCGCTACTATGCACTCAACAACACTGCGGCATATGGTGGAACAAACTTCCCGCCACAGTTAGGACGGCGGCCCGAAACCCGATCAATCTTTTTATCGCCGTCGACTAAAAACAACACTTCTTCAAATCAATATCTGAAATGAAAAGAATAAAATGAAATAAAATAACATTCTTACCGTCTTATACCTCA
>NC_140165.1:314722441-314762441 GCF_963971535.1 Notolepis coatsorum
CTCCCCCCTCAGGAACATCCCTCCCCCCTCAGGAACACCCCCCCCCCTCAGGAACATCTCTCCCCCCCTCAGGAACACCCCCCCCCCCCCCCCTCAGGAACATCCCTCCCCCCCCTCAGGAACATCCCCCCCCCCCCCCCTCAGGAACACCCCCCCCCCCCCCCCCTCAGGAACACCCACCCCCCCCCCCCCCTCAGGATAGCGCAGCTTCACACCCATTGGCGATGTGAGATCTGAGGATTTGTCGTTCGTTATCAGTTTTCCTCTCTGGTTTTTCCCCGCCGCGCGCTCACTCGCTCGCTTGTCCTTTTGCAGTTTGTGTCCTGCCCCAAGGCCCTTCACATCGCCCCCGTGTTCCATCAATCTACCTCTCCCTCTATCTCCCTCTTTCTATCTCCCCCCCCCCTATCTTCCTCTCCACATGTGCAGCGGGATGCTGTCAGTGCGCGCCCCAGCTGTGCTAGCACCGGTGTGCGAGTTGTTTACCGCGCTCCATCATCCAGTGTCGACCTACACACACACAAGCGTACACACACGCACACAAACACAAACTCAACCTTTTAACAACTGTTCCACGACCGACATACAAACAACATAGAATATTACAGCCCCCCCCCCCCCCCTCCCTCTACGAAAGTCAACAACTCAGCGTGCGATACAACCTTTATCCAAAAACACGTTGACCCCCGTGGTGTGTGCGATACACGGACCTTACCCCGCCCGACAGAGACAGCCGTTCCCACAGACATTGCAAAATGAAATGCAAGGACTTCCTCAAGTACTTTTCCAGGCACTGTTTTTCGATTTTAAAAAGGGCATTTAATTTAAAAAAGGATACAATTCACTTTTAAAAGCATTTAATTTTTTTGGGAAAAAAAATCTGATCCAATATTTATTATGGCTCAATTAAACCCATTTCCGACAATTAGTTACACTTTAGATTAAAAAAAAAACGTATATTTCTTGATTCAGAACTATTTTATCACGGATGAATTTTTGCTGTTTAAGGAATTCCAGGCCTCGACTTTTTCTGCAAAAAAATCAAGCACTTCAAGCACCGTCCTTGTGCGAAGCCTGCAGCCAGATACAGAACAACTTAACCCCCCCTCCTCCCTCCCCCACCCCCCAAAACAACAAGCAACAAGACTGCCCGCACAGATAGGCGCCGTGGAATAATGACAACTCAATCCCCCCGGCACCTGAAACATGACGATGCAAAAAAAATAAATGTACCGCTTAATCAAATCATGTCCCATTTGATTCGTATTCCCTCTGGGGTTTTACTAAAACTAAAAAGGGGTGGAATAAGTTACGTATGGCATATATATCACTCCCCCCCCTGGCACGCACACTTCCACTCACATGAGCTCACAGAATTAAGAGTGAGAGCACATGGCACAATGTGTGGCCCTCCTCCTCCTCCTCCTCCTCCTCCTCCTCCTCCTCCTCCTCCTCCTCCTCCTCCTCCTCCTCCTCCTCCTCCTCCTCCTCCTCCTCCTCCTCCTCCTCCTCCTCCTCCTCCTCCTCCTCCTCCTCCTCCTCCTCCTCCTCCTCCTCGCCGCCCGAGAGAGAGACTCCATATCGCAGCCTGAAGCACTCTCCGGCGACATGTCAAGAGAACTAAACAATGTGGAACATAATAACATTCCCTCCCCGGTCTCCACCTCCCACATCTCTCTCTATCCCCCTCTCCCTCTCCTCCCCCCCCTCCCTCCCTCCCTCCCTCCGGAATCCCCGTCCGACCTCACGGGACCCCCGGGGCGGAGGGGTGACATGACATCACCCGTCCGTGTCTCCTGTGAACTCTGACCCCTCCAGAAGCTGCTGCACTCATGTAGCTGCTTCTCCGTGAGCCAACACACCATGCTGCCACTGTTGTTCTGTTGTCCGTCAGTTGTTGTTGTTGTTCAGTTCAGTTGTTGCTCTGTATGCATGTCCTGCCTTTTTAATAATGTTCCTTTGCGTTTTATTTGTATTTATTTTATTTGATCCCCCCATCATCCCCTAGGGGGCTATATTTACCCCCAAATAGGCCGTTATTGAAAATAAGAACTTGTTCTCTTAACTAGCCTGCCTATACAAATAAAGGTTTGATGATGATGAGAAGCTGGAAATAAGGGGGGGAGGGGGGAGGAGAGGGGGAAAAGCCCTAGATGTAAGCCCCTACGCCCCCCCCCCCTTTTGCCCCATACATGGCAAATGAACACTCTTCTCTCCGCAGCGTTGCACAATTTCCCAGAAACAAGGGACAAACAGCGGGATGCGAGAGAGACGGAATATTTACCCTAAAATCAGGAACACAAAGCGGAATCTTCAAAATGGGAGATGTACGTATATATATGCGGGACGGACATGCAGATACGGTACGGTGAAAAACCGTCATGTTCCGGCTCAGGGCGAGCGTGCGAGCGTGTGTGTAATGTATACAGTACGGTACGGTTGGAGGGGGGGCGGGCGGGAGGGGGCGGGTTAAACGCGAGTCAAGTGCGGTCGGCCCCGTTTGTCGGCTGTTCCTGGAGCGAGACGCGCAAAACAAGGAAGTGGTCGGAAAACCATAACAGTGAGACACGGAACGATCCGACGTGTTTATGTCAACAACGCTGCCGTGGTGGTGGTGGTGACTCACATGTGAGACTCATCCCTTCACCTGGTCCGCATTCACATACAGTTATTGTCTCTCTCTCCTTCTCTCTCTCTTCCTCCCTCCCTCTCACCCCCACTCTTGCTCATATTCCTTCTCTCTCTCACCCTCTCACCCACTCTTGCTCATATTCCTTCTCTCTCACCCTCTCATGCTCATATTCCTTCTCTCTCTCCCTCTCACCCACTCTTGCTCATATTCCTTCTCTCTCTCTTCCTCCTCTCTCTATGTATCCCTCTCTCTTCCCCCCTCCTCTCTATCCCTCCTTCTCTCACCCCCACTCTTGCTCATATTCATCTCTCTCTTCCTCATCTCTCTCTATATATCCCTCTCTTCCCCCCCCCCTCCTCTCCCTCTCCCTTCCTCCCTCCCTCCTCTCTCACCCCCACTCTTGCTCATATTACTTCTCTCTTTCTTACTCTCTCTCTCTCTCTCTCTCTCTTTCTTACTCTCTCTCTCTCATCCCCTCTTGCTCATATTCCTTCTCTCTCTCTTTCTCTCCCTCCTCCCTCCTCTTTCTGTCACCCCCAACTCTTGCTCATATTCCTTCTCCATCTCTCTCCCTCCTCCTCCTCTCTCTGCCCCTCTCCCTCATTCGTCCTCCCTCGTCTCTCTCACCCCCCACTCTTGCTCATACTCTCTAAGCAGAAGCACCGAGATAAACAACAGTTATGATAGCTCTACATCACTTCTCCCCGCTTTGGCTCGGACCGGCGTCTCCAAGGGGCAATATCACTCTGTATCACTGGTTTACAAGTGTTTCGCCAAGAGTCCTCAATCTTCACGATCAGTGTGTATATCTTAAGCGCTGGATCGAGATTGTGGAGTTGCCATGGAGAAGGCCTTGGGGATGATGCGGTTCTATGAGCGTTGCCCTGTCGTTTTTATATTGTTTTTGTATTACCTCATTCTTTGCATTTTGTACTTTAGTTTTGTATATTGTATTATTTTGTATAGTGTTTGGTCTTTATTCTTTTTACTGTATGCAGCACAATCTCAGGGGGCTCATACAGAACCAAGCATTTCACTGTAATGTACATGTATGTACCTTATGTGACAAATAAAACTAAACTTGAAACTTGAAACGTATGTCTCGTTCCCCTCAACATCATTGTAAACAAGAGTCTGCTCTCGATGATCTTTCGGGGATTAAATAAAGATCGAAAGAATGAATACACCGGGAAGAATAAAAATAAACATTGTGTTGAACTGGCGGTTGTATTTTCACCTCTTTATTATATTATTCCTTGTTTCTTTCTTTCTTATGTTGTCCATCTTTGTACACTCTAGTGAACGAAACGGCTCTTAGAGCAGCAGACTCTAAAGTGAACGCCGGGAGCCGGCTCCCGATTCATTTTTCTCCCATTTTCTTCTGTTAAAGCTAAGCTACGCTTGTGTACTTTATCATTTATGTTTTGTTGCACTCTGTTCCGTATTGTGTATGTAAATAAAGCCATATAAATAATAAACATTTGATATAATGTTGTGTTTTTTAACTTTTTAGTGAGTTAGTGAGCCGAGCCGAAAGAACAGTCTTTTTTTAGTGAGCCGAGCCAAAAGAACAGCCTCTTTTTAGTGAGCCGAGCCGAAAGAGCCGTCTCTTTTTAGTGAGCCGACTCTCAGCCGAGCCGTCTCTTTTTAGTGAGCCGAGCCGAAAGAGCCGTCTCTTTTTAGTGAGCCGACTCTCAGCCGAGCCGTCTCTTTTTAGTGAGCCGAGCCGAAAGAGCCGTCTCTTTTTAGTGAGCCGAGCCGAAAGAGCCGTCTCTTTTTAGTGAGCCGAGCCGAAAGAGCTGTCTCTTTTTAGTGAGCCGAGCCGAAAGAGCCGTCTCTTTTTAGTGAGCCGAGCCGAAAGAGCCGTCTCTTTTTAGTGAGCCGAGCCAAAAGAACCGGCTCTTTTTAGTGAGCCGAGCCGAAAGAACCGGCTCCCTCTAAAAAACTAGTTACACTCTCTCCTTCGTGGCACGCAGTGCTGTTGGCGATGGCGTAGCGTTCCCTCAGGGATAATAAAGTTCCCTGGCTATAAGCGCAGCCGCCACAATTAAAGCGTTCTTAGCGATTCTGAACTACGAGTACGGGGGCACATAGTATCCAGATGTAAAAAAGATTAATCAAATCATCCCATAAGAGAGAGAGAGAGAGAGAGAGGCATGGGCAAATTTTTAATCTCAAATCACATAATGATTCTGGGTCACGGATCAGCTCCGTCCCACGGTGCATTCCGTTCCCGATGAAGGCCGCGGCTTGTCTTCCCGGATCACGGTGCCCCTATCAACAGGCGTGGAGTGCCAGCCACTGCCAGCCAGCCAGCCAGCGCAGCGGGTCGAGGAGGAGTCATGACAACGATGACAGCCGCGTGTCAAGTCCAAGGGCTTCTCAGCGACCAGATAAGAGCCCTTCAGAAACCGCTAAGCCTAAAAATGGTAAAACGGTGCATTTATAGCAGCTTTTATCCAAAGCGCTTTACAATTTAGTTCCTCACATTTTTACCCGCTCACTCACACGTTCACACAAGCGCCGGCGGAGGCAACCGCGCAAGGAGAGCAGTTAGGGGGTTAAGTGTCTTGCTCAAGGACACTTCGACACGTTGCTCAGGAATTAGGGATGTCCGATATTATCGGCCTACCAATATTATCGGCCGATATTGGCATTAAAATGTGGTATCGGAAAATATGGGTATCGGTTTTCAAAGAAAGAATATATATATATATATATTCTTTTTTTTTTACATTTCTATAACCTTTATTTACCCAGGCAAGCAAGTAAGAACAAATTCTGATTTTATTTATTGTCAAAAGTATGCATAATGTTGTGTTAATTCCACAACAAGAGATATGTAATGTTAATTACCTGAAATTATTCCGTTTTTTGGGGGGGGGGACCCTGCATATATCGGTATCGGTTGATATCGGTATCGGAAATTAAGAGTTGGACAATATCGGTATCGGTAAAAAAGCCAATATCGAGCATCCCTACCGGGAATCGAACCGGGAACCGCCGGATTACCGGACGACTGTGCTCTACCTCCAGTCCAGAGCCACTGTGTCGCTAAGACTACGATGACTCGGATCATGAGAACCAGAATTGTAGTGACCGGCGGGCGTCGACCTTTGACCTTCGTGTTCATCTCACCTTACTAAACGCCATTCACACACCGCCCACTGACGTTGAGAAGGGAGGGGTGGAAAATACTCTTGTTTGCGAGACTTGAAAGTTGTTTGAAAGTCGCCAGGCACAATGTAGTAACTCGGCCTTCTGAAAACCACTGTACCGATATATATATTATAAACCCTCTTCGACTCTACTGGAAGCACCGCACGTCAAACCGACACGTTCGGTTGGGTGCGTTTGTTATTAACTCCCGGGTGCTGCTCAGCAGCGGTTGCCGGGCGGAGTTGAGCGGCTTGTAGTGGAGTAATACAGTTAACGTTAAGTGAACCTAAAGTTGCAGTGATTTTCACAAGGGTGAATGAGCTGTGTACGCCTAGTGACTTTTAAGTTTCACGTGTGTATATTATTTCCACCCCTTTTCATCAGTGTGAGATCATGCACTTTATACACCTATGTAGTACACAAAACTAGTTAAAGATAGTGTGGTGGATCCGAACACATCAATTATAGCGTAGACAGATCTTCTGGTTTAATAGTGAAAACAATTAGTACAAACGTACATGTAGGTTAAATCAGCTTTGGCTAAGAGGAGTGCTCTCATTGTGACCAGCTAGGAGACACTGAGGAAGAGGAGTGCTCTCATCGTGACCAGCTAGGAGACACTGAGGAAGAGGAGTGCTCTCATCGTGACCAGCTAGGAGACACTGAGGAAGAGGAGTGCTCTCATCGTGACCAGCTAGGAGACACTGAGGAAGAGGAGTGCTCTCAGCGTGACCAGCTAGGAGACACTGAGGAAGAGGAGTGCTCTCATCGTGGCCAGCTAGGAGACACTGAGGAAGAGGAGTGCTCTCATCGTGACCAGCTAGGAGACACTGAGGAAGAGGAGTGCTCTCATCGTGGGGCCAGCTAGGAGACACTGAGGAAGAGGAGTGCTCTCATCGTGACCAGCTAGGAGACACTGAGGAAGAGGAGTGCTCTCATCGTGACCAGCTAGGAGACACTGAGGAAGAGGAGTGCTCTCATCGTGACCAGCTAGGAGACACGGAGGAAGAGGAGTGCTCTCATCGTGGCCAGCTAGGAGACACTGAGGAAGAGGAGTGCTCTCATCGTGGCCAGCTAGGAGACACTGAGGAAGAGGAGTGCTCTCATCGTGGGGCCAGCTAGGAGACACTGAAGAAGAGGAGTGCTCTCAGCGTGACCAGCTAGGAGACACTGAAGAAGAGGAGTGCTCTCATCGTGACCAGCTAGGAGACACTGAGGAAGAGGAGTGCTCTCATCGTGACCAGCTAGGAGACACTGAGGAAGAGGAGTGCTCTCAGCGTGACCAGCTAGGAGACACTGAAGAAGAGGAGTGCTCTCATCGTGACCAGCTAGGAGACACTGAGGAAGAGGAGTGCTCTCATCGTGGGGCCAGCTAGGAGACACTGAAGAAGAGGAGTGCCAGCTAGGAGACACTGAAGACGAGAAGGAGACAAGGAGCTTAAGGGGCATGTTACACACAGTGTTTTTGTGCTCGTTTTTATACGTTTTTGAATATGTTTCATGTCCCTTTTACACAGAAATGCGTTTTTTGGCGTTTTTTGGTGGATACGTTGTGGCCCTAGCTGAAACGCTAAATTGTGTTTGCGTTTTGGAGCAGCGCCAAAAAACTCGCCGACAACAGTCATGTAGTCTGCACGGAGCCGTTGTTGCGAAAACGCCCATGCGCAGTAGATACCATCGCGTGCCCTCCGGTGACAACAGAGTTTGTGTGTGTGGGTGTGTGTGTGTGTTTGGGACAGAGCTCCCAGCTCCGTGTCCCTGTGTCCCAAATAGCTGCAGCTACCATGTGTTGTCAAGTTATTGTTATAAGGACCCCAGTCCAAGCTACAACAGTCTGCATTCCCTTAACAATTGTTTGTATTGAGCCGTATTGTATTGTACCCATTATGCAATATGTTAAATAAAGTTTACATCCATTCATTCTGCTAGCATTACCGATTGCATGAGCAGTGACAACAGAGCTGTCCCAAATAACGACCAAAAAACACTAGTCTAACCATGGCCTGAGAAGTCAGAATTACGCTGCTATGGTCCTTTAAAAAGGGGGAACATCAGCCAATTTAAGAATTCATACGCTATGATACGCATCATTCCTATAAGATGGCGCCCAAACATATTAGTGAATATGATCACCTCTCGAGAAACTAGAGCGGTAAAAGTCTGTGATGTCATCAGGTATAAAGTCTGCTCTGTAGACAACGCATTGGGAAAGATAGTAAAGGTGACACTGGGAGCATACGGGTGTGTTTTATGAGAACTGAGAACACGACTAAAAGAATAATAAAGGTATATCATTCTGGTGTAAAAACTCAATCAACCTGTGGGTCCATAAAATCAGCCGCCAGTTTCTTCCCCCAGGCCATCAGAACACTGACCACTAATCTCTCCACACACAAACACACATACATCCTCACTTACACCCCACACAAATACACTACAAAAGGGTCACTTTAAAAAAACGGTCATTATATATATTTGTATAGTATTGTAGATATTACTCATTGCCTTTATTCTTAAGCTTAGAATTGTATTTGATTCGTATTACTTTTTTTATCATGTCTACTCTATTTTATTTTATTATCTGTTCTATTTTATTATTTGTATTTTGCACAATCAGGGCGGGCGTGGCCACCTACATTTCACTGCATGTCTTGTGTATGTATGTGACAAATAAAACTCTTAAATCTTGAATCGAGCCTCCCATTCATCAATGGAGCAACTCTGGACTTTATAATACCCGATGACATCACACGTTTGAGTCATACTTCTCTGGTCCCTGCCCTCTGGGAGAGAGTAGCTCATGTTCACTAAATATTGATTGAACCGCCATAGGCCATGGAAATATAACATGCTGAATTCTTAAAAAGGCACTTTATTGAGATTTCCAACCAGTGGCGGCTGGTCCATAGAGGGCGCTAGGGGGCGAAATAAGTGGTTTTGGATGTTTCTATAATAGTAGTAGATTTCAGCGTCTTCAAATGTGATGTGACCACAGAGTAGGGCTGGGCTATATGGCAAAAAAATTAAATCCCTGATTATTATTTTTTTAATCCGATTTACGAGAGGTAGGAATGGTTAGGGCGACACGCGACGGCATTATTCCAATTCGTACGTGATGTTCTGCCGCAGCAAAAAAAAAGTGAATATCTATAACAATATATACTGTAGTTAGTTACTGAAACTGATTGATTATGGCACCGCCCCACCTAGAATAATTTACACCAGCTGCCACCGTTTCCAACCTTAACTGACAACCAACAGGAAATTTTTTTTATGCCTACTAGTGTGGGTGTATTCATGTATTCATCGTGGTCACTGGTGGTTGTGTGCAGTAGTAGTGTGAGGTCAGTGTATCCATCATGGTCTTGTCATGGCATGATCGCTATACCGATGGATTTATTTGACTGAAGAGAGCAACGTCATCCAGGGTGAATCAGATGGCAAAAAAAAAAGTCGAAGAAAAGAACACAGGAAAGAAAACAAAAGCGGCCTCCTAATGGTTTGGAAAAGAATCAAAATGATGTTAAAAGCACCAGATAAGAGCCAAGAGTCTCTCTCGCTCGCTCGCTCTCTCTCCCCCCCTCCCTCTCCCTCTCTCTCTCTCTACCTCCCCCCCCTCCCCTTCCCCCTCTCCCTCTGAGTCACATGGAGTTAAACTGCAGCAACAACAGGCTCGGCTCGCCCTGACCTGACAGACTGCATTCTCAACGACCTTTTCTCTCTCGCTGAGTGAAGAGGTCTGCACTCTCCTCTCTTCAAGAACTGGAACTAATATGAGCCGTGGCATGGCGTGGTGCATCTCTCTCTCTCCCTCTCTCTCTCGCTCCAACCCTCAAACCAAAAACAACTCCCGCGAAGTGTTTACATTCTTCATCCATGTCTCCCCTCCCCCCCCCACCTTTTATCTCCACGTATGTGACACATGACCATCAACATAGCAGCAGGGGGGGGAGGCGGGACTACTAGCAGGCTACAGTTTGTGGGTAGGTTTTATGATTATTATTATTATGAATTCATTATTTGAATAACAATTACAAGAACATTCACCGGCTTTAACATTAAACACTTTTTAAACATTACACCATATATTTTATCTAGATTCATTCTCAAAGATTTGCACTACCTCATTTTTGCCTTTTGTACATTTTAGTTTCGTATTTTTGTATAGTGTTTGGTCTTTATTCCTTTTACTCGTTATATTGTATGAAGCACAATCTCAGGAGGCTCATACAAAACCAAGCATTTCACCGTAATGTACATAATGCGACAAATAAAACAAAACTTGAATTCGAAGTGGCAAAACACATCTTTCTAATAGAGCCTTTTGTTGATTTTTATCTAGTTTTAGCCCTTCACATTTCATGCTCTTTTTACTCTTTTGCTAGTTTTAGCCCTTCTTATTTGATGTTCTTTCTACTCTCTTACTAGTTTATGTTCTTCTATTTTTCCGTTTCTTTTCTGGCTCAAACATCTAGCCCAGGGACTACAACTGAAAACTAGCAACCCTGCTAATGTTGGGCATATTTACAGTTTTTAATTTGGATTCATTTATAAATGTATAACTGTGTTGATTGATATGCACTGTCCCTGATCAAATAAACCGAGTAAGCTACACTGTAGCACCTTGAGATTTGTTCCACAAATAAAAAAGCGCCACCCCTACAAATTGAACATATTATTATTATTATTATCATCATCAGTGTTCATTCACACGAGGGTCACTGGCACTTAGTGAAAACCGGTCGTCTCCGTTCCGAGTCTCGCCTCGTCCTCGCAGCCGCGGCGGGGTCTCCGTAATAAACCCGCTTGGTCTAATAAAACAACGCGGACGTCGTGTACTCCGGTTCGCCGCAGTGTGACCTTGCCCCGGGCTTAAATCACATCGGCGGTTAAATGAACAAACCCCATCGTTAAGCTGCCATTGTCCTCGTGTCTAATTCTCCTATTCTCCTTATAGATTTTGCAGTTTAGCGGGTGCCGGTATCGTCGGTGCAGGCAGCAGGCAGCCGCTCCTCTGGCCGTCTAGAGAAAAGCTATCAAACCCAGTGGCCGGAGAAGAAGAAGTGCTCACTTGGGGGGGAAATGGGTGGAGAGAGGATTGAGAGAGAGAGACCCATTTCTCCAGTCCTCATTTGGGCCTGTTACAAAATGGTGGATACTCCAGGAACAGAGCAAACAGGAAATGAACTCTGACATAAGAGCTGTGGACCTCGGGGCCCCCGTTGCATCCTGGGAAATCATGGCACCGAGAGGAGGAATGACCCACGCCACCTCCCAGAAACCCAAGCCACAGCAAAAAAAAAAAAAACCCATTTGCTAAATCCTCACGGAAAAATAAAACACGACGACGTCGAACACATCCTTGGGAATATTCACAGGCGACACCGGGCTTTAATGCTTCTAGATCTCAGCATTCGGAATCGCTCCTCTGGGTATTTACTTAGTAGTATGACTAAATGTGCCATTTGTCCAACAACAGCAATGATCAAAGAGATCGACGATGCAGAGGTTTTTTTAGGCTGTTGAAAGCTACGGACCATCTTCCCTTCACAGAGACTGACCCACACATTAGAAAGATAAGGGGGGGGGCATATACTGTAGTAAATAAGCGCTAGGAGAGAGGGAGAGATAGAGAGACCTAGAGATGAGTGATAAAGCTGCTAACCATGTGCGAAGCTCTCTCTCTCAGTATATGTCCTGGGTGTGTGTGTCTCTCTCTCTCTCTCTCTCTCTCTCTCAGTACATGTCCCTGGGTGTGCCTCGTCCAGCTCTCTCTCTCTCTCTCTCTCTCTCTCTCAGTACATGTCCCTGGGTGTGCCTCGTCCACCGGGCCCCATCCGTCTTTCTCCCCGCGGCGCCGCCGCCGTTCTCGCGCTTTATGGCCGTTCTCCAGCCCGCGGGGGTGGCGATAGCGCCGACATCATTAGCTAAGTGGCGGCTGGATGACAGGCGGGTGGCGCTGCGATCGATAACGGCATGGCCCGGCCGTCCCGAGGCTGAGCGGCGCTTACTCATCGGCCCCCCGAGCCGCCCGAGCGGGGGGGGCCCGGGACAGTACTCTGGGATGGAGGGCCCGATAAGAAATGAGGCGGTGTCGGACGCTCGCTGGCTGCCGTAATGAATGGCTATAAACAGCCACCTTATCTTCCAACTTAAAGAGGATGTGATGCCCACTGTGACACAGCTGCCTTCTGGCCAGAACTACACGTGTGTTATAGCATGGAGGGGAAGGGTTATACTGTGACACGGCTGCCTTCTGGCCAGAACTACACATGTGTTATAGCAGGGGGGGAATGGTTATACTGTGACACAGCTGCCTTCTGGCCTGAACTACACGTGTGTTATAGCAGGGGGGGGGGGGGGGGGGGGGGGGTTATACTGTGACACATGTGTTATAGCAGAGAGGAAGGGTTATACTGTGACACAGCTGCCTTCTGGCCAAAAGTACACATGTGTTATAGCAGGGGGGAAGGGTTCTACTGTGACACATGTTATAGCAGGGAGGAAGGGTTCTACTGTGACACACGTGTTATAGCAGGGAGGAAGGGTTCTACTGTGACACAGGTGTTATAGCAGGGAGGAAGGGTTCTACTGTGACACACGTGTTATAGCAGGGAGGAAGGGTTCTACTGTGACACACGTGTTATAGCAGGGAGGAAGGGTTCTACTGTGACACACGTGTTATAGCAGGGAGGAAGGGTTCTACTGTGACACGTGTTATAGCAGGGAGGAAGGGTTCTACTGTGACACGTGCTATAGCAGGGAGGAAGGGTTCTATGCTGACAGATATGTAAATAGATGTATTTGTGTATTTGTTGCACAGTAAGTAAGTTTCCCTATTTTCAATGGCAGTAGTGCCCGGTCTCAAAACTTTCCAAAGTTGAAATTGTATCAATCGTGCATACCAAGTAATGAAAGCCAGGTAATTATTTGCAAATGTTAAAATGCCTGGAGCAAGCTCCAAGTCAGGAATAGCTAATCACAGCATGGCGAAAGAAAATTCCCTGGTGAGCATATGCACATCTGTGTCTGTGTGTGTGTGTGTGTGTGTGTGTGTGTGTGTGTGTGTGTGTGTGTGTGGGCGGGCGATATACCCTTAAAATAATATCACGATATTTCAGGGTCATTTGCAGTAACGATATTCATGGCAATATATATTTTTTTAAACAAGGAACAGCATTTATTAGTGCAAATAATAACACAAGTCAAAATATAAAACATAAAAGTAGGTATAATAGTTTTTTTTCTTCAGTAAAAGGTATATAAATAACTCATATTTTAGTTTAACAACTAAAAGGTAACTAAAAACAAGTATGTTCCGTTTCCACTTTTAGCCATATAACCGGTTCTTTTTTACACATTTAGCCAATTATTGCGCTTCGTTAGAGGTCTGACCACTCGTAGCCATGAAACCACTTCCACACGACCTTCCACTCCTGGCCAGAAGCTGACTCGCTGCTCCGGCTCGCAGCCGTGCGTTCTGCTCGTACCGGTCTGGTGACGACACCGCCGGAGGCTATTATGCGTGCTAGCTAGGGTATGCTAATGCTCCTCATCGAGTCGTCACGCAGCTATGTCGTTAGCGGCATGATGGGATACTTTTTCTCTGCCTCTCTCTCCGTTTTACAGATCCTAGTTCTAGGTAAAGGAACATGCCAACATTTGGGGAAATTAGCTTACAGTCTTCTCCAGAGAGAGAGACGAGAAGATAAGATACCCGTTTTCCTCTCTGTGCGTTCAGTATAGAAAGCCATCTGGCTGCGTGTTAGCCTAGCTTAGCACAATGAATGGAAGCGGACAGTGCCGGTTAGCCTATAGGCATTGTCCAACTAACTCTCTCTCTCCCGAAGGCTACCCGTCACTCTCCGCTTCCATTCATTGTGCTAAGCTAGGCTAACGTGCAGCCAGATAGATACTGAACGCACAGAGAGGAAACTGGTATCTATCTTCTCGTCTCTCTCTCTGGAGAAGACGGTAAGCGAATGTCCCAAAATGTTGGCGTGTTCTTTTAAGGAGAGAAAGAGATGGAGGGAGGGAGGGAGGGAGAAGGTGATGTGGACTTGGCTGATGTGGAAGAAATGAAATGAATAATCATATGGAATGTCTTTCCCCAACATCGGCTCACGCGAGCCGAGTAACATGTTTTAAATAATCCAACAGACGTGACGTGCGTGGCATTGAAACGCATGGCCATTTAAATTAACAATCCAAAATGTTCCAATTATATTCCCTCAAATAATATGCCAGATCTAATTTATGTGAAGATCAATGTACCTCGTTGTTCTGATCTCATTTAGAGAGCAAAGGTTTGTGGGCCGCGATCGTCACAATAACTGCACCACGATATGGTCCCCCTGACTATTAACAACAATATTGAATCAATAGCCAGCCGTCGAGAGAGATAGTTGGTGATGGAACATGAGAGCGAGGGAGTGTGACAAAGACCTTTACCTACATATATTTACACATGTTTAAATGTCTTGCATAATTCTCTCGTTCATTTAAATTCTTTACATTCTTTCTACATAGTATATTTGATAACAAAGGTGCAATGTGTGACACAGCTCTGTTCACACATTTATTTATTTAATTGTACACACTTTTGGTTTCGCTAAGTGCTTAGGTTTGATGAGTTTGCAATATGTAAACGTATGTTTATGTCAATAAAGCCCCTTTGAATTGAGAGAGAGAGATACAGAGAGGGAGACAGAGAGAGGGAGACAGAGAGAGAGTGAAACAGAGACAGAGAGAGACAGAGAGAGACAAAGAAAGAAAGAAAGAAAGAAAGAAAAGAAAGAAAGAAAGAAAGAAAGAAAGAAAGAAAGAAAGAAAGAAAGAAAGAAAGAAAGAAAGAAAGAAAGAAAGAAAGAAAGAAAGAAAGAAAGAAAGAAAGGAATGTGAGAGAGAGAGAGAGAGAGAGAGAGAGAGAGAGAGAGAGAGAGAGAGAGAGAGAGAGAAGGTCGGGGTAGTAGAGGCACAGGAGGAGATGGATTGGGGTTTATGAAACACGGCCATAAAGTTTGAGAGTCTAGTAGGTACTTAAAAAAAAAAAAAAGGCCTCTGGTCGTCTGTGAGTCCTCAGGCCTCTCTCTCTCTCTCCTTCCCTGTTGCCGGATCATTCCGTGATTAAGCCTGACAGATTTAATTAGAACATGTTGAAAGTGGAACGGCTCTCCTCCTGCGTGAGGTGCCGCAGGTACAGTCAGGGGGGAGACAGTTCCAATGAAGACGTCAAAGCTCCCGGGCAGAGAGACAGACAGACAGCCTTGGAGGTTGATGATGAATAGGGAACGCACAGCGATAATAACACAAGCTAAACACCCCGTTCGTTCCGTACGGATGTCGGTACGCATTAGCCATGAGGAGTCTTCATACACACACACACACACACACACACACACGTGTATTGCTCGTCTGTCTGAGACCAAGGACCACAATGGAAATAAGTCTTGACTTTTTTTTGTGTAGCATCCTTGAAATTTTTCTGGAATCCTGTATTTTTTTTTTATGTCAAATAAAATAAAATCACCCGATAGTTAAAAATTATGACAATGCGCTGCATCCAACCGCAAAGGAGAGAGACGCTCGATGCCTCACGGCAGAAGTAGGGATGGGTACCTTTCACATTTGAACCGACACCGGTACCGGTACCTGTGAATCGATACCGGTACCCAACGGTACCTTTTTTCGGTACTTTAGTCTCAAGATTTTTTTTTTACCTACCTCAGTCGTAAAAAAAAAATCCAAACTTCAAATAACTACAATTTTGACCGTTTTCGGCTCGTCATTGCTCCGACTGCTTTGTTGTTGAATCAAGTCAAATCCTAGGTAAGCATATATTGTGCGTGTGAACGTTGACATGAAAAGAAAAAAGTTAAAAAAAAAAAAAAGAAAAAAAAAAAAAAAAAAATCTTTTTTTTTTGGTTTCTCACTTGATTCGATACTCTGTAGTACCGACGTGTTTCGGTTCGGTACCTCAAAAGTACCGAATTCGGTACCCATCCCTACTCACGGCAGAAGACGTGTGGGCTAACGTGAGAAACGCCCACACACTATCCTTACGACGTGCTGCCCGTGTGTCTCTCTCTCTCTCTCTCTCCGTCTCCGACCAACCCGTCCGTCCTGAGCCATTCCGTTTCGCTAGAGCAGCACCCCGATCGTCCCATTATCACTAATACGACTGAAATGACTTGAAGAACGCCAAGTACCTGTGACGCCGGTTCCTTTCACTTATCCCAACATTTGTAGATCAGCTCAGGTGAAGGAGATGATGAGAGGAAGCCATGTTTGTTCATATGAACCATAAGGCATATTATCTCTGCTCTCGCTCTCTCTCTGGTCAGGTGGCTCCTCTCAGACCCCCTGCCGATACCCTCGTCTTCATCATCTGACCTCCTCGCCTCTATCCCTCCTCTCCACCCCCCCCCCCATCCTCACATTCTATCCTCCCCTCTCTCCTCTCTTCTGCCCCCTTCTCCCTCCTCCTACCCTCTCCTCCCTCCCCCCAAAATGGCATCTTTAGGTGGACTTCCTACAGGAAACCCAGGGGCTCCACTGGGGAGAATCTCCATTCAAACAACAACACAGCAGGGCCCAAGCCATACTACCACTACTACCGCTCACACTGGTAGGAAATGAAGACCGGAGACAGAGGCAACACAGAGGAGGCAACAGAGAGGAGGGCAACAGAGAGGAGGCAACAGAGAGGCAAGAGAGAGGCAACAGAGAGGAAACACAGGAGGCAAGAGAGAGGCAACAGAGAGGCAAGAGAGGGGAGGCAACAGAGAGGAGGCAACAGAGAGGAGGCAACAGAGAGGCAACAGAGAGGAGGCAACAGAGAGGCAACAGAGAGGCAAGAGAGAGGAGGCAACAGAGAGGAGGCAACAGAGAGGAGGCAACAGAGAGGAGGCAACAGAGAGGAGGCAACAGAGGCAACAGAGAGGAGGCAACAGAGAGGAGGCAACACAGAGGCAAGAGAGAGGCAACAGAGAGGAGGCAACAGAGAGGCAACAGAGAGGCAACAGAGAGGAAACACAGGAGGCAAGAGAGGCAACAGAGAGGCAAGAGAGGGGAGGCAACAGAGAGGAGGCAACAGAGAGGAGGCAACAGAGAGGAGGCAACAGAGGCAACAGAGAGGAGGCAACAGAGAGGAGGCAACAGAGAGGAGGCAACAGAGAGGAGGCAACAGAGAGGAGGCAACAGAGAGGCAAGAGAGGGGAGGCAACAGAGAGGAGGCAACAGAGAGGAGGCAACAGAGAGGAGGCAACAGAGAGGAGGCAACAGAGGCAACAGAGAGGAGGCAACAGAGGAGGCAACAGAGAGGAAACAACAGAGAGGAAACAACAGAGAGGAGGCAACAGGGAGGCAACAGAGAGGAGGCAACAGAGAGGAAACAACAGAGAGGAAACAACAGAGAGGAGGCAACAGAGAGGAGGCAACAGAGAGGAGGCAACAGAGAGGAGGCAACAGAGAGGAGGCAACAGAGAGGCAACAGAGAGGAGGCAACAGAGAGGAGGCAACAGAGAGGAGGCAACAGAGAGGAGAGAGGAGGCAACAGAGAGGAGGCAACAGAGAGGCAACAGAGAGGAGGCAACAGAGAGGAGGCAACAGAGAGGAGGCAACAGAGAGGCAACAGAGAGGAGGCAACAGAGAGGAGGCAACAGAGAGGAGGCAACAGAGAGACAACAGAGAGGAGGCAACAGAGAGGAGGCAACAGAGAGACAACAGAGAGGAGGCAACAGAGAGACAACAGAGAGGAGGCAACAGAGAGACAACAGAGAGGAGGCAACAGAGAGGAGGCAACAGAGAGGAGGCAACAGAGAGGAGGCAACAGAGAGGAGGCAACAGAGAGGAGGCAACAGAGAGGAAACAGAGAGGAGGCAACAGAGAGAGGAAACAGAGAGGAGGCAACAGAGAGGCAAGAGAGGGGAGGCAACAGAGAGGAGGCAACAGAGAGGAGGCAACAGAGAGGAGGCAACAGAGAGGAGGCAACAGAGAGGAGGCAACAGAGAGGCAAGAGAGGGGAGGCAACAGAGAGGAGGCAACAGAGAGGAGGCAACAGAGAGGAGGCAACAGAGAGGAGGCAACAGAGAGGAGGCAACAGAGGCAACAGAGAGGAGGCAACAGAGAGGAGGCAACAGAGAGGAGGCAACAGAGAGGCAAGAGAGGGGAGGCAACAGAGAGGAGGCAACAGAGAGGAGGCAACAGAGAGGAGGCAACAGTGAGGAGGCAACAGAGGCAACAGAGAGGAGGCAACAGAGGAGGCAACAGAGAGGAAACAACAGAGAGGCAACAACAGAGAGGAGGCAACAGGGAGGCAACAGAGAGGAGGCAACAGAGAGGAAACAACAGAGAGGCAACAGAGAGGAGGCAACAGAGAGGAGGCAACAGAGAGGAGGCAACAGAGAGGAGAGAGGAGGCAACAGAGAGGAGGCAACAGAGAAGGCAACAGAGAGGAGGCAACAGAGAGGAGGCAACAGAGAGGAGGCAACAGAGAGGCAACAGAGAGGAGGCAACAGAGAGGAGGCAACAGAGAGGAGGCAACAGAGAGACAACAGAGAGGAGGCAACAGAGAGGAGGCAACAGAGAGACAACAGAGAGACAACAGAGAGGAGGCAACAGAGAGACAACAGAGAGGAGGCAACAGAGAGGAGGCAACAGAGAGGAGGCAACAGAGAGGAGGCAACAGAGAGAGGAAACAGAGAGGAGGCAACAGAGAGGAGGCAACAGAGAGGAGGCAACAGAGAGGAGGCAACAGAGAGGAGGAAACAGAGAGGAGGCAACAGAGAGGAGGAAACAGAGAGGAGGCAACAGAGAGAGGAAACAGAGAGGAGGCAACAGAGAGGAGGCAACAGAGAGGAGGCAACAGAGAGGAGGCAACAGAGAGGAGGCAACAGAGAGGAGGCAACAGAGAGGAGGCAACAGAGAGGAGGCAACAGAGAGGAGGCAACAGAGAGGAGGCAACAGAGAGGAGGCAACAGAGAGGAGGCAACAGAGAGACAAGACAAGGTAGAAACGTGGCGCTTTTTGATTAAATAGTCATGTGTAGAAGAGTGTGTGTGTGTGAGAGTGCACAAGAGTGCACAAACACACCGGGTCCATGGACAACAAACATGCCCAAGGTTATCCTTTAATACGTGTGTACGTGTGTGTGTGTGTGTGTGCGCGCGTGTGTGTGGAAATGAGGGCCGTTTCTTTCTTTTGAGAGTGAAAAGAGAGTTCTTCCAACAAGCTTTTTTTTGCTCCATCGAGCGCCAGCCTCGGACTGTGCTCTCAGCTGAAAACACTGACTCACACACACACACACACACAGAGACACACACACACAAAACGGTCAGGGGCCAAAGTACTCGACGGCGGCACAGAGCCATTCTGGAACCTTCTATTCACACCACGTCAAGAGAACTCGCCGGTTGCCAAAGTGGGGCTTGGGGACCCCCGGTGGTACCAGGAGGGGGTTCCAAGGGCCCCCCCCCCCCCCGCCCGCCCCGAGCAGAATGAGGGATCGTTTCATTCCACCATCATGTCAGCACAACGAGAGAATGTATAAGGTATTCTTCGGTTTCTCCCTCTACACACCGGTTACCTGCTAGGTTTTAAGTACAGAAATGCAATTCCCTACTAAATCATTATCCCAAGAAACAAATCTATTCTCAAACGTGGGGTTCCCTGGGACAATATCTAGCAGTAAACCCGCATGGTCTCATATGCGTAGCCTATTAATTTCGGGAGCGAGGTCGGGAAATCCTCGGTATAATTCATAACGCTGCATTCTGAGCCCGCCGGGCCAACAAACATTACCCCCCCCCCCCCCCCCCCCGAGCGAGTAAGAAATATGGTAGATGCTTTCTGTGTGATTACAGCGGCAACAAATCCTACCTGTGGAACTCCAGGCAGTGGCCTCATTTCATTGGCGGCGTGGCGCCTCACAGTCATAACCTCTTATCTATGGACTTTGCTGAGTCATGGAAATGCCGCCGTGGCCAATAGCCAAGCAGCGGGGTTACCGATGGCTGTCATTGATTGGTTGATCTCCCTGTGCACAGAGCTGAAAGGGCACATACCAGGAACACAGCCTGAAGCTCGCCTCGCACACTCCTCTCTACATTCTCTCTCCTTTACCTCCCTTCTCTCTCTCTCTCTCTCCTCTCCCTTATTCCTCTGTCTAGATCTGTTCTGCCAGCTTCTCTCTCTCTCTCTCTCTCTCTCTCTCCTTTATTCCTCTGTCTAGATCTGTTCTGCCAGCTTCTCTCTCTCTCTCTCTCTCTGTCTCCTTTATTCTCTCTCTTGTCTGTCTGTCTCCCTCTCTACCTCTCTCCTCTGTCTAGATCTGGTCTCTCTCTCCCTCCCTCCCTCCCTCCCTCCCCCTCACTCCCTCTCTCCTCTGTCTAGATCTGGTCTCTCTCTCACTCTCTCTCCCCCTACCTCCCGCCCTCCCTCCCTCATTCCTACTCTCTTGTCCCGAGTCCGTCCCGCCCCCTTTGCCCTTCCTCCATGGTTCCAAATGGTCCCTGCTCCTTTGCCCCGCCGTCCCCCCCAATCTGTTGTGTAATTGTATCTGGAGTAGCGACGCAGCGCTGCCCGTGTCCAGAGGTCACCATTCCACAGTGGCCTACATCCTGGTCCCTCGTCCCCATGGCCACCATTCATCCCCCCCCCCCCCCCCCGCCGCCCTCCTCCCCCCCCCTCCTCCTTTGTCACCGGGGGAAATATGGCGGCAGACTCAAGCCGCCCCGACAAAGCCACGCTAGCCCCCCCCCCATTCATCATCATATATATATATATAATATAACCCCCTTTCTATTTCACTGGCACGATCCATTAGTAATGCATTTGTATCGGAAGGCCAATACCATATCGGGGTGGGGTCGGAATACGGGGGTGAACTGCGTGCATTAGAGGAGACCTCTCGTATCGATTGATCTCCTCTGGAAGTCTTTTCAATACTCTTGGGTGAACATTTGTTACAAAGAGCTTTGGAAAGCTATGCGAGTGTAATGTATGCGTGCGTGCGTGCGTGCGTGTGTGTGTGTGAGTGTGCATGTTTCCAAAAATCACCATTTAGTTATTCAAATGAAATCCCTCAGATAGTAGGCCGGCTGGGTCCCAGGGTGGGTTTTCACTCAGTTCACGGCCATAATTCTATCATTCGAGACAAGGGAACGAAACTGGCCCTTGATCAGAACCCGAGGGTCAAGTGTACAGAGGCCTTTGTGCCCGAGCGGCGATCGCCATCTGCAAATCTGTAATGAGGGAGCGGAGCCGAAACAGTGCCGAGACAGACGGAGAGAAAGAGAGAGAGAGAGAGAAAGGGAGAGTGAGAGAGAGAGAATAGAACCCCAGTTCAACCGAGGCGGGCACACTTTCTAATGGAAATTCAGATACAATCATCCCAGAATGCACTTCTCTCTGCCTAATAATCAGCTGCTGGAACAAGGTGGCCATTGAGAGATGGGGGTGTGGGGGGGGGGGGGGGGGGGCACTGTAATCTGCTCCACTAAACTCCAAAGCTGCCCGCTATAATTTGCTCCCTTCTCCATCACGACACACACAGGGCTGCCTTCCACCGACTCGCTGACTCACAAGAAAACCGCTAACGTCCACTTTTAGTCGAAGCAGACGGACGGAAGTCACGTTGTTTTCCACGACCGTGCCAGAAGATGACCGGCTCTCTCTCTCCGTGCGACCGGCCGCCAGGCAGAGCCTCTCCCTGGGTCGGCGGCACACAGGCGCGCGCCCCTCTCTCTGCGAAACCCTGCCGATTGACCGTAGTATTCGGGTGGTGGCCATTTTGCCAAGATTGGGAAGGAGTGCAGGGGATGCACAACCTGAGCATTAGGGGGGCGGGAATCAAGAGGCCTCACGATACGATACTATCACGATACTCGAGTCACGATACGATAGTATTGCGATTCAAAATGTATTGAGATATTAATATTGCGATATATTGCGATTTATTACCTTTTTTCAACTGCAAAGTAAAACTTTGTCAACATGTTTTATCTAATCAAATAAAGTTTCCAGTCTGTTCATCTCACTTCAATCATTTTTATTGCAGAACATGGGATTTTCTCAAGCAGACGGATGTCAACACTGTAATCTGTGTTGCATGTACCTGACAAACTGAACTGTTTGTATTACAGTCATATTCCAACTTAACTGAATGCACACATGTGGGTGTGTGTGGACTACTGTACTACTACAGGTATTGAAATGAACAATGCAACTTCCCAACGGCCTTGTATCGATACAGTATCGCCACGCAAAGTATCGCGATACTATACTCAGTATACTGTATCGATATTTTCCCCCACCACTACCAAGCGTCCCAACCTGGCCGCCGTGTGAATAATATGGTATATAACTATATATCGTCCGGGTTTCACAGAGAGAGCGTATCTGTGCCGGCGAGCCAACTGCCGTCTCATTCTCAGGTGGACATGAATGGCAAATGGTGCATTTTATACATCTCTTTTGTCCAAAGAGCTTTACAATTTTTGTTCCTCATATTCACCCATTCACTCACACACTCACACGCCGACGGCGACCATGCAAGGTGCCAACCTGCTCATCGGGAGCAGTTAGTGGTTAAGTGTCTTGCTCAAGGACACTTCAACACGCTGCCCCGGGAGGAGGAGTGGGAATCAAACCGGGAACCATCAGATTACCAGACGGTCTACCGCTCTACCTCCTGAGCCACTGTCGCCCCCGCGTGTACCATGGTTGATGGGACATAAAGAGCCAGGAGTCGGCACTGAAATGAGACGGAAAGGGGAAGGAAGAGGTGGTGTGTTGCAGGCCAAGAAGCCCTGCATCGTCCCCAGGTCATAGCTGGACCCGCTGATTCAGGACAGACCCGACACCAACAGGTTCCAGTGTTTTCCAGTTACCCTTCCCATGTGATTATTACTGATCCAGCACAGAGAAATCAAAGCAGGACTTAGCCTATAAAACAATAGTCAAGATTCAAGATGATTTATTATTATCATATGCACAGTTAAAGAGACAGTTTGCCGTACAATGAAAAACTTAGGGCTAGATCCACAAAGAATGGATTGCACGGTGCTAATTGCACCCTTACTACAATGCGTTAAAATGGGGGACCCTAAACAAGATGAAAGTCTTTCTCTGGTCTGCATCCCCTTAACAATTGTGTGTATTGAGCCGTACTGTATTGTACCCATTCTGCAATCTGTTAATAAAATGTTCATTCAATCATATCACCTCAGCGCGGTGCAATTAGCAGCACTGTGCAATCTCCATTCTTTGTGGATCTAGCCCATAGTTTGCTAGTCCGCTCTGAACACAAATTCACACAATACTTTTCTGGAATGAACAACTTAAATACAAGCGAATGCTAAGTAAAAATAATAAAGAGTAGAGGCACTTTCACTCCTTTTACATGCAAGTGTCTGCATGACATGCAACATACCACCAGTTTGAACCTAGGAAACTAGCTTTCAAACCCGATCAGAGGAAGTATCCTCATCTGTGTGGACTAGACCTGCCCTCCTTTTAGTTAATCCCATCAACATGTTCTAGAACAGGGGCTCACAGCTCTCTTGTCTGCAGCCCAGCGACGGGCTGGGGTGAGTGGGTACACTTCTCGCCTGCCTGCCTGCCCGGGCAAATGGCAGTGCATTTAGAGGAAGAGGATGCTTCCTGGAGAGGCGTGACTGCACTGCAAAGGGCCCAATCAGACGCAACACTATGGGCCGACTGCTGCTAATGAATTTACTTTGGAGCAGAGGTACTGGCTATCTTACCGTGTGTGTTTGTTTACTTCCTCCAGAACATGGCCTTTGCAATAAAGCCGATGGGAATCAAGGAACATTAAAAGTCAACAAACACCACCACAAGAAGAATAGTCAGGAAGGTGAGGCCAGTGCCAGCCTTACTAGCCCAGTTTCACTGGATATACTGGTCTCCAGTGCAGAGAAACCATTGAACAGCAAATGTCCGCTACAGAGAAAGTGAAACCACTGGATATACAGGATATATATCCAGTTAGCTGCTGGGCGATTTAATCAAGTTCTCATTTCAATTTACGACTTTGGCTTCCCAGTGATCGTGAAAACAAGATAAAAACGATTGTGCCACATGCCGTGTTGCTCTCATTTCGTCTCGTGTTGTAAATGCAGCGCACCCTTCCTTCACAGAGGTGCGCTCCGCCCCCCCAACAGTAGTTTGAACGTGTGTCGAGAGGGACATGTTCTCCAGTTGTTTTGAAACGTCTTTGGTCACTTGTAAGAAGACGACAGAAAGGCAGCCTTCGGTCGAGAAGAAAGCTAAAAACAAACTCGGACCTCATCATACGGTGTTCTCAAATCGACGAGTATTAGTTGTTTAATAATCGTGATGTCAATATCAATCAAAATAACTGATTAGTTACGATTCCTGTTTTTGGGACCATAAATCGCAAAACCGTCCCTATATCCAGTACGGAAGAAATCATCGCTTCCTCTGGGGAAACCTTTTCAAAAACACTCTCTCTCTGGGATCAGATAAAGCCTCTATCTTCTAATCTCCTGCCAGTAGATGGGGAGGGATAGAAGACGTATCACACACGGGGTGACGGAACAGGACGGGCTGAAGCCCCCGGCTGGCTGGAAGCCTCTCGGTCTTAAAGGCCTTATCAATTCACACACTTATCCCTCGCTCTCCGAATCCTCTGACGGAGAGAGGTTGACGGCTGACCTTAAATCAATACGGCGCGCTTGTCAGGAGAAACAACACAAGGCGCCCAGATCTTGCTCAAATGTATTGCACGGTTCCTTCTTCCAAGATGCAGTATAAAGCAAAGCCAGACCGGAACAGTGTGTAAAAAAGAAAAGGGCCTGAGGAGGAAATCTCTCCCTGTGTGTGTGTTCTTTCTCTGACTGAATGGGAGTGGCTGGCCTCGACGACGTACGGTTACCGCCGTTATGCAGTGGCGGCAGCAGCACGGTTTTTAACAACTCTGTGTGAATCCCCTTTGGCGTACGAAAACACACACCGCTAAACGCAGGGCTGACACAGGTAAACGTTAACCTGTTCCATCAGGGGAGGGTTCTATACCCCAGTTTCAATCGACGTCTCTCAAGCCATCTCGTTGTTGCACCTCACACAGCACAGCACTGCAGCAAGGGAGCAAGCAAGGCAATTTTTAAGTATCCAGGAGACAGTTACACTTAATTGCTGAGCAGATACCTTAAGACTCCTGTACTGTTTTTAAAGGGAGACTGGGGAGTGTGTCCTCTTCAGGCCTTTTAATGGTATGTGTCCAGATAAAGTGAATAGAGAGGAGGAAAGTGACACAGCCTTGACACACACAGAGGCGTATTTCACACACATTAGCAAGACTGTGCCAGGCAACCAGGACAACTAACTTTGATCAAATGATTTCTGGAAGTTAATGGGGCATTTAACAAGCGAGAGACAAGAGAGAGAGAGAGAGAGTGTGTGTGAGGTTAGAAGTGGGTGTCCTCGGTCGTGTTTAACAGCGTATACAGCACACCCTGCACCACCTAAAACAACAGATAAGGCCTAGCATTCCTCTCCCGGCAAATGAAATGCTGTCTAAACAAGTGAAAGCCCCTTTTCATTTACACGAGCCGGGGCCGTTGCATCAGAAAAAATTAACAAACCTAATTGTGTGAGTTGCTTGCTGCCCCATTCATTTCTCTATAGCAGAAGACAAGTCAACAAGTCTGGTGTGAATAGCTAAAGAAAGTATAGGCTGTTACATTACACGAGGCATTTCACCATTGGGACGGATTTTCCAACCCAAGTATCGTAAGGTATTTTAATAATTCGGTGTAGTAGACTCATTGCGTTTAAAAGGCAAAAATGAGGGAAAAAATTCTCCAGGCCTGACAAGCCCACAGTGCATTCCAGTTTTGTTGGGAGCAATTTCCATGTTCGGACGTCATTTCTTTCTATAACCCCCACCCACCCCCTTTCTCCTCGTGAAACATCCCAGTTAAACCATAATAACCTACAATAGAAGAAGCCTTGCTTCATGTGAATCAGGCAAAACATAGTTTGTATAAATAAAGGCTCCCACTCACACAGCTACATCATGCCCCCAGGAGACGAGCTATAATGAAACCACAATTCCTTGTTGTTATTATTCACTGCATTTTGTATGTTGGAAAAGTGAAGGAGACCCCCCCCCTTCACACACACACACAAACACTGTTGTTTAGTAGTCCAAATCGCCCACCACTCACACGTATTATTCAAGAGGGGACGACTAGTAGCCTACTATACTAGTACATACCATGGCATTCCTGCCTCTCTCGTCCACTCCTTTCTCTCTCTCCTGGGTCCTCCAAGCGATTCACAGCCGGGTTGTGGAGGAAGAGTAGTGTTTATTAATAAAAAAGAGAAAAATATCTCCCCCCCCCTATAATAATACTCGCATAAATAAATGTCCTTTTTTGTTCAGATATCTGGCTATACCACTCCCCGGAGGGGAAAAAAAGTCAAGTCTTCATTTTCACAAGTGAGAAGTTTGAGAGAAAAACATTATGCTTTTTCTCATTCGAGAGAGAATTAGATTTGTCCTCCAGAAAGACGCTCCTAGTTTGTTTGTCCCCAGAAAGACGCTCCTAGTTTGGTTGTCCCCAGAAAGACGCTCCTAGTTTGTCCGCCTCTGAGACGCGCGTCTTGTGGGGGAAAGAGAGAGAGGGGCGTTGGAGAAAGAGAGCCCTGTGTTTCGTTGTGTCTTCTTTCTCTCTCTCTCTTGCTCCTCCAACCACGTTGTTTTGACCAATTATTATTCCCTTTGTTATGTCCTAAATAAAGCGTCCACGCAAGGACACAATAAGATCCCTGTTGTGTCCTATTATATTTACAGACGCGGCGCGACTCTCCGACGAACCACCGCAAGTCCGTCTTCGTGTTCTTTCTTATTCTCACACCGCGGTCTAAAAATGTGGGACGGCGTGGAGAAGTGTGTTTTTTTTTCCTTCTTCAGCTTCCCAATAATGGCGGACCTTCTCCCGAATCCAGCATCTCCTCCTCCTATTCGGGGAGGGAGGGAGAGAGGGGTGGAGAGAGAGAATGGAGAGAGAGAGCTGTACGACACAGCGTTGAGTCTCGCCCAGTGGCGCATGGACACAATTACACACACGCACACACACACACACACACACACACACACACACTTTGTGAATATTTTTCTAAATACTATTCATAACTCCCCAGTAGGCCTTCCTATATTTGGTTTGAAGCCTTACCGTTTAAGTATTTGATAATGCTTGCAATCTTAATGCAATCTCACTTTATACCATGAAGGTTATGTCTGTGCCTAGTCTAAAAAACATTCATGATTCTATATTCTATTATATTCAGATTTATTATATTGCAGAGTTGGAGAGATGAAAATGTGTTCAGTCATTGCGATTTTGTATCCCCACCGGACCGCGCCCGCAGCTAATCTACAAACAGGGCCCATTTGGATCAGGATGGGGCGTTTGTCATGGATGCTTGAATATTTTTCTGATCAGTCAACGACAAGTATATTATTTCAATACATTTCTATCCATTTGTCCATTGGAATACATATATTATGAAGTCTGAAGTTACACCTTTTGAGCTGGTAAGTAATCAGCTCTCTGACACCTGTTTAAAACATACCATAGTGAATTTAGTCATTCGTATACGACCTATGTATTAAAACATGTATTCATTCATTTCCATCATTGTCCATTGAAATAAGCCCTGCCCCCTTTCATAACTCATGAATCTTATGGGACTTATGGGAGGTGTCAATGACTGCACTGTATATCCAAAGTTTTAAAGGTTTATTTCACCCAAATAGTTTTAAAGGTTTATTGCATCCAATAGTGTAATAGTGTGTGATAGTGTATATATAGTACATATAGTCAGTGGTGCATTGGTGATTTCATAGCTGGTTGCACTATGTTTTAATGACGCCATGTGCACGCACGCTCCCGCGCATGTGCATAAATGTTCCCTAGCGTGCACACAGACTAAAGACAATGCCTAATTGCCTCTAGGAATGGAATGTAACACATTTCATTCACAAGTTTCGTGTGAATGTATCTGAGAATGTATTTGAACACACCTGACGCCCTGAGCTATTGTTATGCAAAGTAGCCAGGTGGGTTGGCGAGTTGGCGCATCAGTCAGGTGCAGCGCATTATTGTGTGCACGTCCATGCATGTGCGTGCGCGTGCGCATGCTTCTGCTCACAGACCCGGTTGCACATGACCAACGCACCCCTGCATATAGTACTCAGTGTATATAGTACACAGTAGTACTCAGTGTCAGTTGTATATAGTAGTACTCTGTGGGTATAGTTCATAGTAGCATTCAATGTGTATAGTAAATGGTAGTACTCAGTGTGTATATAGTACATAGTAGTACTCAGTGTATATTGTACATAGTAGTACTCAGTGTATATACTACATATTAGTACTCAGTGTGTATAACACACAGCAGCAGTCTGCCCCCCAACCTCCACCCCCACCAGGCAGCAACGACGAGCGCAATCTCCGCTACGCCATCCGACCGCCCACGTCATGGAGACCTTTGAGCGGCTGGTCCTGCAGCACCTCAAGCCCCTGGTGAGTGACTCCCTGGACCCCCTGCAGTTTGCTTACCAGGAAAACATTGGTGTGGAGGACGCCATCACCTACATGCTCCACAGGGCCTATACACACCTGGAGAGACCATCACCTACATGCTCCACAGAGCCTATACACACCTGGAGAGACCATCACCTACATGCTCCACAGGGCTATACACACCTGGAGAGACCATCACCTACATGCTCCACAGAGCCTATACACACCTGGAGAGACCATCACCTACATGCTCCACAGGGCTATACACACCTGGAGAGACCATCACCTACATGCTCCACAGGGCTATACACACCTGGAGAGACCATCACCTACATGCTCCACAGAGCCTACACACACCTGGAGAGACCATCACCTACATGCTCCACAGGGCTATACACACCTGGAGAGACCATCACCTACATGCTCCACAGAGCCTATACACACCTGGAGAGACCATCACCTACATGCTCCACAGGGCTATACACACCTGGAGAGACCATCACCTACATGCTCCACAGAGCCTATACACACCTGGAGAGACCATCACCTACATGCTCCACAGGGCCTATACACACCTGGAGAGACCATCACCTACATGCTCCACAGGGCCTATACACACCTGGAGAGACCATCACCTACATGCTCCACAGGGCTATACACACCTGGAGAGACCATCACCTACATGCTCCACAGAGCCTATACACACCTGGAGAGACCATCACCTACATGCTCCACAGGGCTATACACACCTGGAGAGACCATCACCTACATGCTCCACAGGGCCTATACACACCTGGAGAGACCATCATCTACATGCTCCACAGGGCTATACACACCTGGAGAGACCATCACCTACATGCTCCACAGAGCCTATACACACCTGGAGAGACCATCACCTACATGCTCCACAGGGCTATACACACCTGGAGAGACCATCACCTACATGCTCCACAGGGCCTATACACACCTGGAGAGACCATCACCTACATGCTCCACAGGCCTATACACACCTGGAGAGACCATCACCTACATGCTCCACAGGGCTATACACACCTGGAGAGACCATCACCTACATGCTCCACAGGGCTATACACACCTGGAGAGACCATCACCTACATGCTCCACAGGCCTATACACACCTGGAGAGACCATCACCTACATGCTCCACAGGGCTATACACACCTGGAGAGACCATCACCTACATGCTCCACAGGGCCTATACACACCTGGAGAGACCATCACCTACATGCTCCACAGGGCCTATACACACCTGGAGAGACCATCACCTACATGCTCCACAGGGCTATACACACCTGGAGAGACCATCACCTACATGCTCCACAGGGCCTATACACACCTGGAGAGACCATCACCTACATGCTCCACAGGGCTATACACACCTGGAGAGACCATCACCTACATGCTCCACAGAGCCTATACACACCTGGAGAGACCATCACCTACATGCTCCACAGGGCTATACACACCTGGAGAGACCATCACCTACATGCTCCACAGGGCTATACACACCTGGAGAGACCATCACCTACATGCTCCACAGGGCCTATACACACCTGGAGAGACCATCACCTACATGCTCCACAGGGCTATACACACCTGGAGAGACCATCACCTACATGCTCCACAGGGCTATACACACCTGGAGAGACCATCACCTACATGCTCCACAGGGCCTATACACACCTGGAGAGACCATCACCTACATGCTCCACAGGGCTATACACACCTGGAGAGACCATCACCTACATGCTCCACAGGGCTATACACACCTGGAGAGACCATCACCTACATGCTCCACAGGGCCTATACACACCTGGAGAGACCATCACCTACATGCTCCACAGGGCCTATACACACCTGGAGAGACCATCACCTACATGCTCCACAGGGCCTATACACACCTGGAGAGACCATCACCTACATGCTCCACAGGGCCTATACACACCTGGAGAGACCATCACCTACATGCTCCACAGGGCCTATACACACCTGGAGAGACCATCACCTACATGCTCCACAGAGCCTATACACACCTGGAGAGACCATCACCTACATGCTCCACAGGGCCTACACACACCTGGAGAGACCATCACCTACATGCTCCACAGGGCCTATACACACCTGGAGAGACCATCACCTACATGCTCCACAGGGCCTACACACCTGGAGAGACCATCACCTACATGCTCCACAGGGCTATACACACCTGGAGAGACCATCACCTACATGCTCCACAGGGCTATACACACCTGGAGAGACCATCACCTACATGCTCCACAGAGCCTATACACACCTGGAGAGACCATCACCTACATGCTCCACAGAGCCTAGACACACCTGGAGAGACCATCACCTACATGCTCCACAGGGCTATACACACCTGGAGAGACCATCACCTACATGCTCCACAGAGCTACACACACCTGGAGAGACCATCACCTACATGCTCCACAGAGCCTACACACACCTGGAGAGACCATCACCTACATGCTCCACAGAGCCTATACACACCTGGAGAGACCATCACCTACATGCTCCACAGAGCCTATACACACCTGGAGAGACCATCACCTACATGCTCCACAGGGCTATACACACCTGGAGAGACCATCACCTACATGCTCCACAGGGCTATACACACCTGGAGAGACCATCACCTACATGCTCCACAGGCTATACACACCTGGAGAGACCATCACCTACATGCTCCACAGGGCTATACACACCTGGAGAGACCATCACCTACATGCTCCACAGGGCTATACACACCTGGAGAGACCATCACCTACATGCTCCACAGAGCCTATACACACTGGAGAGACCATCACCTACATGCTCCACAGGGCTATACACACCTGGAGAGACCATCACCTACATGCTCCACAGGGCTATACACACCTGAGAGACCATCACCTACATGCTCCACAGGGCTATACACACCTGGAGAGACCATCACCTACATGCTCCACAGAGCCTATACACACCTGGAGAGACCATCACCTACATGCTCCACAGGGCTATACACACCTGGAGAGACCATCACCTACATGCTCCACAGGGCTATACACACCTGGAGAGACCATCACCTACATGCTCCACAGGGCTATACACACCTGGAGAGACCATCACCTACATGCTCCACAGGGCTATACACACCTGGAGAGACCATCACCTACATGCTCCACAGGGCTATACACACCTGGAGAGACCATCACCTACATGCTCCACAGGGCTATACACACCTGGAGAGACCATCACCTACATGCTCCACAGGGCCTATACACACCTGGAGAGACCATCACCTACATGCTCCACAGGGCCTATACACACCTGGAGAGACCATCACCTACATGCTCCACAGGGCTATACACACCTGGAGAGACCATCACCTACATGCTCCACAGAGCCTATACACACCTGGAGAGACCATCACCTACATGCTCCACAGGGCTATACACACCTGGAGAGACCATCACCTACATGCTCCACAGGGCTATACACACCTGGAGAGACCATCACCTACATGCTCCACAGAGCCTATACACACCTGGAGAGACCATCACCTACATGCTCCACAGAGCCTATACACACCTGGAGAGACCATCACCTACATGCTCCACAGGGCTATACACACCTGGAGAGACCATCACCTACATGCTCCACAGAGCCTAGACACACCTGGAGAGACCATCACCTACATGCTCCACAGAGCCTATACACACCTGGAGAGACCATCACCTACATGCTCCACAGAGCCTATACACACCTGGAGAGACCATCACCTACATGCTCCACAGGGCCTATACACACCTGGAGAGACCATCACCTACATGCTCCACAGGGCTATACACACCTGGAGAGACCATCACCTACATGCTCCACAGGGCCTATACACACCTGGAGAGACCATCACCTACATGCTCCACAGAGCCTATACACACCTGGAGAGACCATCACCTACATGCTCCACAGGGCCTATACACACCTGGAGAGACCATCACCTACATGCTCCACAGAGCCTATACACACCTGGAGAGACCATCACCTACATGCTCCACAGGGCCTATACACACCTGGAGAGACCATCACCTACATGCTCCACAGGGCTATACACACCTGGAGAGACCATCACCTACATGCTCCACAGGGCTATACACACCTGGAGAGACCATCACCTACATGCTCCACAGGGCCTATACACACCTGGAGAGACCATCACCTACATGCTCCACAGGGCTATACACACCTGGAGAGACCATCACCTACATGCTTCACAGAGCCTATACACACCTGGAGAGACCATCACCTACATGCTCCACAGGGCCTATACACACCTGGAGAGACCATCACCTACATGCTCCACAGAGCCTATACACACCTGGAGAGACCATCACCTACATGCTCCACAGGGCCTATACACACCTGGAGAGACCATCACCTACATGCTCCACAGGGCTATACACACCTGGAGAGACCATCACCTACATGCTTCACAGGGCCTATACACACCTGGAGAGACCATCACCTACATGCTCCACAGGGCCTATACACACCTGGAGAGACCATCACCTACATGCTTCACAGGGCTATACACACCTGGAGAGACCATCACCTACATGCTCCACAGGGCCTATACACACCTGGAGAGACCATCACCTACATGCTCCACAGGGCTATACACACCTGGAGAGACCATCACCTACATGCTCCACAGGGCCTATACACACCTGGAGAGACCATCACCTACATGCTTCACAGGGCCTATACACACCTGGAGAGACCATCACCTACATGCTCCACAGGGCCTATACACACCTGGAGAGACCATCACCTACATGCTGCACAGGGCCTACACACACCTGGAGAGACCATCACCTACATGCTCCACATGGCTATACACACCTGGAGAGACCATCACCTACATGCTCCACAGGGCTATACACACCTGGAGAGACCATCACCTACATGCTCCACAGAGCCTAGACACACCTGGAGAGACCATCACCTACATGCTCCACAGAGCCTAGACACACCTGGAGAGACCATCACCTACATGCTCCACAGAGCCTAGACACACCTGGAGAGACCATCACCTACATGCTCCACAGGGCTATACACACCTGGAGAGACCATCACCTACATGCTCCACAGAGCCTAGACACACCTGGAGAGACCATCACCTACATGCTCCACAGGGCTATACACACCTGGAGAGACCATCACCTACATGCTCCACAGAGCTATACACACCTGGAGAGACCATCACCTACATGCTCCACAGAGCCTAGACACACCTGGAGAGACCATCACCTACATGCTCCACAGGGCTATACACACCTGGAGAGACCATCACCTACATGCTCCACAGGGCCTATACACACCTGGAGAGACCATCACCTACATGCTCCACAGGGCTATACACACCTGGAGAGACCATCACCTACATGCTCCACAGGGCTATACACACCTGGAGAGACCATCACCTACATGCTCCACAGGGCCTACACACACCTGGAGAGACCATCACCTACATGCTCCACAGGGCTATACACACCTGGAGAGACCATCACCTACATGCTCCACAGGGCTATACACACCTGGAGAGACCATCACCTACATGCTCCACAGGGCTATACACACCTGGAGAGACCATCACCTACATGCTCCACAGGGCTATACACACCTGGAGAGACCATCACCTACATGCTCCACAGAGCCTAGACACACCTGGAGAGACCATCACCTACATGCTCCACAGAGCCTAGACACACCTGGAGAGACCATCACCTACATGCTCCACAGGGCTATACACACCTGGAGAGACCATCACCTACATGCTCCACAGGGCTATACACACCTGGAGAGACCATCACCTACATGCTCCACAGAGCCTAGACACACCTGGAGAGACCATCACCTACATGCTCCACATGGCCTATACACACCTGGAGAGACCATCACCTACATGCTCCACAGGGCTATACACACCTGGAGAGACCATCACCTACATGCTCCACAGGGCTATACACACCTGGAGAGACCATCACCTACATGCTCCACAGGGCTATACACACCTGGAGAGACCATCACCTACATGCTCCACAGAGCCTAGACACACCTGGAGAGACCATCACCTACATGCTCCACAGGGCTATACACACCTGGAGAGACCATCACCTACATGCTCCACAGAGCCTAGACACACCTGGAGAGACCATCACCTACATGCTCCACAGAGCCTAGACACACCTGGAGAGACCATCACCTACATGCTCCACAGAGCCTAGACACACCTGGAGAGACCATCACCTACATGCTCCACAGGGCTATACACACCTGGAGAGACCATCACCTACATGCTCCACAGAGCCTAGACACACCTGGAGAGACCATCACCTACATGCTCCACAGAGCCTAGACACACCTGGAGAGACCATCACCTACATGCTCCACAGAGCCTATACACACCTGGAGAGACCATCACCTACATGCTCCACAGGGCTATACACACCTGGAGAGACCATCACCTACATGCTCCACAGAGCCTAGACACACCTGGAGAGACCATCACCTACATGCTCCACAGAGCCTAGACACACCTGGAGAGACCATCACCTACATGCTCCACAGGGCCTAGACCCCCCTTGGAGAGACCATCACCTACATGCTCCACAGAGCCTAGAGACACCTGGAGAGACCATCACCTACATGCTCCACAGGGCTATACACACCTGGAGAGACCATCACCTACATGCTCCACAGGGCCTATACACACCTGGAGAGACCATCACCTACATGCTCCACAGGGCTATACACACCTGGAGAGACCATCACCTACATGCTCCACAGGGCTATACACACCTGGAGAGACCATCACCTACATGCTCCACAGGGCTATACACACATGGAGAGACCATCACCTACATGCTCCACAGGGCCTATACACACCTGGAGAGACCATCACCTACATGCTCCACAGGGCCTATACACACATGGAGAGGCCATCACCTACATGCTCCACAGAGCTATACACACCTGGAGAGACCATCACCTACATGCTCCACAGAGCCTAGACACACCTGGAGAGACCATCACCTACATGCTCCACAGAGCCTATACACACCTGGAGAGACCATCACCTACATGCTCCACAGAGCCTAGACACACCTGGAGAGACCATCACCTACATGCTCCACAGAGCCTATACACACCTGGAGAGACCATCACCTACATGCTCCACAGAGCCTATACACACCTGGAGAGACCATCACCTACATGCTCCACAGGGCCTATACACACCTGGAGAGACCATCACCTACATGCTCCACAGAGCCTATACACACCTGGAGAGACCATCACCTACATGCTCCACAGGGCCTATACACACCTGGAGAGGCCACGCAGCTCAGTGAGGATCATGTTCTTTCGACTTCTCCAGCGCATTCAACACCATCCAGCCACTGCGGCTAGAGGAGAAGCTCACTGGGATGCAGCTGGACCGGGGAATGGTGGCCTGGATCACCGACTACCTCACTGAGAGGCCGCAGTACGTGAGACTTCAGGGCAGCCAATCAGAGGTGCTGGTGAGCAACCCCTGGCGCTCCCCAGGGTACCGTGCTGACCTTTTTTGTTTACCCTCTACACCTCCGACTTCCGCTACAACTGCAGTTTGCATACCGGGCAAACATCGGGGTGGAGGATGCCATCATCTACATGCTCCACAGAGCGTACATGCACCTGGAGAAGCAGCTCAGTGAGGATTATGTTCTTTGATTTCTCCAGCGCCTTCAACACCATCCAGCCGTCACTGCTAGCGGAGAAGCTCTCCGCGATGCAGCTGGAGCACGGCTTGGTGGCCTGGATCAAGGACTACCTCACTGAGAGACCGCAGTACGTCAGACTACAGGACAGTCAGGCTGACGTACTGGTGAGCAACACCGGCACCCCCCAAGGAACTGTGGTCACTCTTCCTTTTCACCCTCTATACCTCAGACTTCTGCCGCAACTCAAGCGGGTGCCACCTGCAGAAGTTCTCAGACGACTCCTCCATCGTAAGCTACATCACCGACGATGATGAGGAGGAGTACAGAGCCCTGGTGGAGAGCTTCGTGGGGTGGAGCGACAGCAACCACCTCCAACTCAACACCAGTAAGACCAAGGAGCTGGTGGTGGACTTCCGGAGGGGCAAGAAGAGGCCCCCCCCCGATTCCCATCTCCATCCGAGGGGTGGATGTGGAGATGGTGGACTCATATAAGTTCCTTGGGGTACACCTGAACAATAAACTGGACTGGTCGGATAACACAGAGGCCCTCTACAGGAAGGGACAGATCAGGCTGTTCTTCTTGAGGAGACTCAGGTCCTTCAATGTGTGCAACAGACTGCTGCAGTCTTTTTACCAGTCTGTAGTGGCCAGCATCCTCTTCTATGCTGTGGCATGCTGGGGAGGCTATCAACTCAAGGGACACCAACAAGCTCAACAAGCTGGTGAGGAAGGCTAGCTCTGTGGTGGGAGTCGAGCTACCTAGACTAGAGGTGATGGCAGAGAGGGGGATGATAAGGAAGCTAGCTGCCATCATGGAGAACCCCTACCACCCCCTCTACGACGAGCTAGTCAAGATGAGAAGCTCGTTCAGCCACAGACTCATTCCCCCCGACACTCAACTAACCGCCTCGGACAGTCCTTCATACCAGCGGCCATCAGGCTCCACAACAGTGGGCAGCGACTAGGAGCCTCCAGGCTCCACAACAGGGGGCAGCGACTGCTACCAGACATTGACCTGGGACTTATAGGAACCCAAGGAGGACAACCTACACTACCTTAGGCTTACTGCACCTTATGTGGATACTGTGATACTGTGAATAATGTATATTTCAGTGGATACTGTGAATAATGTATACTCAGTAGATAGTAAATTATAACACTACCTTATGCATACTGCACCTTATGTGACACTGTGAATAATGTGAATATTTTCTTCAGCTAGTCAGATAGTAAATTATATTGACCAAATTGACCAAATTGTTTACACTGCCTGTGTTGTTTTTACTACCTGTACCCCCCCCCCTCCCCCCATGCTGCTATGATGCCTGAATTTCCCCAAGGGGATCAATAAAGGAATATCTTATCTTATCTTATCTTATTGTAGCAGCCTGAATATTCTACAAAGTATTCAGTAGTGCTAACTAACTGTTATTTTTCCTGTGTGTGTATAAATAACGTGTGATTTACAGTGTTCCTTTGGATAGACTAACAGTGTTCCTTTGGATAGCTCGCCCAGTCTAACGACGAGGTGAGGTGCTACTCCTCTCCAGATGCAGTATGGATTACTAGCAATAACATTGAGCCTTTGTTTCCCTTTCTGGAGCGGTCTTTGCGTGGGACCGGTGGAGGTTGCCAGCAGGGGGCGGAGTGCAGTGGTGGCAGGCGGAGCAGTGGAGAGAAGCAAGCAACGAGGAAGAGGGGAATCACCTGGAGGTGAGGGGAACAGGAAGCTCTCTTCGACATTGGACTTGGCTGTGAACGGTCGCAGCCACAACGGGAGGTGCTTTGGAATAGCCCCGTTGAAGAAGTCAGTGAAGGGGAGCCCCGCCGGAGCGAGCGACGGGTGATGAGACATACTTGCTAGTGACGGGTTATCCTAGAAGTATCCGTGACAGTGTGTGAGTAAGAGAAACCGAACCCAAGGACTGACGTCTAAGCTAACGAGACTAACGTCTAACGTTATCGGGTTATAGTAGTTACTGTGTGCGGTATAGTAGCATGCCGCTAACGGCTCCGTCTGACTTGAGTAGACTACCGGGCGTGAGGCGCTGAAGAGACCGGTGGTGTAGCCAGCCACGTTGCGTTAACAGTATAACCGAATAGCAGGAGGGTGCGCCGAGACCCAAAGCTTAGCTGTGTTTATGGTAGCACCAAGTATTAGCTCGCGCGACGGAAGCAAGCCAGCAACAGCAGCGGTGGACGGTTCCCAGACGGTACAGAGGACGCCACTTCCCACCAGCAGAGGACGCCATACAGCACGCTCTGCCCGCTAACCACTGCCTGCTGTTCGCCCAACCTGCTGGCTGTGCTCGCGGATTGCCGACGCCATCTTGTCATCCGGACTAGTGGTGACAAGAGTGGGTCCGCCATCTTGGCTAAGTACTAACAGTACCACGTGTGTATCAACAGCAACGTCCATTGAAGTGAACGCTAATCACCAGTGTCTAAGGGGTACCCCAAACAATTTAAGCCGGCTTAGGTTAGGTTTTCTTTGATAACGTGGGCCCACATTTATTGGTTATTTTTGTTATTGGTTTATTTGACTGTTTGATTCTGAGACTCCCAATGTGTCTACGTTCTATGCCTGGGTTCCCCCAGTACAAGCGGGGTGGTTTAATGTATTGAGCACTCGGTGCCTATGGTGGGAAGAGCTTCCCCTACATTGATTACAAGAGCACCCGGTGCCATATGAGTAAACATTAACGTTGTAATGTATAATCTGCCCAGGCTTCACTAAACGTAGATTTAATTGGGATCATTGTGTGTGTCTCTTTCTTTGAGTTCCATTTGCTATTTTATTCTCTGGGTAAATATTGTGACGGCATAATTATTTAACCCTTACACCCCATTTACAGAATAGCATTTGAAGGGTCTATACAGGTGGTCAAGGAAGGGTACTGCTCAAAGGGAAGCCCAATAATACTATTGAACTGACAGTCACTGGGTGTGGGAGGGCTGTCGGAGGTACTGAGGGAGTGAGGGTGTGTGGGGAGCTACTGCTGACCGCCTTGGAAGGCGAGGGAGACCAGAGTACCATTCCCCAGGTTAGTAATTGCTGGGCTCCATCCACTCCAGCTGCAAGCCCTCCAGCACGACGTTCCGGGCCAAAGACGGGGGTACTTATAGGTCCAATACTATAGTATCCTACTACCCAGTGTCTGTGTACTACTACTCCCACAAGCAGGGATAATCCACCCTTCTACATTATCTTAACACAAGAACGTGCCACCTGCAGAAGTTCTCCTATATGACTCCTCCATAGTCAGCTACATTGTGGACGACGATGAGGCTGAATACAGGGCTCTAGTGGAGAGCTTCGTAGGGTGGTCGGACAGTAACCAGCTCCAACTCAACGTCAGCAAGACAAAGAAACTGGTGGTGGACTATTGGAGAGGTAGGAAGGGTCCCCCTTCTCCCATAATCCTTGGAGGGGAGGCGGTAGAGATGGTGGAGTCCTACAAGTTGCTTGGAGTTCACCTGAACAAAAAACTGGACTGGTCGGACAACACTGAAGGGAAGGGACAGAGTAGGCTGTTCTTCCTGAGGAGACTCAGGTTGTTCGACATGTGCAACCGACTGCTGCTATCTTTCTACCAGTCGGTTGTAGCCAGCGTCCTCTTTTTTGCTGTGGTGTGCTGGGGGGGGGGGGAGGGATTCTCGAGGGATTCCAGCAAGCTGAACAAGCTGGTGAAGGAGGCTAGCTCAGTAGTGGGTGGTGAGCTGGATAACCTAGAGGTGGTGGCTGAGAGGAGGTGATGTCATTTGCGGTCCGCCCCCGGACCGCACGGGCGGAAGAGGTTAAGTGTATCTATAGTGTATATAGATACTGGACTGTATAGGACTGTGAAGCT
>NC_140165.1:314767441-314829902 GCF_963971535.1 Notolepis coatsorum
TGCAGTATATAGTATTACCACAGGTGCAGTATCACAGTATCCTGATTGTTTTGAAATGTTTTGACACAAACAACAATTAGTTTTACATACCATCAGAAATGCCAGATGTTGTACAACGAGGAAGCTGACTATATGTTGTTGTTTTGTAAGAACAGATGGACTTAGCTGTGTACTGAATAGCTCTCCTCCTGAATAAAAACATGTTCAAGAAAGAATATGTATTAATTTCTTTGTTACACACACACACACACACACACACACACACACACACACACACACACACACACACACACACACACACACACACACACACGCACACGCACACATATAAATTACTCTTCCCTTTAACATCTTCCAGCTTGTAATCTCAAACAACCTGTGACTCAATTAAATTATGCTTTTTCTTTGAGGTACAATAGAAAACAAACAATAATTATGGCTTTACAACTTTATTTATTTATGTATATGAGATATTCCAAAAACATGACCTACAGTTATGCGCTCTAAGTAAATAGTCCTTATTGAATAGAAAGCTTCCTTAAGGAACTTCTAAGGGATATTGAAACACCAGACCTATGTAGTAACAACAAATGTGTTATGTGCAATTTTAGTTGTATTATGCTTATAGTTAGTAGTATTATGTTGTGTTTGTTGTGTGCTCTCTTTGCATTATGTGAGAGATCAAGTTTCAAGTTTGCTTTTATTTGGCTGCATTTTTATATAGCGCTTTTATCCAAATCGCTTTACAATTTGTTCCTCACATTTTACCCATTCACTCACACATTCACACACCGATGGCGGAGGCAACCATGCAAGGTGCCAACATCCGGATTGCCAGACGACTGCTCTACCTCCCGAGCCACTGTCGCCCCTATAATTTATATAAATTATAATAAATATGTGTCACGTATAAGGTACATGTACATCACAGTGAAATGCTTAGTTCTGTATGAGCCCCTGAGAATGTGCTTCTTACAGTAAAAAAGGTAAGTAAAAGAGGAATAACACTATATACAATATACAAACTAAAGTACAACATAAGTACAATGAAGTAAAAATGCAGACAATGAGGTACAAAATGCAGACAATGGGGTACAAAAACTTTTTTTAAAGGCAAGGTGCAATGCAAATGAGGTATGTGGATGTAGTGCAAATAAATAGATAATATGATGTCATGTTAAAGTGTTTAAAGTGTCTAAAGTGATGTGTTAAGGTGAGTGTTTGTTTAAAGTGAGTGTGTGCATGTGGATGTGTGTGCAATTAGTGTAGATGATGTTACATAGAGTCCTTGAGCATCCTGATGGCCTGGGGATAGAAGCTCCTTCTGAGTCTCTCTGTGTCGGCCATGAGACTCCGGTAGCGCTGGCCTGGGGATAGAAGCTCCTTCTGAGTCTCTCTGTACCGGCCATGAGACTCCGGTAGCGCTCGCCTGAGGATAGAAGCTCCTTCTGAGTCTCTCTGTGTCGGCCATGAGACTCCGGTAGCGCTCACCTGGGGATAAAAGCTCCTCTTGAGTCTCTCTGTACCGGCCATGAGACACCGGTAGCGCTCGCCTGGGGATAGAAGCTCCTTCTGAGTCTCTCTGTGTCGGCCATGAGACTCCGGTAGCGCTCGCCTGGGGATAGAAGCTCCTTCTGAGTCTCTCTGTACCGGCCATGAGTAGAGCTGCTGCGGTATTGATATTTTCCTTACCGCACGAATTTGCGCAATATTTCCTACCGCCGCGGTAATTACCGCACAGTGCGCACAAAAAAAAAGAAAAAAGTTTGAATGCATTTTTTTTTTTTAGTAGTCTACTCTTATAGCCTGCCTCTAGTCTAATGGCGCTTTTCCACTGCATATTACCTACTCGACTCGACCCGCTTTAGGCACCTGGTACTTCGTTCCTTTTCCACTGCAGCCAGGTACTACTCCGTTTGGGGAATGGGGATGCAGGCGGGGCCGCCGCCGCTCGCTTGTGTACACTGAAAGCTCCGTGGGCATAGATGTCCGAGGGCTTGCAGCAAGCCAGAGTTTAACACAGTTTCAATCAATCAATCAATAACAACATTAACCAGACTCTCGTTGCGTCTATTCTGCCAAAGCTAACGTTACCTCTCATTGTGTATTCTACCAAGCAAACCCGGGTTTAACGTTACCTCTCGTGTATATCGGATAACAACAACAAACTTAACACATCAGCGATCTTGTTGTGACACTAAACTCTCCGCTCGGTGGTAAATTGGGTTGATGTCGGTTTTGTTTCATCAATAAATAAGGCAGAATACACAGTGAATCCATTCTTTTTTGTTTATTGCACTTGGTTCTGTCGCAAACAAATCCTGAATGAAATGCATCCTTAGCGAGGCAGTAAAGATGGCGGCGTTCTGTTTTCGTTCAGAGGCGTCGAGTAGGGGGTATCTGCAGAGCCGCAGAGCCAGGCTGGACCAATAGGGTCGCTTGGAACCGAGTAGGGTATATCTGCAGAGCCGCAAGCCGCAAGCCAACTTTATTATTATGATAAAAAACAGCGGTGACGCGGTATTCAGCCTAACTCTGCGGTGAGCGTGATGCAACAGCGATACCGCGGTAATGCGGTTATCGCGGCAGCACTAGCCATGAGACACCGGTAGCGCTCGCCTGGGGATAGAAGCTCCTTCTGAGTCTCTCTGTGTCGGCCATGAGACTCCGGTAGCGCTCGCCTGGGGATAGAAGCTCCTTCTGAGTCTCTCTGTACCGGCCATCAGACTCCGGTAGCGCTCGCCTGGGGATAGAAGCTCCTTCTGAGTCTCTCTGTACCGGCCATGAGACTCCGGTAGCGCTTGCCTGGGGATAGAAGCTCCTTCTGAGTCTCTCTGTACCGGCCATGAGACTCCGGTAGCGCTTGCCTGGGGATAGAAGCTCCTTCTGAGTCTCTCTGTGTCGGCCATCAGACTCCGGTAGCGCTTGCCTGACCACAGCAGTGCAAAGAGGCAGTTGTTTGGGTGACTAGAGTCCTTGGCTATTCTCTTAGCCTTGGCCCTCTCTCTTAGAGATGTCCTCTGGTGTGTACCCTGTGCCGTGATAATGTGATTCTGATTCAGTCTTTAATTCACTATTGTTGCTACTTATGACAATAATATAATTGCATTAAACTATTAGCATATAGATCAAACATTAAATATTATTAAGTTAGGTTAATATTGTGATTAATGTCAGCCCATGATGGATACTGTCATGGAAATGCAATGCAACATTTGCAAAGCATGCTTGGTCATGCGCGCACGCACGCACGCACGCACGCACGCGCGCACACACACACACACACACACACACACACACACACACACGCACGCACGCACACACACACGTCACACACACACACACACACACACACACACACACACACACACACACACACACACACACACACACACACACACACACACACACACACACACACACACACACACACATCCATTCTACACTCATTGCACACAACATCCACATTCACTTTAGACACTTTCTAACACCACACCATATTTGATCTATGTATTACTAAAAGATTTGCACTACCTCTCACTACCTCATCTTTTGCATTTTGTTTTTGCATTTTAGTTTTGTATTATTGTATATTTTCTACAGTGTTTTGTCTTTATTCTTTTACTGTTTTACTGTATGCAGCACAATATCCGGAGGCACATACAGAACCAAGCACTGTAATGTGCATGGACCTTATATAATGTGACTAATAAAACTAAACTTGAAACACACACACAGAATAAATGTGTACAATAGTTATTTTTACTCTGTGTGTGTGTTTGAAGTTTACTTTAGTTACACACACAGTTGTCCCCCATTCAAACACACGCAGCCAGGCAGGGTTCAAAGTGCAGTGCCCTTGGTTTGCATGAGTCCACAAAGCCGCAGTCCAATCACATTAGCCAGTGTGCTCTCACAGCGATATTTGCATGACCCCAATCGCACGGAGCAAGATTATCAGGGGTCAATGTTTCTGCCTTATCATCTTGCCCCCGTTTGACATCTTTCTCTCGATCCTACCGCCGCCGCCATGGCCTCTTCCCTGCGACGTCCTTACCACAGGGCTGTATGAATAACTTCTCTCATGTTTATTTATGTGACTGTGAAAATATGAAACCTGAGACTATTCCTGCCGTTATATTAGCCATACGTGTACTTTTTTCCTGTCATGTTTCTTCACCAAAACCTCAGGAAAACAGTCTGAAAACAGAGCTGCCTGCCAACATTACATGGGAGAAAAGCTGTGCCTTTCCTAAACTGTTTTTATGCTCGGTTTCCCTCTTTTTTTTGTCTCTCTCTCTCTCTCTCTATCCCACCACAGCCCTCTCTCTCTCACTCTATCCCACCACAGTCCTCTCTCTTTCGCTCTCTCACTCTTTTTCTCTCCCCCTCCCTCTCTCTCTCTCTCTCTCTCTCTCTCTCTCACCCTATCCCACCAATCCTCTCTCTCTCTCTGTCGCTCTCTCTCTCTTTTTCTCCCCCTCCCTCCTCTCTCTCTCACTCTATTGCCAGTCCACTGCCAGTCCTCTCTCTCTTTCTCACTCTTTTCTCTCTCTCTCTCTCTCTCTCTCTCTCTGCAGCTGAAATATTTCAGGGTCCCAGGGGCGAATACATTCCTCCCACTCACAGTTGTGCAATCCCTGACAATCACACAGTCCTCCTCTCCCCCCCTCCTTCTCCTCTCCCCCTCCTCCTCCTCTCCTCCCCCCTTCTCCTCCTTCTCCCCCCCTTCTCCTCTGACTCCCCCCTCCTTCTCCTCTCCTCCCTCCTCCTCCTCTCCTCCCCCCTTCTCCTCCTCTCCCCCCTTCTCCTCTGACTCCCCCCCCCTTCTCCCCCCCTCCTTCTCCTCTCCTCCCTCCTCCTCCTCTCCTCCCCCCTCCTCTCCTCTCCTCCCCCCTCCTTTTCCTCTCCTCCCCCCTCCTCTCCTCTCCTCTCCTCCCTCCTCCCCTCCCCCCCCCCCCCCCCCCCCTTCTCCTCTCCTCCCCAAACGCCCCGGTCGGGAGCAGCGAGCGAGTCGTCCACGCTGCTGTCTGGACAATGTTCCGCGGCAGATCGGCGGCTGCCCACCAGACCAGTAAACAAACCCTCTGAGCCCCTGACTCTGCGGAAATCAGCCAAAGTGATGTAACCTCAAAAAAGGTTGACCATCCATTTTGTGTTACCGCTTCGTGCGGTGTGTGCTAGTCGTGTGTAATGTTGTCCTATTCTGCACAAAAGTATAGTTGGAACTGTGACTGGAAGATAAATATATATATGTTGTCATAGGGGTTTATGCTGAGATGTTATAAAACATCTAAAGATAAAGTTGCAGTGCACCCTAATTTCCCCCTGGCTTCGGTGTTGTTGTTCCTATAAAACCTAGTATGTGTAGGTATATTTGGTTCTGTAAATAAACACTGACCATGTTTCATTTATATTTATTTTCATTTACTTTGAGTAGGCTATATAGGCTATTTGATTTGGAACATAATTTACAAAAACAGTTTTTATGGCCAAACTAAACTAAAATGTGGATATAAGGGGGGGGGGGGGGGGCATTTCCCTCCACTTTGAGACTATAAATGATAATACGTAAATATATTTTAATATTTTAATTCGTGGATAATCACCCCTGCTTGCCTTCACAATCACAATTATTTTAATTTACCCTCTGAAATTCTATGCTTGCTCTTCTAGGTAAAATATTATTGTATTTAAATTAGAATTGGTCAAGCCTGTTATTAATTACCATTGGAGGTATATTATGTCTACACACTACAGTAGATCGCCCTCTGGTATGTCATAAATGTATAGATGTAGCAGTACTGTCTATCTGTATCATACTGTATGTCATGTATGTCTGTGTTATTATGTTATATATTATATTATGTCACTATGAATTGAAAATGGGGGACCCTGATGTAAACAAGACGAAAGTCTTTCTCTGGTCTGCATCCCCTTAACAATTGTGTGTATTGAGCTGTACTGTATTGTACCCATTCTGCAATCTGTTAATAACATTTTCAATCAATCAATCAATCAATCAATCAATCAATCAACATAATAACACAGACATACCCACATACATGAATGAATGAATGAATGAATGAAAACTTTATTAACAGATTGCAGAATGGGTACAGTACAGTACAGCTCAATACATACAATTGTTAAGGGGATGCAGACCAGAGAAAGACTTTCGTCTTGTTTACATCAGGGTCCCCCATTTTCAATTCATCGTAACATATATGACATACATGACATACAGATAGACAGTACTGCTACATCTATACATTTATGACATACCAGATTTGCAATTACAGTACTGTTTGTGATACAAAAAGAGTATATACATTAGGCGTAGAAACTGTACATTGGATTGGGTAGGTGGGGGTGGGGGGGGACTGTACATTGGAGGTGGTTGGGGTGGGGGGGGGGGGGGGGGGGGTTGGGTAGGAGTTGGGGGGGGGGGGTTGGGTAGGAGGGGTGGGTGGGGGACACTGTACAACTGTACAAACAACACTGTACATTGGATTATTGACAAGACCATACTTGGTAATTTACTGTACATTGGAGGGGGTTGTGTTCGGACATTTACAGGGGCCAGTTTCGAGTTGCAGTCTCCCTTAGGTGTTTTTTGAGAGTGTTTTTGAAAGTGGGTAGTGATTCACATTCCTTTACAGCTTTGGGTAGGGCGTTCCACATTGATGTGGCATAATTGTGAAACGTGTTTAGTCCCTTGTTTGAGCCGAATCTGGGTTTAACATGATTTGTGGAGCTCCCTCTGGTGTTGTGATCGTGGTATTCACTGACCTTTGGGAAGTATTTTGTCATGTACATGGGTACCTTGGTCGTGTAGTGTATCTTGTAGACCAGGCCCATTGCAAGTTGCTGTACTCTGTCGTCTACTCTAAGCCATCCTAGGTTGTCAAAGTGGGCAGGGGTGAGGTGGGTTCTAGGAGTAAGGTCAAGCAGTAGTCTGACCAGTTTGTTTTGAGATGTTTGTAATTTTGTTTTTAGCGCCTTTGAGGTGCTTTGGTACCATGAGGTGCAAGCATAGTCGTAGTACCCTTGAATGAGTGCTCCTGCTAGAGTCTTCAGGGTATTCTTGTTTACCAGTGAGGAGATCCGGTACAAGAATCGAGTTCGTTGGTTGACTTTTTTTATTACATTGGATGCCATTTTGTCACAGGAAAGATTTGCCTCTAGGATGGAACCCAGGTAGGTAATATCTTCTTTCCTTGTGACAATATTGTCACCCACTGCAACTGAGAAGCCGTCGGTCTTGCTGAGTTTGTTATTTGAACCGAAGAGAATGGACTCTGTTTTGCCCATGTGTAATGATAGTTTATTATCAGCGAGCCATATGCAGATTTTGCCTAGTTCTGAGCTGAGGGTTTTTTCAACCTGTAAGTTGTTCTTGTCAGAGACCAGCAGGGCTGAGTAGTCCGCAAACAGGAACAAGTTGCAGTCACAAGCTGACGACATGTCATTTGCATAAATTAGGAACAGTAGCGGACCTAGTATGCTTCCTTGTGGAACACCACAGTTTTCCACAAGATATGACACACCCTCAGCTCAGAACTAGGCAAAATCTGCATATGGCTCGCTGATAACAAACTATCATTACACATGGGCAAAACAGAGTCCATTCTCTTCGGTTCAAATAACAAACTCAGCAAGACCGACGGCTTCTCAGTTACAGTGGGTGACAATATTGTCACAAGGAAAGAAGATATTACCTACCTGGGTTCCATCCTAGAGGCAAATCTTTCCTGTGACAAAATGGCATCCAATGTAATAAAAAAAAGTCAACCAACGAACACGATTCTTGTACCGGATCTCCTCACTGGTAAACAAGAATACCCTGAAGACTCTAGCAGGAGCACTCATTCAAGGGTACTACGACTATGCTTGCACCTCATGGTACCAAAGCACCTCAAAGGCGCTAAAAACAAAATTACAAACATCTCAAAACAAACTGGTCAGACTACTGCTTGACCTTACTCCTAGAACCCACCTCACCCCTGCCCACTTTGACAACCTAGGATGGCTTAGAGTAGACGACAGAGTACAGCAACTTGCAATGGGCCTGGTCTACAAGATACACTACACGACCAAGGTACCCATGTACATGACAAAATACTTCCCAAAGGTCAGTGAATACCACGATCACAACACCAGAGGGAGCTCCACAAATCATGTTAAACCCAGATTCGGCTCAAACAAGGGACTAAACACGTTTCGCAATTATGCCACATCAATGTGGAACGCCCTGCCTAAAGCTGTAAAGGAATGTGAATCACTACCCACTTTCAAAAACACTCTCAAAAAACACCTAAGGGAGACTGCAACTCGAAACTGGCCCCTGTAAATGTCCGAACACAACCCCCTCCAATGTACAGTAAATTACCAAGTATGGTCTTGTCAATAATCCAATGTACAGTGTTGTTTGTACAGTTGTACAGTGTCCCCCACCCACCCCTCCTACCCAACCCCCCCCCCCCCCACTCCTACCCAACCCCCCCCCCCCCACCCACCTCCAATGTACAGTCCCCCCCCACCCCCACCTACCCAATCCAATGTACAGTTTCTACGCCTAATGTATATACTCTTTTCTTTCTGGACTCTTTTTGTATCACAAACAGTACTGTAATTGCAAATCTGGTATGTCATAAATGTATAGATGTAGCAGTACTGTCTATCTGTATGTCATGTATGATGTTACGATGAATTGAAAATGGGGGACCCTGATGTAAACAAGACGAAAGTCTTTCTCTGGTCTGCATCCCCTTAACAATTGTATGTATTGAGCTGTACTGTACTGTACCCATTCTGCAATCTGTTAATAAAGTTTTCATTCATTCATTCATTCATGACAGATAGACAGTACTGCTACATCTATACATTTATGACATACGAGGGCGATCTACTGTAGTGTGTAGACATAATATACCTCCAATGGTAATTAATAAGCAATCAATCAATCAATCAATCAATCAATCAATCAATCAATCAATCAATCAATATTATGTCTTCTTCTTCTTATTTGAATTTTCGGCAGTGTAGACGCATCGTGGCGTATTACTGCCCTCCGCAATTCTTGCTTCGCCCACACTTGAGAAAGTTTACACTCCTCTTCTTCTTCTTCTCATCTTCAAAACACATTTCTATCGTCTCTGTTTCCTTCTTCTCTGCTCCTCTTGTCATACAATCACTCTCTTGGAGGGCCCACCCAAGAGGGGGAACCCTCCATCTCTCGAATATTATGTCTACAGTAGATCGCCCTTTATATAGCTATCATGTGATCGTAAGCACGACTCAAAAGGAGGGAGGAGTCAGATGGACTGGTTCTTGTAGTCCCGCACGGTGCTCTTACGCTTGTAAGCGCGACAAAGAAAACTCCAGCTCCCATCACGCACTGAGCTATGACGTCACGTATCATCACACACTTCCTGTTAGCTTGTGAACGATAGCGGGCAACGGGTCGAATAATAAATACACAGAATTACTGATGCATTTATGTGAAAGCGTAGCATAATTGTCAAGGAAGGGAGTCATCTTACAGCTTCTAGCGTCTGCCATTAAGAAGAAGACATGGTAACTATGCGTATAAAACGTGTTAGTCCGTATTAGTATAATGTTGTAGTCGAGTGATAACGGTTGCTAACGTTAGCTGGTTGATTAGCTACCATCATCTGTCTGTTAGCTGCCATAACGTTGTCATAAGAAAAGGCCGATAATATATATATATACACTCATACGTTAGTTACTTTACCAAGCATATCTTGTCACTGATCATCTTAACGTTGCATGTTTTGACATCTGGGAGGGTGTGGTGGTGGTTACGTTTAGCTAACTTTACCAAGCTGTCATTGATTGATTGATTGATTGAAAACTATATTTAACAGATTGCAGAATGGGTACAATACAGTACAGCTCAATACATACAATTGTTAAGGGGATGCAGACCAGAGAAAGACTTTCGTCTTGTTTACATCAGGGTCCCCCATTTTCAATTCATCAAGACATATGACACACACGACATACAGATAGACAGTACTGCTACATCTATACATTTATGACACATACCAGATTTGCAAATACAGTACTGTTTGTGATACAAAAAGAGTCCAGAAAAGAGAGTATATACATTTGACGTCAAAGCTGTCGGAGAGAGTAACGTTAACATAATCACACTTTTAATATCGGTGAATCAATGGGGTAACTCGCTAACATTAATTCGATTCCATACAATGCGTTAGTATATAGATACGCTATGCTTTGGATCATTTAAATTGTACGTTACGCTAACGGTCCAGTTGGCTAACTACAACATACTAACGTTAAGCATATTACCAGCAGCTACATTGTCATAATGTCTGGCGGTGGTCTATGAATTCATATTGCCTCTGGATACCTAGGTTCCATTATAGGCCTCAGACCAAGGAGCCCTTATGTGTCGTTAAACCCGGACCCACCCGCCAGCTTTCCCACCCTCTAATACAGTGAACGGCCAGCCAAGCTGGTGACAACGCCGGAGCTATGAGCTGGATTCGAACAGGCGAATCCAGCCGCTCCGGTGTTGGTGACGAACGCAATCTCCGCTACGCCACCTGACCGCCTTCAGTGTTTTCTCTCTTAAAGTGTGTTCCTGTCTCTCTCTCTCCACCACCATTTTCTTCCTGCCCCCCCACTTACTCATCGACTTCCTCCTTTTGTCTCGTCGTGTATTAGATCCGCTTCATCCTCATCCAGAACCGAGCGGGGAAGACCCGGCTGGCCAAGTGGTACATGCAGTTCGACGACGACGAGAAGCAGAAGCTGATCGAGGAGGTGCACGCCGTGGTGACTGTCCGCGACGCCAAGCACACCAACTTCGTGGAGGTAAGACGACGACACCTGGGTTGGAGTTCACCGTGTGATGATGCCTGAGCGGATGTATGGTTCTGTGGCTGTATTTACATATATTTTTTTTTTATATTAAAGGGGAACTATTTTACTATTTCTTTCACTATTTGGGCACTTTTACACAATTCCTGTGAGTTTATGGAACACCTCTGTAATTTTTTTATTTTTTTTTAATTCATTGTTTTGTATTTCTAATGAAGTACTCAAAAACAGCATTTTTCTACCTCAAGATCTTAAGCCGTTTTGAGCCTGGGCTCCAACCACAATGGTAACTGCTGAGTGTGTGAGTCTCAACATGCAGCTGAGTCTCTCTGACATCACAGATCAGCACATTTTCAGACGACTCAGTTCAGTGAGGGTGAATATTGTGAGAGGAGAATTGGAAGAATGCGCCAATATGAGAATTAGAGACATAGATCATATTAATATAAGTCCACATAGCTAGGAAACAATGCTAAACACTGAAAAAGGCCATTTATAAGATAGTTCCCCTTTAACTTCTAAATTAACTTTGAGCAGTGAAAGCAGCAGTCAAGCGAGCCCTATACCAAGGAGTGTGTCGTACTAAAACGACACGTTTTTGCCACGGTGGACGACGGTGTCTGCGGTGTTATTCGGTGTTGAGGCATACACCACCAAGTATGAGGCTCGGGAGGTAGAGCAATCGTCTGGTAACCTGGAGGTTCCCGGTTCGATTCCTGCTCCTCTCCCAGGCATCGTGTCGAAGTGTCCTTGAGCAAGACACTACTTAACCCCTAATTGCTCCCGATGAGCAGGTTGGCACCTCGCACGGTCGCCTCCGCCGTCGGTGTGTGAATGAATGTGTGAGTGAATGGGTAAAAATGTGAGCTACAATTTGTAAAGCGCTTTGGATAAAAGCTGCTTTATAAATGCAGCCATTTACCAAGTACAGTACTTGCCCAAAAATTCATATCTTTCTGGAAATAAAACTAATTTAGTTAATTTTGGCATATTGGTGACGGTGTCTACAAAAAAAACGGAATTTCTCAAATACTAAGTGTTATCAATACTTACACAGACACCATTATGAACTGAAAGTGTCTCCTCCATCTGCATGAACAGCAGAGTAGCGGAGTAGATTTCACTTCACGTGACGGAGAGAAGGAAGGCTCCAGACGACACAGCAGATTACACAACGGCGACCGCGGGAGGATTTGGCAATATTTCAGATTTAACCCCAACGCTAACGGGGAACTTACTAACGTTATAATGAGGCAATCTGTGAATGTTGTATGATGAAGGAAAGGAAGCGTCCCGTAAGAGTGAGGGCGGCTGCCAAAATGGGGCCCGTTCAGCAGTGAAGGCTCAACTGGAGAGGGGACAGACCAGGGACAGACCAGGGACAGACCAGGGACAGACCAGGGACAGACCAGGGACAGACCAGGGACAGACGCACCACAGCCGTCCATAACTGGTGGTGCGTTTGTGCACTAAATCTGCAGGGACCGTGTGAGTGAGCATTCGTGTTGTTCAGTCGGGGGAAGATCTGAGGCTGCAGCTACATTGATCCATCAATGAAAAAGGATGGAAAATTGGAACTTAATGTCAACAACACGGATACTCCTTATTGAAAATTAATTAAAAATAGATGTAGTAGACAGACAGACGCAGCGGATCAATGTAGCCGCATAACATTAAAGATCAAAGTAAGCGCTCTACGGATATTCACCGGTGACATCGGTGTTGTCACGAGTTTATTAACCGGTGGGAACATTTCCCTAGTTTTCATCAATAACATCCAGTCTTTGAAATAATATTTTTTTTTTTTAAATGTGCACCATGTCATTTTGAGAGAAATTTTAAACGAAAGTGAAGCTATTATATTTTCATAACTGAATAAAACTGTCCTCAGAGGAAAATTAGGTCCAGGCGACACTGTTTCAAGTCAGAAACCCACCTTAGGACCGGCAACGTTTTAGCTGTGACCAAACGGCTAGTACAAGTTGGTCAATAGGTCTGTTTGTCAGTCCTACACAAAGATTACGTGTTTTCTTTGTTTGCCACGACATAGTACATGATGTCGTGACATGGCATATACCACAATAACAGATATTGTCTTTTTGCCAATGCCTCACAACAAATCCCTACCAGTTGACCAGATGGTAGAGCTACAGTCAAAGGTCAAATTGTACACATTTGAAAAGCCAAAGGTCAAATACTGTACACATCGTCACTACATAATTATTCTGCTCTTTAAATGTGTGGCGTACTGTCAGATTTATTAGCCTCCCTTTATAACGCAAAATGGTTTTTAGGCAATAGGTGTCGAACTGCATAATAAACGCTGTATTCGCGTACATTTTGACATAGGTGAGAGAGACTTGCCAGCTTTCACCCTACAAATAAATACATGTCTGTTGTTTGTGCCAAGGTGAAAATGGCACTGACAACATTGCATTCTTCTTTTGCAATAGTTTAACAATGTCGACGTAGAATAACCAAATATGTTGACTGATCATTCTCAATAAGACAAAACACTAGATAATTTATAGAAGCATATAGGCAGCTAGGGCGGCTACGTGGCGTAGTGGGCAAGGCGCTCACCACGAATGCGGAGACGCTGGGCTCGCCTGTTCGAGCCCAGCGCTCCACATTGTTTTCAGTTTAGCTGGCCGTCCATACTAATACACATTGGCCGTATTAGGGGGTGGGAAACTGATGGGTGGGGATCGGGCGTTGTGGACAGCGACTCCTACAGGTCGGTTGGTGCGCCTGCGCAGTAGAATCAGGAAGTGTCGGGGGCAGCGTGAGCCTCCCACGCGTTACTCCTCGCCACTGAGAGATCGAGCTGCGCAGGTGAAAAGATGCGACTGCTGTTACCTCAAGTACCGGAGGGGACTTGTGCTATGTATGACTTAGTCCACATTGCAGCCGGCTTGTGGGAGGCAAGAAACAGCGTTCGTGACAGGGGAGGGTTGAATTGGATGATACGAAATTGGGATGGGAGAAAATATAGAAAATGGGAGAAAAAGTGGATAAAAAAAAAAAGAAGCATATAGGCAGCTACAATTTTGAAAAGCCATTGCTTGTTCACTGCAAGTTGGACTGACACAAATACTGTACCCATTGTCACTACACAATTGCGTACAGTTAATGGATACACAGGGCTCCAGAATTCACCTTTTTCACTAGTAGCATTGGTGCTACTTACTTGACACCTTATTTAAAAGCACCACCTAAATCCACATTCAGCACAACACATTTGTATTTCTTCCCCCCATTTCATTATCCCCCACTTTTTGATGTATTCTATTGAAATGGAGTAAAGGGAAAACATTTTGGAAGTCTCCACCGCATTGGGACGCAACCATATTCCAGTTCAGACGGTCCCTTAGCATCCAGAAGTCTGTTTTTAGTGGACGGTCCCTTAGCATCCAGAAGTCTGTTTTTAGTGGACGGTCCCTTAGCATCCAGAAGTCTGTTTTCAGTGGACGGGCCCTTAGCATCCAGAAGTCTGTTTTTAGTGGACGGTCCCTTAGCATCCAGAAGTCTGTTTTTAGTGGACGGTCCCTTAGCATCCAGAAGTCTGTTTTTAATGCTGTGCCGTTGCAGGAGAAGTCTGTCCCTGCATATATTTCATGTTTTGTAGTATTACTGCGCTTCACGATTGACTGCTTCTTGATTAAACTTTGTGATTTAAATCTGCAAGCATTTGTGAACCGACAGCAAAAAGCCGAATGCAGTTGAGCGTTAAAATATGGTTTTCTGTGCAAGTTAATGTAATTTGCTGTAGATATCTAATGAGTTCCAGTGGCAATTATGAAATTAATCGGTATTAAATCAGTATAAAAGGTCATATCGAAAAGAGTTGACTTGAGAACTTTTATTTAGAAGATCCCCGAGTGGGGGGCGTCTGGGTAAAATAACTCTCCTACCACCGCACAGAGTCCCGGGTTCAATTCCCGGTAGCGGTACTTCCGGTTTGGTAACACGTTCCAATGAACACGGTAGGTAGTGTTGGCGGGTGGGAAGCCGGTGGGGTATTAGTCCTTGTTGTTGCAACAGTGACTCCTACTGGTCGGTTGGGGCGCCTGTTCAGCGGGGACGGTATCGATGGGCGGTGACGTTGTGGATCGACGGTGTTAATAGACCTTTGTGTTCAACTCTGTTGGGAAATATAGACGTAATGTAACTGAAATATAGACATAATGTAACTGAAATACAGACATAATGTAGGCTAACTGAAATATAGACATAATGTAGGCTAACTGAAATATAGACATAATGTAACTGAAATAACTGAAATATAGACATAATATAACTGAAATATAGACATAATGTAACTGAAATAGGACATAATGTAACTGAAATATAGACATAATGTAACTGAAATATAGACATAATGTAACTGAAATATAGACATAATGTAACTGAAATATAGACATAATGTAACTGAAATATAGACATAATGTAGGCTAACTGAAATATAGACATAATGTAACTGAAATATAGACATAATGTAACTGAAATATAGACATAATGTAACTGGCAGAAAATGAAAAGTAAAGTTCCTGCTCAGGTCTTTAAATGTTAAACGTTCTGTCTGACGTTAATATCACTAAACGTTCTTTAGGCACTACGTGTCAAACTGCAAAAGAAACACTTAATAGCCCGTGTCTGCGAACGCTGTATTCACATACATTTTGACACGAGTTTGAAAGAGACTCGACAGCTTTCACGCTACAAATAAATACATGTGTTTGTGCCTAAGGCGAAAATGGCACCGACAACGTTGCATTCGTCTTTGCAATAGTTTCACAATGTCAACAATAAAATAACCTAATCTGTTGACTCATAATTTTCAATAAGATTAAACTCTAGAGAGCATTTATAATGCCATAGAAGCATATAGACCTCATCTATTTTATCCAGGCCTGACAGTTTTGGAATTGATTGCACTTTTTCCAGGTCTGACAGTTTTGGAATTGATTGCACCGAGTTTCATTCCACCGGTTGTTGCAGTGAATATCTCTCCACCACACTCTCTCTCTCTCTCTCTCTCTCTCTCTCACACTCTCCCACTCACCTCATGGCGCCAACGTGGTGTGTACGATATTTTGTAGACAAAATTCATATTTTGACAGTTGTTGGTTGCGATAACTGGGCTAAGCTTTAATGGAAGTCAGTTGTGAAAAAGAAAGGAGTAGAAAGTGTGAATGAAGGTGGAAGAGGTGTGTCTGGTGTTCAGTGAACACTGTTCACGTCGCCACTCGGAGAAGAGGACACAAGGCGAGGACGTCCGCGTCGACCACTACATCCACCGGAGACCGACGAAGGTAACATTAGGTTTGATAAAAGTTGGCTGGCTAACTAGCGAAGCTATCGGCTAACCTAGCATTCAGTATTAGCTTAGCTAGAACCCAAACGACTACACGACAAGCCAGCATGCTAGCTGTAGGCCACAAACCAACTAGTTAGCTAGCTCGGCTACTTTGTAACACTCACCGTGTCTGAGGCCTGCTTGGATACTTATTTTTTTGTATCAACTTTTTTTTCTCCCTTCTGTTTTTCTCCCATCCCAATTTAGTCGTGCCAATTCCCCCCTCCCCTGTCTTGATTGTTGCTCGCATGTGCCCCCCACTGGTCGGTCGTAGGGAGGGTTGAAGAATCTATCGCATGTCCCCTCCGATACATGCAGAGTCAGCCAGCCACATCTTTTCACCTGCCAGCGTGGACTCTCATTGGCGAGGTGTAACATGTGGGAGGCTCACACTACCCTCGACATCTCCTGTCCTTGCTGTGCAGGCGCCCTGACCGACCTGTAGGAGTCACTGTTTACAACAACCAGAATATCACCCATCGACTTTCCTCCCGCTGACTCTGCCAATTGAGTCAGTATGACGGCCGGCCCATGCCGGAGGCAACGCTGACAGCCGGATTCGATACCGGTGTCTCACGCGTTGGTGACGAGCGCTTAGACTGCTGCGCCACCCAGCCGCCCTTCCTGCTTGGATACTTTGTAACTTAACAGGTGCTACAAAGTTGCAAGCATCGGCAGGCTGTACAGTACCTTGCTTTTCCAGTTGGTTTATTTTGTGTGTCTACTTTTGCCCTAAAATTAAGGCTATATAAATGCATTTGCCACATATAAATGCATTAGGCTAATTTAGGACCCTCATAGCTCTATTACAGTAGATTAGATTCAAATGTATTGTCATCATCATACAGCACAAGTACAGTACAACGTAAAGGAGTTTGGCATCCAACCAGAGCGCAAATGTAGCAGTAAAGTGCAACAGCGATATACAATAATACAGCTGATTAAACTGTGTACAAAATATCCAAATGAGTACTACGGAGTGTAGTGCTAATCAGATGTATGTACAGAGTTGTAGTATTATTAATATGTTGTACAGTCATGTAGACAGTATGGTAGTAGTCATACTGGCCAGCGTAAATATCTACAGATATGTAAAAGGACTATGCAGGTAAATACAGGCAGGTGTAGATGGATATATATGCGGTGAGAATAAATATATACAGCATTTGTACATGCTCTATTGCTGTAATAACTAATTACAGGGGCAATCAGACTTGATGCTTCATTCTCTGCTAATAACTTTTTAATTGTGTAAAAGCCCATTACGCTCACACAAAGTTGAACACTTGTGGACGTTTTTGACATATTGTACGTCTTATGTTTTCATAGTGACCGCGTGTTTTTTTTTGCGTACTATTAAAATCGAATGACAATAAAATATGTATATCAATTATGTCAAGTGTTATGTCTCATTTTAAACCAATCATTTGTTGGGCACATACAGACTTTAATTAATGGTAACATTATTTTGAGATGTTGCAAAATTAGGATCATAAGGGATTTGAGATTTCCCAGGGGAGTTTCCGTCACCGGAGTGGATAAAAGGCCTTGGTGGATTTCCTCCCTATCCTCCACAACCCATAGTACGTCTGTGTGAAATACAGTTGGGGGGGAAAACATCGCTAACCATAACATTATTTAGCAATGTTATAATAACAATAACATTAATTTAATAACATTGGGTCGACTCACTTTGTATGTTGTGTCTGTCCACTATGTTTGTGTACTTTGTTATTCCCCCCCCCTATGTAAAGCGACCTTGGGTCTTTGAAAGGCGCTATATAAAATGAAGTTATTAATTATTATTATTATTATTATTATTATTATTTTTTTTTTTTTTTTAAACTTTATTTTTTAGCGTTTATCGCTTTTCTGGTCAAGCATGACCGACAGTTGTAGGGTGAAACGGGAGAGAGAGCAGGGGGAGACATTCGGCAAATGACGGCGAGTCCGGGAATCGAACTCGGAGTCAACCAGATCCGTGACGCAGCACGGAGTCCCGCGACGCAGCGCGGTAACATGGTGTGCTATGGAATCGATACGTTTTTGACGGCACTACAAACGAGCAAACTGGAGAGGGTGAGCGAGGAGGAGTGCGCTGGCCGACTGCTCTGAATAGGCCTTTCTGTCAAGAGCCTCTGTTATGCTCTCTCTCTCACTCTTTCACTAGCCCACTCTCTCTCTCTTTCACTAGCCCCCGTTGCAATTTACAATCTAGTCATTTAGCGGACGCTTTTATCCAAAGCGACTTACAACAACAACGCGTCACCAGGAGGGGTTCATCTCTGGCAGCTACGGGTCACTGGCATGACCTTTTAAAGAGGGATCCTGCAATATTGCCGTAAAAGAAGACGCCTCGGTGCTCAGATCATATAGACTCAAGTTATTTTTTATCTTTTTACACTTGAACCAAAGCAAGGCGGCATCATGTGTCTCCAAGATGACACGCCAGCGTTATGGAACCGGAGTCGTGACCCTCTGGGTGTGACATGCAACACGGCGGCGTCGGGCGGTGGTCTTGTCAACAGCACCGCGGATAGAAGCGGCGCGGCTCTGGTCTCACGCCTGTGTGGCGTGATGACCGCTAAACCCCTCAACCACGCTGCTGACTCCATGACCCCAAATATCTGTTAAACTGAATCTTTAGAAAACCACCTGTATTTGGGGGCGGTCAGGTGGCGTAGCGGAGATTGTGCTCGTCACCAATGCAAGAGGCTGCAGTCTCGACTCCCGGAGAGTCAGCATTGCCTTGGCTCGGGCTGATCGCTATACTAACTCGTTTGGCTGAGTTAGGGGGAGGGGAGCCGTGGGTGGGTCCTGGGCGTTGTGGACAGCGACCCCTACAGTTCGGTCGGGGCGCCTGCACAGCGAGGGTAGGATCTGGAGAAAGGTAGTGCGACCTTCCACACGTTACACTCTCCCGGTGAGAATCTGCGCTGCCAGGCTGGCTGCCGGATGTGTCGGAAAGCATGTGACAGTTTCCGGCCTCCCGGACCAACAGTGGGGGGGGGGGGGGGGGGGGTGCGCAACAACCAGGAAGGGGGTTGGGAATTGGCATAACGACTAACAGTGGGATGGGAAAAAAAATCGAAAAAGGAGAAAAAAAATAAAAATAAAACCACCTGTAGCTTTTGTTTGTTCGTTCTAGAAAGGACGCACGGCTATCGCCATCATCATAGGGGCGACGGTGGCTCAGGAGGTAAGAGCAGGTCGTCTGGTAATCGGGAAGGATCTCTGTTAGATTCCCGCTCCTCCACCGGGCAGCGTGTCGAAGTGTCCTTGAGCGAGACGCTTGAGCCCCAACTGCTCCCGACGAGCAGGTCGGCACCTCGCGCCCCTCTCACCTCCGCCGTCTGTGTGTGAATGTGAGGAACAAAATTGTAAAGCGCTTTGGATAAAAGCTGCTGTATAAACGCACCATTTACCACTTTTCAGCTGCCGTTTGAGTGACGGGAAGGGAAATGCTCACATGGAGATAACATAAACTACCCAGAGTACTTGTTACGTGGCTGACTGCACACAGGCGGGCTACTGGGGGCAGGAGAGTCTCGGGGGGGAAATATAATCAATCTGACGTGCATAACTCATGAAGATGAGCTGACACACGCCCCCTCCGGGCATTTGAGACCGACGCAATTATAGAGGTAGAATCTGAACTTTCTGGTTTAGAAAATCACAAGCAGCCCAGTCGAGTGAAAAGGTGGAACATCTCCAAAGAGATGCAGTTCTGACGGCCGCGCGCACCCTGTTTTTTTTGGATCCCTTTTTGACCCTTTTCCTCCGTTTTTCTCCCCTCCCAATGTTAGTCGTTATGCCAATTCCCAATCCCCTTCCTGGTCGCTGCGCACTTACCCCCCACAGTCGGTCTGGGAGAGTGGAGGCTACCACGTGCTTCCTCCGACACACGTCCAGCCAATCAACCGCTTCTTTTCACCTGGCAGCGCGGACTCTCACTGAGAGGGTGTAACGTGTGGAAGGATCACACTACCCCCCCCTTAGATCCTTTCCTCGCTGAGCAGGCGCCCCGACCGAACTGTAGGGAGTCGCTGTTTACAACGACCAGGACCCACCCCGCCAGCTTTCCCACCCTCTAACACTGCCAATTGTGTTAGTACGACGGCCGGCCAAGCCGGAAGCAACGCAGAGAGCTGGGCTCGATACCAGTATCTCCTGCTTTGGTGGCGAGCGCCTTGCCCACCCAGCCGACCTCCACGCGTACCCTTCTGACGGCCACACGTACCCTTCTGATGTACCCTGCCCTGGGATACCTCTGTAGGCTGCTAGCTGCAGGCCAGCTCTGATGTCCACACGTAACCTTTTATGCGTCTATTCATTCTGTTTAAACCAATGGGGTTTTTCTTCACAGTTGCAGATAAAGATTAGGCTACACTAATATTATAGTATTACAACTGATTAGTTATATTCATTAAAGAAAGTTGATTTAATAAAAAAAAAAAAATTTAATCGGATTAATCACTTTATTCAAATTGAGGATTTAGTTTGAGGATATTTAGTAAAAGAAAAAAACGTTTAAATATTATTATTATTATTATAATTTTTTTTAATTTAAAACGAAGGTTCGAACGTCCGTCCCTGTACCCTGCCCTGTGGGACACCTCTGTAGCTGCTAGCCGTAGGCAGGCTCCTTCTAAACAAGTCGTTAAATGTTATATTAGCCTACGTTTCCATGCCTCAGAAATGGCTTCATCCCAAAGTAGATGATGCTGTTTTTGTCTCGAGGCTGGTGTATTGAGTCACTGCTTTGTGTTTCTAGGGCGGCCAGTTGGTTATGTATTCATTAGGGTAAAAGTTGCATCTTCATGTAGCCTATTATTATTATTATTATTATTATTATTATTATTATTATTATTATTATTATTATTATTATTATTATTATTATTATTATTATTATTATAATAATAATAATAATAATAATAATTATTATTATTATTATTATTATTATTATTATTATTATTATTATTATTATTATTATTATTATTATTATTATTATTATTATTATTATTATTATTATTATTATTATTATTATTTATTATTGGTAATACTACTAATAATATCATGTGGTCAGTCTTTGTTCTATCGGGATAGCGGGACGGAGCCATATTCCCGCGGGTTGGTGGTGCAGCGATAGTAGCATAGGGCAGCGCTCCACTTATGAAAGTAGTCGTGGTTATGATATAACCGATGATTACAAAAAGAAATAACTTTGCAAGTCGCACTGGTGCTACTAGTCAAAACATCTGTCACAACTTATCACCAAATTCTTGCGTGTTTACAAACATGTTTGCCATTTAACACTTTGGCTGCCATGGGTTAAATTAATGATATACCATAGATTGCCAGCGCTATTTGTCTATGGAGAACGTCCCCTTCTTTGCAGGGCTATAACTTTTTAAATTCTATTGCTACATTGCCATTATTAGGGCCCATTCAAAGTCCTATATGTATTGTTCATTGTGTAGCAACGTTAAACTTTTTCATTCACATATTCATAGTAAAGTATGGTCTAATGTATAAGTATGTTTTCATCTCTTTCTGCAACTTTCTCCAGAACGTGATATATAGCCCCAAATGCATTATATTGATGATGAAATACAGTTTGATGGCAATCAGCGCGATATAAAAAATTCCAACTAGACGTACTTCTAGAAGTTACTACACGTCATCTGATGTTGACCGGATGGGCGAGGGGGCGTTTATAATTCCGTGGGCAGCGTTATACCAATCATCTAATGTGGGTCAAATGTTGATAAAAGCAGTTAGTATCGAAGATGGTAACGTTACACGCTGAAACTCACCCCAGTCTCCGCGCGCCGTTGGGCGATCATCGTCGAGTAGAAATTTTATCATTATGGGATATATTATTACCCGGTCCATCTCCAGCTTGTATAATGGTATATACGTCCAAATCATGTTGTTTATCGAGTTATTGGCAATCGATCGCTATGTAGAGTGACGAGCTAGAGTGCCAGAACCTATCCCGAGTGGCCGGAAGCAATAGGGCCGACCAGCAAAACCTCTACTGCGCTTCCTGTTAAGCAGTTGCGCCGATCGGCCACCAGATGGCGCTCCTGAACCGCCAGAGAGCTCAGTGGGTCCTGCTGGTGAATCTCAGGCCAGCGGAGGGGGAATATGAATCCGATTCCAGATTTTTGAAATATTGATATAAGGACGCTGTACAGCGTCCCCCGGCAACTTTAGCATCGCCAGCAAAGACGTTGTAAATCGTTTTTAGGCAGTCAAAGTGTTAACACATTGGTCGCCAAGAAAGAGTTATGCCATTTTTGCCCGCCATGCGTTGAACGCCAAGAACGACTTACGCCGTTTTTGGGATCAATATTTAATTTTTTCGCCATGGCATTCATAATTCATCCAGCCAACCTCCGGACTGCAGCGGGACCCTGTATGAGATTGCAACGCCTCAATACCGCCGCCTGGTGAATGGTCGGGCGAGTTATACTCTCGCCAAAACCGGAAGTGCCGATCGGTGCGTCGAGGAAATCCCTCCGGCAGTGATATCTTGTTCCGTGGATCCAGACAAACACTATAGTGCATTTGGATCGCTTTCTTTAAACTTAATAATCAATATGATTTCGGCGTTTATTGCGCCATACAAACCGGAAATGGATCTAGGAGATCGGCGTCAAATAATTGGGATATTTTTCCTCCAGTCTCATCGGCGAACGGTAAGAGGACAGTAACGTTATTTTCAGCCCGATTGTTCATTCATTTCACTGCAAACCATCTGATCAATATATCAACCCATACTAAATAAAGCCGTTACTGACGATCAAGGAATTATAAACGACCCCCTCCCCCCTTTCCTTCACGCATGATGAAGCATAATGTATACCGATCATATACATTTGCATTTTTTAATATAGCGTGTATAGGAAAGAAACGCCAATCGATAATCTATCGTATGCTTCAGGGCCTATAACTACTGTTTTTGGAATTACAGCAGAAAAGATTAAAAACATACTTATATTCTCGACGCTATTAACACAACAATGTATGAATGAAAACCTTCCCACATCCTGAACGATAGATAATCGATGTTGAATGGGCCATAGTAATGTCAATATAGCAATACAATTAAAAAAAGTTATAGCCCTGCAAAGAAGGTAAACATCTCCATAGGCTTTCAACGGTGGCAGACTGGGGTACTTTGATGGGCACAACCCCCGGCGCCCAATGTGTTAAAGCACGTTCTAGGCTTATGTTCGGTTCACAAACGCCTCAAAATGAGTTTGTCTTGATTTTGATTTACACGAGATGGAACAATTGAAAGAATAACATGCATGGTAAATGTTTTCTTAAGCTAGTCGCTCTGCGGATGTAAACACCAGCGTGGAAGGTTTCTGCCCACCGACCGGTGGATTCAAACGAATGCATCATGAGATTAGGAATAATAATATGTCTGCATTAAAATAATAGTTTTAACAACTTTGAATGTACAACAGTTAAACAAACAAACGGGGGGCGACCGTGGCTCAGGAGGTAGAGATTCCCGGGCAGTGTGTCGAAGTGTCCTTGAGCAAGACGCTTTGACCCCTAACTGCTCCTGATGAGCAGGTTGGCACCTCTGCCGGCGGTTGTGTGAGTGAACGGGTGAATGTGAGGAACAAAAATTTTAAAGCGCTTTGGATAAAAGAGCCGTTATATAAATGCACCATTTGACCATTTCTGTACAACAACAGCTAAACAAACAAACCGTGACTCTGTTCCACAGTTCAGGAACTTCAAGATCATCTACAGGCGCTACGCCGGCCTGTACTTCTGCATCTGTGTGGACGTGACCGACAACAACCTGGCCTACCTGGAGGGCATACACAACTTTGTAGAGGTAGGACACACACACACACACACTCGCACATACACACAGGACACACACACAGGACACACACACACATACACACGCACAGGATGTGACACATAGACAGACCTGGGCAGCGTGTGAGCTGTTCTGTGTTAGCACTTCACGGCCTGATTATTTTGAGGAATGTCTGTCAATGATTTCCTTCCACCCCCACCCCCCCCCCCCCCCTCTCTCTCTCTCATTGGACACCGGGAGAAGCTAACTGCAGTCACGGCAGAAGTCTCGGGGCTGTAATTGAAATGAGATTTCGAGAAGAAATGTTCTATATTTGTAAAAGTGAAAAGCTTTTCCTTTTTTAAGTGGAGGGGGGGGGGGTATGGGAACAGGTCCACCTAGTGATGCACGATATATCGGCCGCCGATATAATATCGGCCGATATGGCCGTTTTTTTACACATCGGTATCGGTCCGATATCAAGATGGGGCCGATATCCGATATAAAAAAAAAAAAGGGGTTTTTTTTTCTTTTTTTTTAATCTTTTTTTTTCTTTTTACATGTTTTGGGCTTAAATAGTTTCAAAAATCAGTCATTTCTGAAAATAAGTTACAAAAGTAAAAAAATTATGCGTTTTGGAAAATAGCTCTTTATTTGATTATCATAAAAAAGTGTTTTCTATACAGAGATATCGACATCGGTAAATATCGGTATCGGCCAGAACAGCAATATTAATATCGGTTATCGGTATCGGCCACAATTTTCACATCGGTGCATCACTAGGTCCACCCTCCTCCTCGACTGCCAGAATGTGGCCGTGAGGAGAAACAGCTCCGGTTCCCCTGACGCTCCGCTCGAGCGCTCTGCTCCGTGACCTGGAATGTAATGTAGTGACGACTCGCTCCCGGTCCGTGTTGATCAGAGCCGTGTGTCCAGTGACACTGTCCCCCCCCCTCCTCCTCCTCCTCCTCCTCCTCCTCCTCCTCCTCCTCCTCCTCCTCCTCCTCTCGTTGCCTCCATGTCCGTCATGGAAGAACAGGAATTTGCTCCCGGTCTTATCCGAACCGGCTCTCGGAATAAAGGTTGTCGCGAAGTGGCAAGTGGGTCGGGGCAGCGCTTAAAATATAGTAGTGTTTCAGCGAGTTCAGTTCAGAGACTACAGCTGCACAGACGGTTCAGTTCAGAGACTACAGCTGCACAGACGGTTCAGTTCAGAGACTACAGCTGGTTCAGTTCAGAGACTACAGCTGCACAGACGGTTCAGTTCAGAGACTACAGCTGGTTCAGTTCAGAGACTACAGCTGCACAGACGGCTCAGTTCAGACACTACAGCTGCACAGACGGCTCAGTTCAGACACTACAGCTGCACAGACGGCTCAGTTCAGACACTACAGCTGCACAGAGGGTTCAGTTCAGAGACTACAGCTGGTTCAGTTCAGACACTACAGCTGCTCAGACGGTTCAGTTCAGAGACTACAGCTGCACAGACGGTTCAGTTCAGAGACTACAGCTGCACAGACGGTTCAGTTCAGAGACTACAGCTGCACAGACGGTTCAGTTCAGAGACTACAGCTGCACAGACGGTTCAGTTCAGAGACTACAGCTGCACAGACGGCTCAGTTCAGACACTACAGCTGCACAGCTGGTTCAGTTCAGAGACTACAGCTGGTTCAGTTCAGAGACTACAGCTGCACAGACGGTTCAGTTCAGAGACTACAGCTGCACAGACGGTTCAGTTCAGAGACTACAGCTGCACAGACGGTTCAGTTCAGAGACTACAGCTGCACAGACGGTTCAGTTCAGAGACTACAGCTGCACAGACGGTTCAGTTCAGAGACTACAGCTGCACAGACGGCTCAGTTCAGACACTACAGCTGCACAGACGGCTCAGTTCAGAGACTACAGCTGCACAGACGGTTCAGTTCAGACACTACAGCTGCACAGACGGCTCAGTTCAGAGACTACAGCTGCACAGACGGCTCAGTTCAGACACTACAGCTGCACAGACGGCTCAGTTCAGAGACTACAGCTGGTTCAGTTCAGAGACTACAGCTGCACAGACGGCTCAGTTCAGAGACTACAGCTGCACAGACGGCTCAGTTCAGAGACTACAGCTGCACAGACGGTTCAGTTCAGAGACTACAGTTCAGTTCAGTTCAGAGTTTTTATTTGCGACATGGAATCATACAATCATAGTTTCTTCATTACACAATCATAAATATCATTCCATGGACAAAAGGAGCAGGAAGAAGAATAAATCTTATTAACCTTATTATAACCTGCCCCTTATTCCTAAACTAAACAAGTATTTACTTAATGGTCGGCGTACAACCTAATTTACACAAAATTATAATTTATACCATTATACAAGAAACACACAATCCACAGTTAAACAAGAAAAAAATTTATAATAATAATAATAAAGAATAAATAATAAAAGAGAGAAAAAAAAGAAAAAAAATATCTCACTATTCAGATCACATTTGATTTTCATACTGACTAAATATATATATTTTTCTTTTAATTTTTGAATTGATAAACACTATTACATCCCTTAAGCTCGCTATGGAGAGAATTCCACAACTTTACACCAATAACTGAAGGACACATCTGTTTAAGTGTGGTACGTGCAAACTGATGTTTAAAATTGTATTTTCTCCTACTAAACTCACTTTCTAAATGAAAAAGATTTTGTAGTTTTTCTGGCAGTGTATTATTTCTTGCCCTAAACATAATTATCATTGTTTGAAACTTAACCATGTCTTCAAGTTTAATTATTCTAGATTTAATAAATAATGTATTTGCTGCACAGACGGTTCAGTTTAGTTTTCTCAGTTTATTTGATCAGGGACAGTGCATATCAATCAACAGTTATACATTTATAAATTAATACAAATAAAAAACTGTAAATATGCCAACATTAGCAGGGTTGCTAGTTTTCAGTTGTAGTCCCTGGGCTAGATGTTAAAGCCAGAAAAGAAACGGAAAAATAGGACATTAAAGCTAATATAAAAACAGTTTAAAACATATTCTGTACATTCACTCACTAGGCATTCGTGTATCTATAAAAAAACAGTGTTCAGAGACTACAGCTGCACCTCTGCTCCACTTTCTCCCTCCTCGTCGTGTCGTGTCTCTGCAGAGCCCAGGCTGCTGTGAACAAAGTGAACCTAACCTAGTTTCCACAGCGGAGCAGAACCAGCCAGCCAGCTCCTCCTCCTCGTAGCACTTCAACTCCACCTTTCATAACCACAACGCTGCCCCGAGTGAAAGGAAATCAATCATATACATTTATTGTTTTATTTATTTATCGATTCATTATTTTGAGTTTAATCTTTTATGGAGCGATAAGATATTCCTTTATTGATCCCCTTGGGGGAAATGCAGGTGTCGTAGCAGCATGGGGGAGGGGAGGTACAGGTACGGGCAGGGTAATAGAAGAAGACATAAATATAGGCAATAAAACTATAGTAAAGATAGAAATAAGCAGTGTAAACATTATAATTAACTGAATATAAAAATATGAGCAAGTAAACAGTGTGATCAAAGGTGCAGATGAGGGTCTGTATGCCCTATCAGTTATATTATAATTATGTTACAATAAATCTGGTCAATAACACTTAGAATCTGAATATACACTATATACTATGAGTAAGTAAAGTATACAGGATACACAGGTGCAGTATACACATAAGGTACCCTAACTGGCACGATATACATAATATGTCATGGAGAACGAGATGGAAAACACACGGCTTGTAATAATAATAATAATAATAATAATAATAATAATAATATAATAAACTTTATTTGTATAGCAGCTTTCATACAGAAACGGCAGCTCACAGTGCTTCACAACAGAAAAAAGACAGGCATAAAATGAGCACATAAGCTTTCACATTAGGATCGTAGTGGAATCAAAGCAATTGTATGGTTCTTAGAGACCCCGTGAAGAAGGCCTGCGCAACTATAATGTATCAAGACACAAAGCTCTGCTTAAACTGGTTCCCTCGTACCCAAGTGTGCTTCTGTGCACAAAGCAATATAAGTACGCCCTTCGTTCTCAAGCTGCTCTAACACTGGAAGTTCCCCATATGAGAACTGAATTGGAAAAAAGGGCTTTTAAATATGCTGCTCCTTCATCCTGGAACAAGATACAGGAGGACCTAAAATTACCAGGACTGGTCACCCTCGGAGAATTCAAAGCCATTTTAAAATCCTACGAACTCAGTTCCCTCGGACAGTGCAACTGTGTTTGATCATTGGCCTGTTTGATAACTTGCCTGAAATTGGAGCTTGCTGTAAATGTTTTATCTGTATTGTATTGTGATGTTCTCTTTTTTATGTTGAAACTTTCTGCTGCCTTGCTTGGCCAGATCGCTCTTGAAAAAGATATTTTAATCTCAATGATGCTTATCTGGTTAAATAAAGGATTTGATTGATTGATTGAAGACCTGGAAAACAAATATTGCATTTGTTCTCGTATCAAAGTTCCACTCCTCTCTATTTCTGGGAAATGGCAACATTTCGCCACATCATGTGCATCCAATAAAATATGACTTTTAAAACATCACATCCCGTCTCTCTCCCATCATACACACAGCTTCATTCCCATTTGGTAAGTGGGAGCGAACCTGAGCCATCGCTCGGTTTCATATCTCCAGTGAAATCGGTGGGTTCCATCCAGCAGCATGTGGTCCCGGCCCAGTGTCCCGGTTCATCCGGGGACCACGCAGAACCACAGAACCAAAACAAAACCAGCTCAAAGTGCCTTGTTATTAGTGATGCACGATATATCGGCCGCCGATATAATATCGGCCGATATGGCAGTCTTTTCAAGTTCAAATAAAGGTTTGAAACAAAATTTTGATTTAGAAACAATAAAACAAAACCCTCCCAACTCCTCTTTTCTCTCAAGGTGCTGAACGAGTATTTCCACAATGTGTGCGAACTGGACCTCGTCTTCAACTTCTACAAGGTAAGAAAGACAGAAGAACTGTGCCTCAGGAGGCAGAGCAGGTCGTCTGGTAATCGGAAGGTTCCTGGTTTGATTCCCCCCCCCCCCCCCCCTAACTGGGAACCTTCCAGATTACCAGACGACTGCTCTACCTCCCGAGCCACTGTCCTTGAGCAAGACACCGAACCCCTAACTGCTCCCGATCAGGCACCTTGCACGCTCTGCCGTCGGTGTGTGAGTGAACATGAGTTGTAAAGCGTGTTGGATAAAAGCTGTTATATAAATATATTAATAATATATAAACAGTCCGTTTACCATTTACCTCAAAGGCAACACAGAGACGTTTGTAAACCATAAATACACACGCTGCCAAGACGAGACAAAAGACAAAAGGAATGGAGGGGGGAGGGGAAAAGAGGTATATTGTCTTTTTATTAAAGCGCTGCCATGGCGACGGCTACGTGCTTCACAATTACAACAATCATTCAATTAGGATCATCTGCATCAGGTGTGTGTGTGTGTGTGTGTGTGTGTGTGTGTGTGTGTGTGTGTGTGGGGGTGGGGGTGGGGGGGGGGGGGGGGGGGGGTTCCATCTGGAAGAAACGTGAAGCAATTAACACTTGTGAACAACACCATTCTTACTGCAGTCACTGCTGCGCGAGCTGCTCGCCCAAGGTGTCGTTTGAATGTCCGCCCACACACACACACACACACACACACACACACACACACACACGGAGCCTTGATGAAGCCGCCCACGCTTCTCCCGCGAGTCGCCTCGCTTGTTGACGTCTCGGAGAGGAGGGAGGGAGGGAGGGAGGGAGGGAGGAGGAGGAGGAGGGAGACGACCGCATGGGCACCGGATTTAAAACATCGTTGCTATCTCTCATGTGCGTGACCTCATCTCCGTTTGTATCTGATCCGGTGTATTTTAGTTAATGAGTTTAGTTAACCCTTTCACTGCCACACGACAGAAGGTTAACCCTTTACTATCACACAACCGACGGTCGCTTTACTATCACATCAACCAAAGGAGATGACCGGGGTGATAGAGGTATCTCTCTTGTACGCTTGTTTAAAAGGACCGGTATACCAGTAGTCCAATGTTAGTCTAATTACCGGAGATTGTCCTCGACTTTAACAAAGTCGTGTTTGTAGGTGTGTAGACGGTGTGTGTATTCGCTGATGTCTGCTTAGCTTACTAAATGTTCAAGTTCAAGTTATTTTATTTGTCAAATGCACAGCAATACAGGGGCATTGCAGGTAATGAAAATGTAATGTTTGTGTTTTCGAGCTCGGGACTCAACGGTGCATAATTAAGAAACATCAATGAATACAAGAAGGGTAACAATAAGTAGCTGTAGGAAGATCAAATAAAATATAAAATGAGGTAAAATAAAATCAATTATTTACAGAAGGTGTGCATGGTGCGTGTGTCTCCAATAACAATAACAATATGCCGTTGATGTTTAAAAGCGGTGGAAGATACTCCATGAGGCGCGTCGCTCGGCAGGTGAAAACCTTGTGAAAATCACGGTGCTGTTTTACTTACCGAGTTACGTAAACACTGTATTATAAGCCACGCAAACCTCTTTGTTATTGAATCCCGCGTTGCTCCTGGTGCAAAACTGAATAACTTGTATTAAGAGTAATACAGTAACTAGTGATGCACGATATATCGAGAGTATATTTGCTTAGAAAACGTAATTGTCGAATTCAATTATCTTTTATTTCTCCACGTGGTAAATACACAGGTGACAACATGTTTACAGGAACGTTTTGGAGTTGTATTTGGAGTGTATTTCGTGACTGTAGGGCACTAGGGAACGTCAGGCTACAACTCTGACCCACTTCCAGGGATGAAGCTAAGCTACGCTAACGGAGCGGCTGTTCCCTAAGCCTAATGCATGCACAGAGACAAAAAAGTTATGTATCTTCTTGTCTAACTCCAGGGAATGTTGGAGTTTTCCTTTTAAATAGTTTCAAAATATCAGTCATTTCTGAAAATAAGTTACAAAAGTAAAAAAATTATGCGTTTTGGAAAATAGCTCTTTATTTGATTATCATAAAAAAGTGTTTTCTATACAGAGATATCGACATCGGTAAATATCGGTATCGGCCAGACCAGCAATATTAATATTGGTTATCGGTATCGGCCACAATTTTCACATCGGTGCATCACTAACAGTAATGTTAGTATTACTCTACTAGTAGTATTACTTCTGGGGAAACCCTTGTGAGCATGAGGTGAGAACATGCAAACTCCACACAGAAAGACCTGGGAGATACCCCACCTGGGTACCTGGCAACCTGGGAGATACCCCACCTGGGTACCTGGCAACCTGGGAGATACCCCACCTGGGTACCTGGCAACCTGGGAGATACCCCACCTGGGTACCTGGCAACCTGGGAGATACCCCACCTGGGTACCTGGCAACCTGGGAGATACCCCACCTGGGTACCTGGCAACCTGGGAGATACCCCACCTGGGTACCTGGCAACCTGGGAGATACCCCACCTGGGTACCTGGCAACCTGGGAGATACCCCACCTGGGTACCTGGCAACCTGGGAGATACCCCACCTGGGTACCTGGCAACCTGGGAGATACCCCACCTGGGTACCTGGCAACCTGGGAGATACCCCACCTGGGTACCTGGTAGGGGTGGGAATCGCCAGAGACCTCGCGATACGATACTATCGCGATACTTGTACTCGATATATTGCGATATTTATTTATTTGTATCAATTTTATTTTTTTAGTATCGCCACGCAAAGTATCGCGATACTACTACGTATCGATTTTTTCCCCACCTGGGTACCTGGCAACCTGGGAGATAATAATAATAATAATAATACATCTATTTTATATCGAGCTTTTCCAGGTGCTCAAAGGCGCTTTACATGGGTAGAAGAGACAAGACTAAGCTAAGGCAAAACAAAAAAACAGAACAAAAATAATACATGACAAGATAAAATAAAACTCAAAAGCAAAAGCAAGATTGAAAAGGTGGGTTTTGAGGGCTGATTTAAAAGATGTCAGGGTGTTTGCATCACGGATATGGCTGGGGAGGGCATTTTCAGAGGGAGGGGGCAGCAGCAGCAAAGGCCCTGTCTCTCCCCAGGTCCGGAGCCTGGTCGTGGGAGGTGTTAGGAGGTTGGCATCAGCAGACCTAAGGCGACGGGTGGGCGTGTGACGGTGGAGGAGGTCAGACAGGTAGGGAGGGGCAAGGTTGTTGAGGGCTTTAAATGTGATGAGAAGTATTTTAAATTGTATCCTGTATTTGATTGGAAGTCAATGGAGGTCGTGGAGGACAGGGGTGATGTGATCAGAGCCACGGGTGGAGGTGAGCATGCGGGCAGCAGAGTTTTGGACATATTGGAGTTTATTGAGGATAGTGTTTGGTGAGCCGTAGAGGATGCTGTTACAGTAGTCCAGTCTTGATGAAATAAATGCATGAACCTGCGCCGGGGATCGAACCCAGGACCTTCTAGCTGTGAGGCGACAGTGTTAACCACTGCACCACCGTGCCGCCCCACTACACCAAGATGGAGCATATTTTCGCCCCCTTTTCAACTTCAGTGGCAGTGTGAAACGTATAATCTACCACAACATACACTTTATACACTTATGACCACAACATTTCATAGTCGCCCCACTGTTGCAGTGGGGCGACAGTGGGGCGACAGTAGGGCGACAGTGGGGCGACTGTAGGGCGACAGTGGGGCGACTGTGGGGCGACAGTGGGGCGACAGTAGGGCGACAGTGAGGCGACAGTGGGGCGACAGTGGGGCGACAGTGGGGCGACAGTGGGGCGACAGTAGGGCGACAGTGAGGCGACAGTGGGGCGACAGTGGGGCGACAGTGGGGCGACAGTGGGGCGACTGTGGGGCGACAGTGGGGCGACAGTGGGGCGACTGTGGGGCGACAGTGGGGCGACAGTGGGGCGACAGTAGGGCGACTGTGGGGCGACAGTGGGGCGACAGTGAGGCGACTGTGGGGCGACTGTGGGGCGACAGTGGGGCGACAGTGGGGCGACAGTGGGGCGACTGTGGGGCGACAGTGGGGCGACAGTGAGGCGACAGTGAGGCGACAGTGAGGCGACAGTGAGGCGACTGTGGGGCGACAGTGGGGCGACAGTGAGGCGACAGTGAGGCGACAGTGAGGCGACAGTAGGGCGACTGTGGGGCGACAGTGGGGCGACAGTGAGGCGACTGTGGGGCGACTGTGGGGCGACAGTGGGGCGACAGTGGGGCGACAGTGGGGCGACAGTGGGGCGACAGTGGGGCGACAGTGAGGCGACAGTGAGGCGACTGTGGGGCGACAGTGGGGCGACAGTGGGGCGACAGTGAGGCGACAGTGGGGCGACAGTGGGGCGACAGTGGGGCGACTGTGGGGCGACAGTGGGGCGACAGTGGGGCGACAGTGGGGCGACAGTGGGGCGACAGTGGGGCGACTGTGGGGCGACAGTGGGGCGACTGTGGGGCGACAGTGAGGCGACTGTGGGGCGACAGTGGGGCGACAGTGGGGCGACTGTGGGGCGACTGTGGGGCGACTGTGGGGCGACTGTGGGGCGACAGTGGGGCGACAGTGGGGCGACTGTGGGGCGACTGTGGGGCGACAGTGGGGCGACAGTGGGGCGACAGTGGGGCGACAGTGAGGCGACTGTGGGGCGACAGTGGGGCGACTGTGGGGCGACAGTGGGGCGACTGTGGGGCGACTGTGGGGCGACAGTGGGGCGACAGTGAGGCGACTGTGGGGCGACAGTGGGGCGACAGTGAGGCGACAGTGAGGCGACTGTGGGGCGACAGTGGGGCGACTGTGGGGCGACAGTGGGGCGACAGTGAGGCGACTGTGGGGCGACAGTGGGGCGACTGTGGGGCGACAGTGGGGCGACAGTGAGGCGACAGTGAGGCGACAGTGGGGCGACTGTGGGGCGACAGTGGGGCGACTGTGGGGCGACAGTGGGGCGACAGTGAGGCGACTGTGGGGCGACTGTAGGGCGACAGTGAGGCGACAGTGGGGCGACTGTGGGGCGACTGTAGGGCGACAGTGAGGCGACAGTGGGGCGACTGTGGGGCGACTGTAGGGCGACAGTGGGGCGACAGTGGGGCGACAGTGGGGCGACAGTGGGGCGACAGTGGGGCGACTGTGGGGCGACAGTGGGGCGACAGTGAGGCGACAGTGGGGCGACTGTGGGGCGACTGTGGGGCGACAGTGGGGCGACAGTGGGGCGACAGTGAGGCGACAGTGGGGCGACTGTGGGGCGACTGTAGGGCGACAGTGAGGCGACAGTGGGGCGACAGTGAGGCGACAGTGGGGCGACTGTGGGGCGACTGTGGGGCGACTGTAGGGCGACAGTGAGGCGACAGTGAGGCGACAGTGGGGCGACTGTGGGGCGACTGTAGGGCGACAGTGAGGCGACAGTGGGGCGACAGTGAGGCGACAGTGAGGCGACTGTGGGGCGACAGTGGGGCGACTGTGGGGCGACAGTGGGGCGACAGTGAGGCGACTGTGGGGCGACAGTGGGGCGACTGTGGGGCGACAGTGGGGCGACAGTGAGGCGACAGTGGGGCGACTGTGGGGCGACAGTGGGGCGACTGTGGGGCGACAGTGGGGCGACAGTGAGGCGACAGTGGGGCGACTGTGGGGCGACTGTAGGGCGACAGTGAGGCGACTGTGGGGCGACTGTAGGGCGACAGTGGGGCGACAGTGGGGCGACTGTGGGGCGACTGTAGGGCGACAGTGGGGCGACAGTGGGGCGACAGTGGGGCGACAGTGGGGCGACAGTGGGGCGACAGTGGGGCGACTGTGGGGCGACAGTGAGGCGACTGTGGGGCGACAGTGGGGCGACAGTGAGGCGACAGTGAGGCGACAGTGGGGCGACTGTGGGGCGACTGTGGGGCGACTGTAGGGCGACAGTGAGGCGACAGTGGGGCGACAGTGAGGCGACAGTGGGGCGACTGTAGGGCGACAGTGAGGCGACAGTGGGGCGACTGTGGGGCGACTGTAGGGCGACAGTGAGGCGACAGTGGGGCGACTGTGGGGCGACTGTAGGGCGACAGTGGGGCGACTGTGGGGCGACTGTCGGGCGACAGTAGCAGGTAGAGCAGGTGTCTGGTAATCCGGAGGTTCCCGGTTGGGTTCCTCCCGATGAGCAGGTTGGCACCTCGCACGGTCGCCTCCGCCGTCGGTGTGTGAGTGAATGGGTTAAAATGTGAGGAACAAATTGTGGATTGGATAAACGCTGTTAAATAAATAGAGACGGGGTGACACTGATAACTGTGAGGAGTCAAAACTAGACCGGTCTGGTCCTCTAATGTGCACCTCTCTCTGTGCCCCCCCTCTCTGTGCCCACCCCCTCTCTGTGCCCCCCCCCCCCCCCCCCCCCCTGTGCCCCGCCCCCCTCTCTGTGCCCCGCCCCCCCCTCCCCAGGTGTACACGGTGGTGGACGAGATGTTCCTGGCGGGAGAGATCCGGGAGACCAGTCAGACCAAGGTCCTGAAGCAGCTGCTCATGCTGCAGTCACTGGAGTAGCTCCACCAATCATCTGCCCCTCTACCTAACCTAGCCCCGCCCCCACATCGCTGTCACTCTGCAGAGGTTCTGCTCGTCATTGGCCACCCTCTGCGGAGCAGGCTCCTCCTCCTCCTCCGGCCCCCTTCATTACAGAACTTTCAGGGGGGGCGGGGTTTCCAGGAAAGTGCACCATTCCGGAATGTTGAGAGATAGAAAACACACGCAGAGTGTCGTCAGGGTTTTTGCGGATAACGTCACGATGCGAGAGAGGAGGCTACGTTTTCCCCCCATTCTGTGACCGCTGCGCTCTCCTGAGAAACTGTTTCAATATATATATAAAGGCTGTGTATTTCAACGATGTTACAGGTATATAATTATGGCCCGTAACATTTCACTACAGTACCCGCCTCGATTACAATTAACTTTATATGGCATTTAGCTTCGTCCCCCCCAAAGCCAGAGGCCGCGGTGATGACGACGGCCATTACTTAGTACTTACGGTTGCCAGTTATGCTCCTGTATTCTAGTATACAGTCTGGAAACAATGACCGGTATCCACTAGTATCCACCGATCTGGCAACCCTCCCCCCTCCCCCCTTCCCTATGCCCGTCACCCTTCCTCCAATAGCACTAATGTAGCTTAACGAGCACCACGGAACAACGGGACTAGTTGCCTACGATGATTCTTCCTGTAGTAAGACGTCTGAACATCTGCTTCACAATCACATTATAGTCTCGGCGAGCGGAATCGTACAAACACACATTATTTAGGCCAGACTATTTCGGGCCTACTACTAGACGTGTGTGTCCCGGTTTATAATTGTGTTTTTTTTCCAAAACATCGGTGTCACGGAGCGAGTAGTGAACTACGTCGTCGAGGGAAAAGCCCATCGGTGCCTTCGACCCGCCGTGAGGTTACGCTCACGGTTCAACCCGAGTGTACTTCACGACGAGTGGCGTCACAACGAGTGCCGTCGAGGGGCTCTATTACGGTCACAACTGTAGCTGTTGAACAGCCGGCGTTGCCGTGTCATGGACGGTATTATTGCATTACCCCTTTCACTGCCACACTACAGAAGGTTAACCCTTTACTATCACACAACCGTCGGTAGTGTGATAGTAAAGGGTTAACCTTCTGTAGTGTGGCAGTGAAAGGGTTTAACCTGCTGTCGTGTGGCAGTGAAAGGGTTAACCTTCTTCTGTGTATTGTGTCGCAGTGAAGGGGTTAACCGTTTTGGTAGTGCGGCAGTGAAAGGGTTAAGAGGAGATATTCCTTTATTGACGCGGAAATTCAGGCGTCATGGCGGCATCGGGGGGGGGGGGGGGGGGGGGGGAGGTATAGAGGTCTGGGCTGGGTAATGGAGGAAGACATACTACAGGCGATAAGATTATAGTACAGTAGAAAAGTAAAAATAGGCAAGTGTAAACGATATAATTAATATAATATATATATATACGCATCTGAGCAAATAGGCAGTGTAATCAAAAGGTGCAGATGAGGGTCTGTATAATTGCCCCATCAGTTATATTATACATTACGATAAACACTAGAATCTAAAATATACTATGAATAAGTAAGTATACGGTATATACACGGGTGCAGTATGCATAAGGCGTGATGTACGTCATACGTTGTAGTCCGTTTAGGTGGTAAGAGTCAGACACTCGGTCATCAGACAGTAGTTCTCGAGTTCTGCTGCCGCTAGTTCTCCGGCCGCTGGCAGCGCTCCCTGCTCCCTGCCCGCTGCTGTGGAGCCTGACAGCCGCCGGTACGAAGGACTGATTGATTGATTGAAAACTTTATTAACAGATTGTAGAATGGGTACAATACACAGTACGGCTCAATACACACAATTCTTAAGCGGGATGCAGACCAGAGAAAGACTTTCGTCTTGTTTACATCAGGGTCCCCCATTTTCAATTCATAATGGACTGGACACCGAGGTTGAGACATTACATCTCGTATTAAAGGTTCTAGATCGTTCTACGCAACTTGTTCTAAGCCCCGACGGTGCTCGTTGGCTACACATTTCAACACTTAAGACAAAAATACGCAAAGTAAATACACCCAAAAAGACTCTTTTCAAGACGGAAAGAGGTGAACAAAAATACGAGGGACGGGAATTCTATTCAGTGGGAATATGTAGTATATTTTACGTCAAGCAGTACTGTGAAGTTTGCTTTGTATGGTGTGTAGTGTACATACAGTGGTGTCTGACATTATGTTGTGTACTTGTATCATGTGTGTGTGAAACTCCATCATGTTCATTCCAGGCTTTGAGAAAAGCCTTTTCTTACCCCCACCATCTTCACCGCTACACGGCCTAATCCACGAGGAGCATGCGGTCGTACCGGGATCGGTGATTCAGATTCCCTCACCATCTCACACCATATGAACAAGGCTTTTTTCTGTTGCTAATCCTGAAGACTCATGAATGAGTCATCTTTTTATCACCCACCCAGAATCGACCCCTCTAAAAAAAAAAACACCCTCTTTTCTCAATCTTCCAATCACAACTGGAGGGGCGACAGTGGCTCGGGAGGTAGAGCAGTCGTCTGGTATTCTGGAGGTTCCCGGTTCGATTCCCGATCCTCCCGATGTGTCCTTGAGCAAGACACTTAACCCCTAACTGCTCCCGATGAGCAGGTCGGCACCTCGCACGGTCGCCTCTGCCGTCGGTGTGTGAATGCGTGGGTGAATGTGAGGAACAAAATTGTAAAGCGCTTTGGGTAAAAGAACAATAAATGCATGATTTACAACTGCGTTGTGATTATTGGGGAATCGAGAAAAGAGCGCAGGGTTTGAGGGAGGTCAATTCGAAGGTCTGCGATAACAAAACCACCCTTTACGTATCGAGTCGCGGTCTGCCAGGCGACCGATGGGAGTCGCAACAAAGGTTTCACGTTACCGTCGCTGGAATTGTTTTGTATGAGTATTTTGTATTATTGTTTCTGATTTTGTTTCTATGAGGCGTACTTACTGCTCCCCGTCCACCTGTGTGTGAGTGTTGGAAGGAGGATGTGTGTTCTGTCTGTGTTTTCATCTCCTGTTCGACCGCCCGCAGCAGTTTATTCCATTGTGTATATAAATAAAAAGACAAATTAAAAAGTACTTAATAAAGTGTAAAAAAATTTAAATACTGTTTCTGCCTTTTGGTTTTATGTGTGAATATCGTCCCATCATAAATTATATCGTAGACTTACGCTATATTTTGTCTTATTGCCTCAATCCGAAGAATAAAACATCCATTTTTGAGAAAGTGTTTTCTTGCAGAATGCTATTTTTTAAGGATACCCAATACAATACACTGTTTTTGGACTATATTACTATATTATTTGTTAACAATACCGACCAGGTATTAGTGCCTCGCAAAGTGCAGATATTAGGTTTTTCCCCCACTTTATTTTTTATGCAGATAGTTTTTGTTCTTCAGCCATCTAACAATCTGAGGTTCCTCCAACGTAGGATAATTGTGCTAATAAGTTTAGAGTACATCATAAGGAATCATGCCCAATGCTTTTCACTGTTAAAACTGTCCTACACTAATTATAATAATAATCTGAACTACCCACCTCATACTATAGTCTAACCATATACTCTGTATGACAGCATGTACAACAGTGTACCGTACCCATATTTTTATTTGCATTTATATTCCTATAGTTACCTCATATATATATATATCCATATTTGTCTGAATATACCTGCATATAACCCCTCTATATACTTACACACCTGCAAATAACCCTTAGCTCTGTATGATAGCATGTACAATAATGCTGTATATACAATATATATATATATCCACACATGTCTATATTTACCTGCACATCCTTTTACATATCTGTACGTAGATACTATATCTGTACATATCCTACTCTTACACTGCTGGCCAGTATGACTACTACCATATTGTCTTTACACCTGTATCACTAAATATTATACTACAACTCTACATACATCTGATTAGCACTATGAATGAATGAATGAAAACTTTATTTAACAGATTGCAGAATGGGTACAATACAGTACGGCTCAATACATACAATTGTTAAGGGGATGCAGACCTGAGAAAGACGTTTGTCTTGTTTCCATCAGGGTCCCCCATTTTCAATTCATATAGACATTTATGACATACATGACATACATGACATTTATGGCATAGGGACATATAGGTATTTAGTACTGATACATTTGTGACATAACGGTATTCAAATATACAGTACTGTTACCCCTAGATCCTGACAGAGTATATACATATGATGGGGAGGGGACTGTACATTAGGAGGGGTTGGGTGGGTGGGAGAGAAATATACATACGGCGGGGAGGGAATATATACATGCGGTGGTGAGGAGACTGTCTATTAGGAGGTGGTGGGGGTTTTGGGCATTTACGGTGGCCAGTTTCGAATTGCAGCCTCCCGTAGGTGCTCTTTAAGAGCGGTTTTGAATGTGGGCAGGGATTCACATTCCTTTACAGCTTTGGGTAGGGCGTTCCACATTGTTGTGGCATAATTGCGAAACGTGTTTAGTCCCTTGTTTGAGCCGAATCTGGGTTTAACATGATTTGTTGAGCTTCCTCTGGTGTAGTGGTTGTGGTATTCACTGACCTTTGGGAAGTATTTTGACATGTACATGGGTACCTTGGTCGTATAGTGTATCTTGTAGACCAGGCCCATTGCAAGTTGCTGTACTCTGTCGTCTACTCTAAGCCATCCTAGGTTGGCAAAGTGGGCAGGGGTGAGGTGGGTTCTGGGGTTCAGGTCAAGTAGTAGTCTGACCAGTTTGTTTTGTGATGTTTGTAATTTTGTTTTAAGCGCCTTTGAGGTGCTTTGGTACCATGAGGTGCACGCATAGTCATAGTACCCTTGAATGAGTACTACACTCAGTAGTACTCATTTGTATATTTTGTACCCAGTTTAATCACCTGTACATTGTATATTGCTGTTGCACTTTACCGTTACATTTGCACTCTGGTTGGATGCCAAACGTCTTTCCGTTGTACTGTACTTGTGCTGTATGATGACAATACATGCAAATACATGCAAATGACAATACATGCAAATGACATGTCGTCAGCTTGTGACTGCAACTTGTTCCTGTTTGCGGACGACTCAGCCCTGCTGGTCTCTGACAAGAACAAGTTACAGGTTGAAAAAACCCTCAGCTCGGAACTAGGCAGAATCTGCATATGGCTCGCTGATAACAAACTATCATTACACATGGGCAAAACAGAGTCCATTCTCTTCGGTTCAAATAACAAACTCAGCAAGACCGACGGCTTCTCAGTTACAGTGGGTGACAATATTGTCACAAGGAAAGATGAAATTACCTACCTGGGGTCCATCCTAGAGGCTAATCTCTCCTGTGACAAAATGGCATCCAATGTAATAAAAAAAGTCAACCAACGAACTCGATTCTTGTACCGGATCTCCTCTCTGGTAAACAAGAACACCCTGAAGACTCTGGCAGGAGCACTCATTCAGGGGTACTACGACTATGCTTGCACCTCATGGTACCAAAGCACCTCAAAGGCGCTAAAAACAAAATTACAAACATCTCAAAACAAACTGGTCAGACTACTGCTTGACCTTACTCCTAGAACCCACCTCAACCCTGCCCACTTCGACAACCTAGGATGGCTTAGAGTAGACGACAGAGTACAACAACTTGCAATGGGCCTGGTCTACAAGATACACTACACGACCAAGGTACCCATGTACATGTCAAAATACTTCCCAAAGGTCAGTGAATACCACGATCACAACACCAGAGGGAGCTCCACAAATCATGTCAAACCCAGATTCGGCTCAAATAAGGGACTAAACACGTTTCGCAATTATGCCACATCAATGTGGAACGCCCTACCCAAAGCTGTAAAGGAATGTGGATCACTACCCACTTTCAAAACCTCTCTCAAGGGACACCTACGGGAGACTGCAATTCAACACTGGCCCCTGTAAATATCCTAACCCAATCATTCCAACCCCCTCCAATGTACAGTCATTTACCTAGTATGGTTTTGTCAATAGTTCAATGTACAATTGTGTTTGTTTGTACAGTGTCTCCTCCCCCCCCCCCTCAATGTACAGTGTTACTTGTTTATACAGTATGCCCCCCGCCCCCCCCCCCCAACCACCTCCAATGTAAATTACCCAGTATGGTTGTCAATATCCCAATGTACCCAACCCCCCCCACCCAACCTCCAATGTACAGTTTCTACGTCAAATGTATATACTCCCTTTTCTTGACTCCTTCTGTATCACAAACAGTACTGTATTTGCAAATCTGGTATGTCATAAATGTATAGATGTAGCAGTACTGACTATCTGTATGTCATGTATGTCATATATGTCTATATGAATTGAAAATGGGGGACCCTGATGGAAACAAGACAAACGTCTTTCTCAGGTCTGCATCCCCTTAACAATTGTATGTATTGAGCCGTACTGTATTGTACCCATTCTGCAATCTGTTAAATAAAGTTTTCATTCATTCATTCATTCACATTTTGAATCTAATCCTGGCGCTAGAAGAGGCTGGAGTGGATACAGCTGCTAGATTCGCTGGTGCTTTGGCACCATCTAGTGGCGAAAGAGATGTCTGCCCTCCATGTCAAACTAAGCAATTTGGTTATGTCATTCTCACAGCCAGCGTGAGATCAATAAATCAGTCAATATATCCACTTGAGCCACATTAACCCACTCTAGCCGTTACTACATTGACCCGGGCAGATAAATCCAGACAATTAGACGCAGAGAGCGCTTACCCTTCATCGTAGAAGCGCTTGATATCCTACCCCGCCCCGCCCTGACTCTGAGGTGAGGTAATGATGATCACCCGCTGGAATGACTTCTACAGGGTTCCCGGGGGTCTTAAAAAGTCTAAATAGAATAATCAGAATCTTTAGGCCTTAATTTATTGGATTAGATAGTTACTTGGGGAAATGTCCGGGCTGCAAGATAAGCGGTACAATACAGTAATACTAACCTTGGTAGTCTTTTACCATCATGCACTCTAACACTAAATAATCCTCCTTGCCTATTTACTACCTACTAGAGTACTATACTAATGTCTTTACTATGCACTCAACACAGCCAAGTTTTAACAGTTTCATAAAACTCAGCTGAAAGAGTTGTACCCTTCCTGCTGACCTGTTGTACAGAGCTAAATTACTAAATGCAAATGCAATAGCCCATCAGCCCCCCCCCCCCTAACAACTCATAGGGAATTGCTTCTTTCATAGCAGTGGCGGCTGCTGACCAAATTTCTTGGTGAAGCACAAAATTATTTCACGATTTATTGACGACGATTTCAATAAAACAGACCATTCTGAGTCAATGGTATAGCAAAACTGTACATTGGAATATCCAACATGTATTTACCACCTTCCTCTGCACGAGGCCACAGATGGGTTTTATGTAACACAAGGACAATGCATGAATGAATGAATGAACTTTATTTAACAGATTGCAGAATACAGTACGGAACGATGAAGGGCGTCTCCAGCGACAACCACGTGTCTCCTAAGGTTGTTTACATTCCACCAAATGAAATGAGCTCTCCAAGCTGAAATGAAAAGGTGATGAGCAGCCCTTTAACTGGTACACAGTAGGGATGCACCGATCCCACTTTTTAGTCCTGATACCTGGGTTTGGGTATCGGGCCAATACCGATCCGATACCCATTGTTTTCCAAAAAAGTTAAAATAAAAAATGTAATCCATGTTTTTTTTTTATATATTAAAATATATATATTTTTTAAGAATTGTAAAGGATCACAAGTGTTTTTGATTTGTTGTAAACAAAGACAGAAAATAAACTTCATTCATTCAATTAATAAACTGTATGTCTCACCGTCACTGTGTGGAAGAGACTGGGATCATTCTTTTGTGCAAGGCAACATCAGGCTCGACTTAGAACATTACTTTCCTAACTTAGTGAACCACAGATATGTACTGAATGGTTATTTCTTATTTATAAAAAAAAAAAAAAAAAAAAAAAGTACCCGATCCAGCTATTTTACTGATATCGGCGGCCGATATCGATACCAATATAGATATATGCAATATCGGTGCATCCCTAGTACACGGTACACAACCGTGTGGCTTTCCACCAGGCTGCTCAGGAGAAAGAGACGCTGCAGCGACAGGGAGACACTCAGGATCACGTGATCCGGCAGAAGGAGAAGGAACTTATTGCATTCGAGAACACCGTCCACCTGATCAACAACTGTAACACCACCTACCGGAAGTCCTTCCACAAGGCAGACGAGTGCAGTGTGTATGAGGACGTGGAGTTCATGAGAAATGAACACATAAGTGCCACATATGCCGTTACGTACCCCCAGTAGGGAGACGCAACACAAGGCCACAGATCGCGTAGGTGAGGGTGCAGTGACACAAAACCATGAAACAATTTGCAAAATAATAGCATTTATTTACACAAAACTCAGCAACACAGAGAGCAAGGAGGACCTACCAGTGGCACCAAATGAAATATCAAAAGGAACTGAAAGCCCACCCCCCCTTACAGGCGCGGACGCCCCAAAGTACAGGTGGTGGTGCTCACTTCTAAGGCTGGTGTCTTTAACAGTAGGTCACCTACGTGATGCAAAATGTAGACCCCAGGGTATCTTCCTGTCCTCAATGTCCCTGTGTGCGAAACAAAAGATTAATACACAAGAAAAACAATCACCATAGGCTGGGTGACAAAGAGAAAGTATACACAGGTTAGGGTTAACAGAAATGTACACAAACTATAGACCCCTAAACACAATGAACCAGAGCTTCAGGTACCATCTCTATACCAAATGCACAACACTAAAGACACAGTTTCTACAATAAAAGATACACAACACTAACAATAGTTCCTATGCTAACAATAATGAACCAGAGCTTTCACCAGCTCTACCAAAAGATACCTAAGATAACTCAAACAGAGCTTTAACCAGCTCTGGTACCAAAAGCACCCTAAAGAGCCACAGCTCTATTACCAAAAGATACAAAGAGCTCTCCCACAAAGCCACAGAATAGTTACCACAACCAAACGAACCAGGGAGCTCCCCAACACTGCACACAATGTGGTATATGAAGGAGTGTGGAGCTTGATTGCCTGACGAGCCTCAGCTGCTGCTGCTGGAACTGAGACACCCGAGAATGGGATACGTTACACAGGAGGGAGACAAAAACAGAACCAAAACATGCCTATATACACACAGATATTATACTTTACTCCCTCTATACATATACATAAGGACACCGTCCGTAACACCCCCCACCCCCATAAAGAGTCAGCCCATGGCTGGCGACAACACAACACATAACATCCAAGTTCCCCATTTTTTTTTTTCAAAGAACACATCATACACAAAAAAACATCCACCACTGCCATCAACCAACCAGACCATCACCTTCCGCTTCCTCATACCTCTCTTGGTAGCAATGACATGACAAGGGGCGCTGATGACACTACATGTCTAGGAGTAGAGCATCCCCAACATCAACACAAAAAAAAAACAGAGGGATGGTCCACGGTTAAAATGCACAATGGCAGACTGCTGCCCTCTTCCTTCTCACAAAGAAAAACACACAATACATTGTGAGAAAGTCCGCACAGCACAGTACAAACTGCAGCGTCACTATACGCTGAGCAGCAGAGACCCCCCCTTAGAGACAGTACTAGCCTCATGCAGCAGCTTTTAAAGCCTGCACACACAAGACAACAAACCTCTCACCTGAGGCCTGTTGTGAAGAGTCTCTCCCATCAGCCGCTTCCTCAACAGCCTCAAAGGGCTGCTTATTGACAGAATTTTATTCACAACAGAATTGACCACTTCCCCGCTTCCAGCCAACCCCAGTCTCTAGTCACACCTAAATCATCACCTCGGATGCTTTCCCCGCCAAGAAGCTTCAACACAGATCTGGCACAAGTGCTGGAGAACAAGGAGAGGGAGCTAGATAGTCAACGCTCTTCTATGTTGACTATGGAGTTTCTTCTGGCTGAGCTACATGCAGAGAGGACTGATAAGAATGAGGAAATCCAAAGGCTGAAGACCCAACTGAATGAGAAGGAAGTAATACAATTGGAGATCCAGACTCTGCTGGACCAGTTCCGCAACCAGCAGAAGAACTGTGAGCCGTCTGATGCGGCCATTAGGCAGTCCCATGCTTGGGGAGCTACAGGAGGGGTGGTCTCAGAAGAGCACACTGATACTGACGCTCTCTGACACTCAAAAGACTGCAGGCCCAGGAGGCGATCCTGTCCCAGTCCCAGACCTGTGTCCAGGAGCTGACCTCTGAGCTGAGCACTCGCTGTCTGGAGCTGAGGGAGCGGGATGACGAGAAAGTCCTACAGGAGATTGTGGTTCTTCGCAAGCAGGTGGACCATCTGTCAGAGGAGAATGGCAAGTTTGTGGGCCACAAGAACCACAAGCAGAAGATGGTGTATCTTGTGAACCTGAAAAAGGAGAACACCAAACTTAGAGGAAAATCTAAAACTGAAGACCGATATGGCGAACATATTGCGAGACACCTAAACCCCTAACTGCTCCCGATGAGCAGGTTGGCACCTTGCATGGTCGCCACTGCCATCTGCGTGTGAATGGTGAATGGGTAAATGTGACGAACAAATTGTCTTTTTAATTAATAAAGCACTTGGCAATACTTCAGGGAGCAACGGAGCCAACACATTATGGTGCAAAATAGTAGGGCGTTCCAAAACTTCAACACATGGCATAACTCTGCCACCAGCGATGTCATTACCTAATAAAAAGCCATTATCTAAAGAGCCACCAGCGCAAACATACACAAACCAAATCACCACCAAATACATGCCCTAACATGCCCACCAACACCAGCCGTCTGTTGCCCACTAACGAGCCCCCATTTATGTTACGTACCCCAGTAGGGAGACGCAACACAAGGCCACAGACCGCGTAGGTGAGGGTGCAGTGACACAAAACCATGAAACAATTTGCAAAATAGTATTTATTTACACAAAACTCAGCAACACAGAGCAAGGAGGACCTACCAGTGGCACCAAATGAAATATCAAAAGGAAATGAAAGCCCACCCCCCCCTTACAGGCGCGGACGCCCAAAAGTACAGGTGGCGGTGCTCACTTCTAAGGCTGGTGTCTTTAACAGTAGGTCACCTACGTGATGCAAAATGTAGACCCCAGGGTATCTTCCTGTCCTCAATGTCCCTGTGTGCGAAAGATTAATACACAAGAAAAACAATCACCATAGGCTGGGTGACGCAAAAAAGAGAAACAAGTATACACAGGTTAGGGTTAACAGAAATGTACACAAACTATAAAGACCCCTAAACACAATGCAATGAACCAGAGCTTCAGGTACCAGCTCTATACCAAATACACAACACTAAAGACACAGTTTCTACAATAAAAGATACACAACACTAACAATAGTTCCTATGCTAACAATAATGAACCAGAGCTTTCACCAGCTCTACCAAAAGATACCTAAGATAACTCAAACAGAGCTTTAACCAGCTCTGGTACCAAAAGCACCCTAAAGAGCCACAGCTCTATTACCAAAAGATACAAAGAGCTCTCCCACAAAGACACAGAATAGTTACCACAACCAAACGAACCAGGGAGCTCCCCAACACTGCACACAATGTGGTATATGAAGGAGTGTGGAGCTTGATTGCCTGATGAGCCTCAGCTGCTGCTGCTGCTGGAACTGAGACGCGTGATTACCAAACCTAGCCGCATTTCTCGGAGACGCTCTCAGATTGGCCGACGCCTGTTTCTACACTGGTTAAGCTTAAGCACTCTTCGACGTTGGTTAAGGTTAGAGTTTGTCTTAGAGCGTGACGGCAAGTTCTTTCGACGATTAAGCTTAGGCACTCTTTCGAAGTTGGTTAAGGTTAGAGTTTGTCTTAGAGCATGGCGATAGAACGCCAGGTAGTTTGCGGGCTGTTCGACGCGGAAATGGGCAAAGACACAGCTCGTCACGGATTGGGCAAACGTGTCAGTGGCCAATCAGAGAGCGTCAGTCAGTGCCAATCAGAGAGCGTCTCCGAGAAATGCGGCTAGGTTTGGTAATCACACAACTGAGACACCTGAGGATGGGATATGTTACACAGGAGGGAGACAAAAACAGAACAACCAAAACATGCCTATATACACACACACACAACAGAGATGATACTTTACTCCCTCTATACATATACATATAATAAGGACACCGTCAGTAACATATGCCACATCAGATCAGTCATGTAATTAATTGTAATGTATAACAGTTTCTTCATGTTCATGTCTGGCTGTGGAGAAGGTGTTTCCGGTTGTGGAGCCTGATAGCAGTTAGCCCGTCCTGGCCGCGTGAATATTAAAGGCAACCTACTTGTGTTCAGCTTTTCTCTGATTGGCCATGACCCCCCGCCCCCTTTTGCCGCGAACGCAGCAGCAGAGGTCCCTGCAAGGTCCCAAATTAAATGAATGAAGCGCGCAGCGAACGCGGCAGCAGAGTGTATAATGCATAATGTATAATGTTATTTCGCCCGTTTGTAACGTCATAACATCAGTGGGAAGTATAAACAAACTATACTGCTGTGACGTTATTTCGCCCGTTGGAGGCTGCTGACTGATTAATAATAAGCTCTCTTTATTTCGCTTCCATTCATTCTCTCTGCCGCGTCACAACACACAGAGCGGCGCGGCGCGGATAAGGGCGTGTGCTAGGGTGGTCACGTGGCCGTGTGGCCAATCAGGGAAACGCTGAACGAAAAGCTGAACACAAGTAGGTTGCCGTTAATATTCACGCGTCCTGGCCCTGCCTGGTTGTGGAGCAGACCCCTGACGCCATGTTACGAGAGCCGATCCCCGCCCGGGCGACGTGACGGGCTGACTGCTGCTCCACCACCAGGCAGGGCCAGGACGGGCTGACTGCTGCTCCACAACCAGGCAGGGCCAGGACGGGCTGACTGCTGCTCCACCACCAGGCAGGGCCAGGACGGGCTAACTGCTGCTCCACCACCAGACAGGGCCAGGACGGGCTAACTGCTGCTCCACCACCAGGCAGGGCCAGGACGGGCTGACTGCTGCTCCACCACCAGGCAGGGCCAGGACGGGCTAACTGCTGCTCCACCACCAGGCAGGGCCAGGACGGGCTGACTGCTGCGGCCTAGAGGATCTGATATGGGGACTGTAAGTAACTACAACCCCAATACTATTTTTTTTAGGGATGTCCGATATTATCGGCCGATATCGGCAGTAAAATGTGATATCGGAAAATATCGGTATCTGTAAAAAAATAAATAAAAAACAATAATTTTATTTTTATTTTTTTCATTTATTTAACCTTTATTTACCCAGGCAAGCAAGTAAGAACCAATTCTTATTTTATTTATTGTCAAAAGTATGCATGTTGGTTTAATTCAACAAGAGATATGTAATCAGGCTGCTGACTGATTAATAATAAGCTCTCTTTATTTCGCTTCCATTCATTCTCTCTGCCGCGTCACAACACACAGAGCGGCGCGGCGCGGATAAGGGCGTGTGCTAGGGTGGTCACGTGGCCGTGTGGCCAATCAGGGAAACGCTGAACGAAAAGCTGAACACAAGTAGGTTGCCGTTAATATTCACGCGTCCTGGCCCTGCCTGGTTGTGGAGCAGACCCCTGACGCCATGTTACGAGAGCCGATCCCCGCCCGGGCGACGTGACGGGCTGACTGCTGCTCCACCACCAGGCAGGGCCAGGACGGGCTGACTGCTGCTCCACAACCAGGCAGGGCCAGGACGGGCTGACTGCTGCTCCACCACCAGGCAGGGCCAGGACGGGCTAACTGCTGCTCCACCACCAGGCAGGGCCAGGACGGGCTAACTGCTGCTCCACCACCAGACAGGGCCAGGACGGGCTGACTGCTGCTCCACCACCAGGCAGGGCCAGGACGGGCTAACTGCTGCTCCACCACCAGGCAGGGCCAGGACGGGCTAACTGCTGCTCCACCACCAGGCAGGGCCAGGACGGGCTAACTGCTGCTCCACCACCAGGCAGGGCCAGGACGGGCTAACTGCTGCTCCACCACCAGGCAGGGCCAGGACGGGCTAACTGCTGCTCCACCAGGCAGGGCCAGGACGGGCTAACTGCTGCTCCACCACCAGGCAGGGCCAGGACGGGCTAACTGCTGCTCCACAACAACCAGGCAGGGCCAGGACGGGCTAACTGCTGCTCCACAACAACCAGGCAGGGCCAGGACGGGCTGACTGCTGCGGCCTAGAGGATCTGATATGGGGACTGTAAGTAACTACAACCCCAATACTATTTTTTTTAGGGATGTCCGATATTATCGGCCGATATCGGCAGTAAAATGTGATATCGGAAAATATCGGTATCTGTAAAAAAATAAATAAAAAACAATAATTTTATTTTTATTTTTTTCATTTATTTAACCTTTATTTACCCAGGCAAGCAAGTAAGAACCAATTCTTATTTTATTTATTGTCAAAAGTATGCATGTTGGTTTAATTCAACAAGAGATATGTAATGTTAATTTTTACTTTTTTAATGATCATATTTTGCACAGATAATGCTTACATTTAGAAAGCCTTTTGAATGCATCCAGTGAAATTATTAGTTACCTGAAATTATTCAGTTTTTTGGGGGGGAAACCCTGCATATATCGGTATCGGTATCGGAAATTAAGAGTTGGACAATATCGGAATATCAGTATCGGTAAAAAAGCCAATATCGAGCATCCCTACTTTTTTCCCTTCACTGCTTTTTTGCTAAAATGTTAGCTCTATTTTAGCTCCATTTAATAAAACCCGTCTTTGTTTTTAACATGTATTAATTGTATGTATTGTATTAATTGCTGTTGATGCCGTGATGGACACCTGAATCTCCCTATGGGGATAAATAAAGGTTTTTCAAACAATAAAATCACATTTACATAACATCTACCTCTTATCAAACCATAAACAATGTGGCCTGTTGGGATGTTAGATACTAATGTAAAAAAACTGTGATTTTATAATAGTAATCTTCAATATATATTTGCCAGTATGGCAGTGGAATGGGTATTACATTCTATTCAAAATGGTTTTAAAGGAACACACCAACATTTTGGTAAATTAGCTTACCGTCTTCTCCAGAGAGAGACAAGAAGATAAGATACCAGTTTCCTCTCTGTGTGCGTTCAGTAGAACGCTATCTGGCTGCATGTTAGCCTAGCTTAGCACAATGAATGGAAGCGGACATGACTGGTTAGCCTTCGGGAGAGGTGTTAGTTGGACAATGCCTAGGCTAACCGGTCATGTCCGCTTCCATTCATTGTGCTAAGCTAGCCAGATAGCTTTCTACTCTACTGAAGAGGAAACTGGTATCTATCTTCTTGTCTCTCTCTGGAGAAGACGGTAAGCTAATTTCCCAAAATGTTGGTGTGTTCCTTTAAAAAGTCATAAATGTAACTTGTTGAAACCAGCAGGAACCTGCTTCTAGGGTTTTCCCCATTCATCCTGCTATTCAGTCTGTAATATTATATCATCGTTTCCCACGGACACCACACACACAGCAAGAAAAGGAGAAAAACACACCGGAAAGATGAACTTAAAAAACAAGCAGTTTACTGAGAATTCCATAATCATTACAGTCAACGAGCAATAGACAAATTAAATCTTATTTACAGCATAGATTACTCAAGATGTGTACAGTAGTTTTCTTTTTAAAGATGATTAAATAACATTCATTACTAAGCAACAACTGAGTTGGGACTGCATTCTGTATTGGATTCATAGTGTAGCCGGAATGAAAAAAAAAAAAAAAAAAAAAAGGTTAGACTGAATGAACAACTTAAAAAGGACCTAATGATATGGCTATTGGCGAGTGCTTATTAGTTATTATTACGCACCGAACAGGAGACGGCTGACGCACTCGCGGGCGAAGCAGGCTCTTTTGAACAGCGCTTCAGGATTCAGAGCATGCACAGTGTGTGGCTCCATTCACAACCGCTGAGTGAATGTAATGGATTCTGATCAGAGTTGTGGTTGAAACCATAGATATATATATATATAACTAGATGGTGCAAGGCGAAGTCTCCAGCGTAGTTCACCGGCGGCCATCTTGTCACAGGCAGCACACCCACTCATAATAACATGAATGTCTATGGTGCATGCATGTACTATTGGGATAACCATAGCTTGCAAAAAATTTCAACCGATTTACAAACGGTTTGGTTTATTACAAACATTATTAACGTGGCTATGATACTTGGGACATGTTGAAATTTTTTTCATATGAAAGTCCATTATATAAGAAGTATGCAGTATGATAACTATATCTCCGACGTTTATAACAAACCAAACCGTTTGAGAATCGGTTGAAAATTGAGCAAGCTGTGGTTATTTCAATAGTACATGCATCATAGACATTCATGTTATGAGTGGGGGGCGGTGCTGCCTGTGGCAAGATGGCCGCCATGTGGCAACGTAGGTCTCCATTGGCCAGCAGCGCAGGTGAGTCATCTAGCCTTTATATATGTCTATGACTGAAATGGCTCAGAATCGGCAGAAAGTCAAAAAAAAAGTTAATTGAATTGAATATCAAACAAAAAAACTCAAACGGTACAAAGACTCGTCACCGACACGACTTGGTTTAGCAAAAAAAAAAAAAAGAAACATCCAAGTAAAAAAGACGGATCACAGCTCAGTTGCTCTTTAGTAAGGAATGATAACCTTGACAATTAAAATCTTTTATTACAGTATACATTTCAATTAAAATAAAATGTACAATTCTATAGTTACAGCATATATAATATATAAACAAAAAATGAATCGAAAAAGAATTCAAAAGTAAAAGTGCACTTGCAGAAGATGAGGACAAACAAAAATATCACTCAAAAGATAAACAAACAAAGAAGACCTTTAAGTCTCTCGATGTTACATACAGTACGGGTCGCCTGCGTGTCCGTTTCTCCACCGCTATCCTTTTAACCCTTTCACTACCACACTACAGACGGTTAACCTTCTGTATTGTGGTAGTGACCGGTTAAACCTTCTCTAGTGTGGTAGTGAAAGGGTTAAAAAGCGACACGGTCTCATTTGGGACAGAGAGGCTGAGAAACGGATACGCAGGACGGGTCGTTTGATTCATCGTCGGGTCTTCTCGGCGCGGGCCCAGAGAGAGAGGCAGCGCGCTGGAAACTTAAGGCCCTTAACTCGCCCCCCAAAACAGAACCACAGTCGCCCCCGACCACAAGCTGCCACTTCACACCGCGCGCAGGTGATCACACGTAGGAGCTTGTGTGCGGAGAGAACCCGCCTGGCTGGGCTTCAGCTCGGCGACCGCTGCCCCCGAACCGCGGTGGCCCGGAGAACCTATACGTCACGCTTTAGTTTTCTACGCAAATGTGTCGTTTTGTTCTTACGTTTCTTTCTGCCGTCGGTATACCGTTGTAGGGCTGGGCAATATGGCCAAAAACTTTACCATGATAACATTTTTCATATCGATAATTATCGATATTTTTATTAGTATACAATTCTTTTTTTATTATTATTATTTAAACAACAAATGTATGTTTATTTTGCAGCAATTCTTTGTCGTTGCCGCCATCTTTAGTGTTACAGCCCCTCACACTCCAGTTCTCAGGCTGCAGCTGGTTTGAAAGCGAAAGTAAACCGGCTTCTCTGCTGGCTGTGGCTCCAGGGGAGTTGAACAGTTCTGGCTCTGCTAGTTTCTTTTCTATCTTTTGGCGCTTTTTTTGGTGGACAAACCACCGCACATGTGCACCGTGACTCGTGACTGGAGCACACATAGCCTACTGTGTACAGACGGTTTCAAACTGTATTTTAAATTAGAAAGCAAACAAAATAAATGGACAAGAGAAAAAGAAATCTCAATTTGGTCAGTATTGTCATTTGGACAAGCAAAGCCGTTACTTTAAGTTGCAGGCAAGAAAGACAAGTCTGTCCACTGTCTCTGGTTTTAAAGCTGCCCTGTTGCAAGTCACAATACAAATAAAATAAAAATACAAACAAAATATATATATATTTTTTATTATCGATTCTTTATTAAAATATATCGCGATAATTATCGTTATCGTTTTATTGCCCAGCCCTATAACGTTGTCGCCCGCGGTGGTTCGTAGAAGGCTACAACTTAAGAGTGAGGAGCCTGAGAGGTTGTTTTTCAAGTCACACAACCACCTCCTCCTCCTCCACCTCCTCCTCCTCCTCCTCTTCCCGACGACACCACAGAAGCCCCCGTCTGCGACGCATAGAGAGAGGAAACCACCGCTACAGTGGAAATCCCCCCCTTTCTCCCTCTCTCTCTCTCTGTGGGGCAGCGTCGTGCGTCCAAGAAGGAGAAACATCTGGATCAGCTCTGGAACCTCGACCGCAACCGGCAAAAACGGTAGAGAGCGGAGAAGATCGTTCCTTCCGTGCTCGACGTAAGCGCCGCAGGGACAGCTAACGGGGGGGGGGGGGGGGGGGAATAAAAAAGTGCACTTGAAACCTTCCCGTTTACAAAAACGGTGACGTGAACTGAACCGGGGTGGATGGTATTTTATCAGGACGGGTTCCCCCGCGCGAGAGAAGAGACGGTGTGACTCGCCGTGTGCTGGAAGTGCGTGTAGAGCAGCGTTAAAACAAAAGGACGAGGCGGAGGGGAGGGGGGGGGGGGGGGGGGGCGCAGAGCGGAAAGAGCCGGGTGGGGGAGGAGGAGGGGTAAAGAAGAGGCGGTAGACTTCGGACGGACAGAAAAACCCGCTCTGAAACCAACGCGACGGTGCCGTCACACACACAGGGGGGGGGGGCGGGGAAATAAGATAAAGCAAAACATCAGAGTGAAATAAAAGAGTTGAATCTCATCTTTGTGCTTTTTAGAGGGTTGTTTTTATCTTTTAGGAGGGGGAAGCGCGGAGCGCTGGGAGTCAGGGGACGAGGAGGTCGGGGGGGGGGTCGTATACATCCACGTCGTCAGGTTGGTCACCAAAGGCCGACGCTCTCTTAACGTCATTATTATAGTGCATTTTATTGACAAAAAGCATTCGACTGGTTTAACGTTTAACACACGGCCGCCACCGTACCGTACTACCGGGTGGAACGGACTGGAGGATGAGGAATGCAGAGAACGGCCCCCGGCCGGAAGTGAGAGGCGTATTGTTTGGTGCCAGAAACACACAGAGCCATGTATTCTGGGGTCGTTTTACAAGTGACTCTCCCAGTGTGTGTGTGTCTCTGTGGAGTCCCTGTCCGCCAGCCGGGCCTGTGTCCAGTGTGGACAGCAGCACCCAGTAACTGGGGTTCGGGTGTAAGAGTCTATATCTGAGACCTACAGTATATGACTGACAGACCTGGAGTGTAAGTCTATATCTGAGACCTATATGACTGACAGACCTGGAGGGTAAGTCTATATCTGAGACCTATATGACTGACAGACCTGGAGGGTAAGTCTATATCTGAGACCTATATGACTGACAGACCTGGAGTGTAAGTCTATATCTGAGACCTATATGACTGACAGACCTGGAGTGTAAGTCTATATCTGAGACCTATATGACTGACAGACCTGGAGGGTAAGTCTATATCTGAGACCTATATGACTGACAGACCTGGAGGGTAAGTCTATATCTGAGACCTACAGTATATGACTGACAGACCTGGAGGGTAAGTCTATATCTGAGACCTATATGACTGACAGACCTGGAGGGTAAGTCTATATTTGAGACCTACAGTATATGACTGACAGACCTGGAGGGTAAGTCTATATTTGAGACCTACAGTATATGACTGACAGACCTGGAGTGTAAGTCTATATCTGAGACCTATATGACCTGGAGTTGTTACTCAGCTGATAAGAGTTGTGCCCTTCCTGATGACTTGTCGTACAGAACTTGTAAGTCGCTTTTAGATAAAAAGCGTCAGCTAAATGACTAAATGTAAAATGTATATGATTGACAGACCCGGTCACAAATAATTAATGATCTGCTCCCATTTTGGAACAGCCCTGGGGGGAAATGATTGGATGACAGCTGTTTACAAAAAGGTTTGCATATGCCGCAGTTGTAATTCATGTTAAATAAAAGTCTAGACCAATATCCTGCATGTCGGGCAGAATTCCATTGTGGTAATTAAATGCTAAGATATTGTACCTCTGTGAAGAAAAGAAAAAAAAGTGCAAAATGAACCAACCAAATAATGAAATCCTGCTAGGCCAGTTTGAGTGAGAAATATATGCCCCCAAATAAAAAAAAGTATTAACGATATTCAGTCACAAATGATGTGTATTATATGTGTGTGTAAGCATCTATGCGCACTGGGTTGATAAAAAGCGGAGAAGATCAAAAACAGAACGGCCCTCTCACACAGAACCCTCCATGGTGCTGCCCGGTCCGGTAAGACGAAGAAACATCTGCTCCTCTTCATCCTCATCATCATCGTTGTCTCCCCTCTGCGATGGTTTTCACACTGAGGGGTTTCCCTGCCCGGAGCACAGGGGCAGAGTTCACCTCCCCAGGTGGGAAGTATAGTCTCTTACCGGAGGTGAGGGGGGTCGGGGGTCAGGGGGTCGCAGGTGATCCGAGGTGTGCGAGACTGCAGTGATGGGCGTCCTTCACACCCGAAACCACCTGGAGCTGTGAGGCAGGAAGACAGGAGAGATCAGTCTATTCTATTCTAGTTACAGGTTTTAAACAATGACTGTCAGGTTTTAAACTGTGGAAAGACTGTCGGGAGGAAAGACTGTCAGGTTTTAAACTGCGTATCAAACAAGAAAGACTGTCAGGTTTTAAACTGTTTAAACAGTAATTCAGAAATGCACTATTGAAACTCAAAGTGTTAAGAGCGATGCACTGCTCTGTTGTTCTATAACGTGTTAAGAGCGATGCACTGCTCTGTTGTGCCACCTAGACTAATTACATCAACACTGACTATTGTACTGTAAATAAGGGTTATTTTACTAACTATTTTATTGCACTATGCTATTGGCACTATTTCGTGTCGTCTAACCCGTCACTGACCTGTAAGGAGGAGTGGGCGTGGCCTGGGGGTGGTGGTGAGGGAGGCCCCGCCCCCTAGCAGCTGCAGGGCTGTTTGCTCTGTGTGGTGGTGCCTCTGGGCTGCCGGAGCTGCCGCAGGGAGGCGTCTCCGTACTGGATGCCTGAGCCCATCCGCTCCGGGTCCAGCTCGCCTGGGACAGACAGGACATCACATTTAGTCATTTAGCTGAACGCTTTTATCCAAAGCGACTTACAAGTTCTGTACGACAGGTCAGCAGGAAGGAAGGGTACAACTCTATCAGCTGAGTAACAATGTTCATCAAACAGTGCTGAAAGTTGGGCGCTGCAGTGATGAGTGCATAGTAGTAAAGGCATATCAGCATAGTAGGTAGTAATATAGGCAAGGAAGATCATTTAGTGGAAGAGTGTGTGATTTATTTTTCTTCTTTCATTTCAGATATTGATGGAAGAAGTGTGTTTTTAGTCGATGGTAGAAGATCGGTGGTGTTTCGGCTGTCCTAACTGTGGTGGGAAGTTCGTTCCACCATTGTGGAGCTATGCTCAACATTGGATTTGATTGATGGGGGAGTTGATCATATTAGCTGAGTCATAATTATTTAATTTCTTTCCGTCACCCGCAGACAGAAAACAGTAACGCTCATCTCTTAAAATAGCTTATCTTTTCATAGTATGTTATAGGTGCATACACCAGAATCCAGAAAGTGTTGCTCACTCAGAGTTAAGTATGTTAATTATATTGTTATATTGTTTACACTGCCTATTTTTTATTTAATTTGTATTGTTTTTATTACATTTTTATTATTATCTTTTTCCCCCTCCTTCTTTTTCCGATTTTTCTCCCATCCCACTGTTAGTCGTTATGCCAATTCCCAACTCCCTTCCTGGTTGTTGCGCACCCCCCCTACTGTTGGTCCGAGAGGCCGGAGACTGTCACATGCTATCCTCCGACACATGTGCAGCCAGCCGGCAGCCAGCCTGGCAGCTCAGATTCTCACTGAGAGAGTGTAACGTGTGGAAGGTCACACTACCTCCCTCCAGATCCTTCCCTTGCTGAGCAGGCGCCCCGACCAAACTGTAAGAGTATTTTTCTGTTTACAACGCCCAGGACCCACCCATCAGCTTCCCCACCCTCTAATACTGCCAATTGTATTAGTACGGATGACCAGCCAAACTGAAAACAATGTGGAGAGCTGGATTCGAACACGCGAACCCAGCGTCTCCAGCATTGGTGGTGAGTGCCTTGCCCACTGCACCACCTAGCCGCCCTTTAATTTGTATTGTTACTTCTCCACTGTACTATAATTGTACTATAATGACCTGTATCATGTCTTCTACAATCACATGCACCTGTACTTCCCCTCCCCTCATGCTGCCTGAATTTCTTAGGGAATATAAGGAATATCTTATCTTATCTTAAACCTGGGTGCTACAGAGTTGAGTGCATAGTAGTAGAGACATATTAGCATAGTAGGTACAGAGCGGAGCAGAAGGCAAAGCCACCATTAGTGTGAAGCAGGCAGAGAGAAACTACATGAGAGTCGGGCCACACAAGCCGGCGCTCTGATGAAGACGTGTTTCTTCTTGGAGGAATAGTGTCTCGGTAAAGACTTTGTGTGCGATATTCCAATAAAGAATATATTCCCATTGGAGCTACCAGTGTGTGGCCGACCCTACGTCTGATTCAAGTCATGAAGACATAAACTCTGACACACTGTAAATAAATACACACACAGACACACACACACATACACTTAAAGACACATTCATGGCACTAGTAAGCCAGCGTTACTGTAATTGTATTACTTTCCCAGTAACAAGTAAAGTAAGTAAGGCTTTACAATTGACAAAATAGTAATTATATTACAGTTACTAATCCAAGTAACGCTGCGTTACATTGTTGCCAGAATGCAATGTGTGTTTTTTTCGTCCTCCTAATAACATTAGATTAAGTTTATACGCGGCCCTCGGTGGATGAGGTGTGCTACTAGCTACTTGGCTACTAGCCAACAAGCAGCATGAAGAGCGGGAACATTACGCGTTCAATAGCCACCCGTTGTAAACTATGAGGGGGAAGCAAAAACGTTTGCAACCGCAAGAAATACAAGATCTAATTTGAGCATCTGACTGACACACAACAAAACAAGAGAAACTGGATCTAGCTCGGGGAAAACAGAGGCTGAGCAGGTTGTACATTAATTTGATTGGGCGGGGGGGGGGGGGGGGGGGTAGCAAAAGTAACTAGTAACGTAACCTTTTTATACAATGTAATAGGGTTTTATACAAAGTAATCAGTAAAGTAATCCGTAAATAATAACCTTTTCAAGGAGTAATCAGTAATAAGTAACTAATTACACTTCTTGAGTATCTTGCCCAACACTGCCAGTAACACACATAAAATCTGCATAACTACAGGAACACCTTAGATAAACACACACACACGCGCACACACACACACACGCACACACACACAGGTTATAATGTAACTCTACCTGATTCTATCTTGTTGAGGATGATGCGCGCACACTTCAGGAAGCCTTCCTCCACATTCTCCCCCGTCAGAGCACTGGTCTCCAGGAATATCAGCTCTGCAGAGAGAGAGGGGGGGGAGGGAGAGAGAGGGGGGGGGGAGATAGGGGGGGGAGGGAGGGAGAGAGAGGGGGGGGAGAGATAGGGGGGGGAGAGAGAGGGGGAGAGAGAGAGAGGGGGAGAGAGAGGGGGGGGAGAGAGAGAGGGGGGAGGGAGAGATAGAGAGGGGGGGAGGGAGATAGAGAGATGAGGGGGAAGGGGGGGGGAGAGAGAGGGGGGGAGAGAAAGAGAGAGGGGGGGGAGAGAGAGAGAGGGGAGAGAGAAAGAGACCCAGAGAGAGGGGGGGGAGAGAGACACACAGAGAGAAAGAGTGAGAGAGAGTTGGAAAGAGAAAGAGTGAGAGAGACAGAGAGAGGGAAAGAGAGAGATAAAGTTAGATAGGGAAAAAATAATGAGATAGAGAGTTGGAGTTAGAGAGAGAGAACGAGAGAGTGAGTACAATGGAAAAGGGAGATAAATAGAAGACAAGAGAACAGGGACAGTAATTACAATGTGAGGATAAAGGGATATGTATATAGTAATAATAATGAGATTATCAGGTGGAGTTGTTGTCACAACATTCTTAACCCACTAATAATTGCAGTATTATGTTCACTAATCCCAGCATATATATTGCATATTTGTGAAAATGATGCCAGAGATGTTCATCATTTTCCAAGAAATAACTAAGTCAACTAATAGCACATCAAACGGCTAATTGACTGAAGATATGTCTACTAAAGACCTTAACCCTTTCACTACCACTACCGAAGGTTAACCGTCTGTAGTGTGGTAGTGAAAGGGTTAACCTTCTGTAGTGTGGTAGTGAAAGGGTTAACATTCTGTAGTGTGGTGGTGAAAGGGTTAACCTTCTGTAGTGTGGTAGTGAAAGGTTAACCTTCTGTAGTGTGGTAGTGAAAGGGTTAACAGTCTGTAGTGTGGTAGTGAAAGGTTAACCTTCTGTAGTGTGGTAGTGAAAGGGTTAACAGTCTGTAGTGTGGTAGTGAAGGTGTTAACCTGCAGTGTGGTAGTGGAGGGGTTAACCTTCTGTATGTGGTAGTGAAAGGTTAACCTTCTGTAGTGTGGTAGTGAAAGGGTTAACCTTCTGTAGTGTGGTAGTGAAAGGGTTAACCTTATGTAGGGTGGTAGTGAAGGGGTTAACCTTCTGTAGTGTGGTAGTGAAAGGGTTAACCGTCTGTAGTGTAGTAGTGAAAGGTTAACCGTCTGTAGTGTGGTAGTGAAGGGGTTAACCTTCTGTAGTGTGGTAGTGGAAGGGTTAAGTCTGTAGTGTGGTAGTGAAGGGGTTAATGACTGATGTGTTTACTAATCAGCCCTGCTCTGGAGTGCACCGTACCGTTCTCCTGGTAGTGAAAGGGTTAATGACCACCGTACCGTTCTCCTGGGCGAAGCGCGAGGCCTCCAGGAAGGTGACCTCTCGGTCTGCGTCCAGGTCCTTCTTGTTGCCACACAGGATGATGACGATGTTGGGGCTGGCCAGCGTCCGCGCGTCCGTCAGCCAGTTGGTCAGGGCGTTGTACGTCTCCCGGCTGCGGGACGAGAGAGAGAGAGAGAGACACACGCACTTTCAGTTCACAGTGCAGTGCAGTGGTATGTCCACAAGGGGGAGCCGGTTAGAGAGACATGCCCTGTAAACTGAGAGGCCGCAGGTTCGATCCTGGCAACAAACATTGTGTCCGTCCTTATCAAGGCGCTAAACTCGTTGAAATGCCCAAACTATATGACAAGGTCCGTGAGCAAGTGGAGAAAAACTCAGTACAATTAAACACTATGCAACGACCACTGCAAACGTTGAGTGAATCGTCAAGTAACGTTAACGTCATTGCTACGGCTGTGACTAGCTGCTCTAGTCTACCGGTCACACGGTATGAAGGTATAATCAAAATCCATACCGTAGCGCAAATTCATACCGTTTATACCGTATACCGTTTATACCGTCCATCCCTAGTGGACGTAGCTGGTGCAGCTCTCTGACACCTCTAGTGGTGGACGTAGCTGGTGCAGCTCTCTGACACCTCTAGTGGTGGATGTAGCTGTTGCAGCTCTCCGACACCTCTAGTGGTGGACGTAGCTGGTGCAGCTCTCTGACACCTCTAGTGGTGGACGTAGCTGGTGCAGCTCTCCGACACCTCTAGTGGTGGACGTAGCTGGTGCAGCTCTCTGACACCTCTAGTGGTGGACGTAGCTGGTGCAGCTCTCTGACACCTCTAGTGGTGGACGTAGCTGGTGCAGCTCTCTGACACCTCTAGTGGTGGACGTAGCTGGTGCAGCTATCTGACACCTCTAGTGAAACACAGATGCATGCGTCTCAGAGGGACACTGACCATAATTTCACACGGTGGCCATTTTGCTCTTACGTCATGCTCAGGTTGGGTTTCTGAGGAAATAAATCCCTAATCACACTGTTGTGTAAAATGGCGATTGAGTGCTCCAATAGAATCCCACAAATATGAAAAAATATCAGTGTACACTGCTGTTTAACACATTCCCGGCCAACCACGTATATATATACGTTATTGGGCGCCAGCGGTTAATATATATATATATACGTTTTTAGATCGTTTTCCCTTTTATTCGATTTTAATACCCGGCCTATTCAATGTCAGGGAGCTGTATTTTGCATGTAAAAGGCATATTGGGACTCCGAAGGTGCAGTACCGGCCAGATCCTGCTAGTTCCCCCCCCGCCCCATCATGTTGTCGCAGAGAAGGGAGAGATTGTCGCCAATTATTCAGCGATGAGGAAACTTTCATGGCTCCAAATACAATTCCACAAATGTGAAAAAATATCAGTACACTGCTATTTTAACACACACAGATCAAAAAACAATAAGCTACCGGAGAGTAAAGAGACGAGCTTAGTCTGGTCTAAGTACCAAGGCTCTGTATCTGAGAGAAAACAAAGCACCATTTCCCTGTAGATTCTCAGCAATCGGCGTCAGTAAAACACGTCTCTGCAACAGGTGAGAGGGGCCTCTTTCAAAGCCTCAAGGTTAAACGGCGTTAAACGAGAGAACTTTCAAGAGGAGTTGTTTTGGTCTGTTGGTTGTCGCCAGTTGCCACGGTGACGGCACGCCGGTGTCCATGGCAACGCGTGTCCGGCGAGGTGAGAGCGGAGGGATAATGTCCCCCGGGTGCAGCCGAGACATGTCCGGTGGGGATGACATCACCCCCGGCCCGCATGCCGATGGGGAGCCGACCCTCACGCATCCAGACCGGGTCAGACAGCCGCCCCACACACACACTCACTGGTGATCTCACCATATCTGATACCAATTAACTATTCATGTGCTCGTTAGTTCATTCTTATTTCACATTATTAGTTCGTTCTCTCTCTCTCTCTCTCTCTCTCTCT